>NC_089589.1:5513290-5841986 GCF_019320115.1 Miscanthus floridulus
TTTGTGCTCTTGTAGCCCATACCAGTGGAGGACCATTTTTTTTTAAGACATCACCAGGGGGGCCGAAAAGTCCCCACCTAAATAATTTTTCACTGATGCCGGCGAAGCCGTGAATAGAGGGTGCTGAGCATCTAACACAGAGATGACCCTTAAAGGTCAGAGAAGTACATGATATGTATCAATGTAAGCAGCCCAAAATGCTACGGCCTACAGGGGCATCCTCGAGCTCTGCTTTGCAATGAACAAATGCTTTAGTTACTTACGCTGCACTACTTGCATGTTGCCTGTACTCAGGCCAGCGGCTGCAAATTTCTTTTGCTACTTACCTGAGCCGTGAAGTAAAAAGTAAATTGTTGCACTGCACCGTTCATTCTCCACGGGGTATGGAGCATTCAGTTGTATTAAGCGGACGACTCTGCTTTGTCAGGCACACCCAGCGTTTTGATCAGAATATGCAGCGTTTGTTTGATCTCCTTTGCATATGAAAAATTCAGTTTTCAGAATTTTGTTCTACTGTACAGTTAATCTGTGGAACTACTACGAGTGATGCACGATGCGTTTTTCTTCCTTGCATGATTTCAGCCTTGTATCTTGAGTTTTACTCGGCTTGTCCTTGCATGATTTCAATCTGGTCCACCAGGCTCGTTTGGCTGTAGGTGCGCTGCATTGCCATTTGTCAAACTGATAACACACCTTTGCAGGCTTGCACAAAGTGTGCACTGCGCTACTAGCTGCCAGTGGACACCTCGGAAATATTCCAGCGCCATGGGAGTGCGAGGGAACCGCTGCCTGGCCGTATCCATTGGCTATGGCGTGCCCCCCTGCCGCTGGGCCTGCGCGTGCGCATGGTGACGCAGCCGCGCGCGGCGGGCATGGGACGTGCCCACGGGCCTTGCCGAGCACTCCACCCGGCGGCGAGAGCATGCAGCGGCAACGGCGACGGCACAGCAACCCGACAGTGGCCAGTGCGCGCAACCCGTTCGACGGTAGGTGTGCCATCTCGTCATCGCCGAAAGCAGCGGCCTTCATTGTTGCTTTGACATCCAACAAAGCAAAGCGTGTGCAATCTTGGCTCGCTGGTCTCCATGCACGGTACGTGCATTGCATCACAACTCCGCGGCAGCTTCCCGGAAGGTTCCTCTTTGCTTGTTGGGCCCCTCCATCCTGTGGCACGAACCATTCATGGAAGATCACATTTTTTTCTCCAAGTTCTGGCAACCCTGTTCGGCGTGCACACTTGCACAACTGCACACTAGTACTATGCTCTTTCTTGACACGCGTTTCCAGCTCAAAATCCTTTTTTTTTCTTCTTTTCACTCTATCTTTGCACTTCACCTCAATCATGTTGTGCAAGTGGGCAGACAAATAGCAGTTGAATACAAGTTTTGGTGGTTGGCATATCCGATCGATACCGCTTTCCTCTTGTGCAGTGTGCCCTAATCGAATTCTAAATTATTGTGGTTCAAGTTTTGAGCTCCAATCTTCTCTATTTGTAAATTAAATTATGTATGCCTGGCGCATCACGATGCAACAAATCATCAAGTCTTCGTCAACAAAACCTACTCTGTCATTATCTATAATATCGGCCAAGTGGGCATGTGCACATTATTTCTGACTAGGCATCACATGCTGGCCACATCATTAGATTCCCCGACAAAACACCAGAAAGGGCGCATCTTACTGTTGTAGGGGTACCTGGCTCAATTCCATCATGCGAGCGTTTTTAGTTGGCACGCCCGTAAGCTGCTGTCACAGTTTTTGTGCGATCCATTACGGCCCATTCAAGTTTGACGGCTCAAACTTCCAGGGTACGAACAGACTCGAACAAAGAAATTAAACTACTCATCATTGATGATCGGTCTCGTTGCAAGCTGGTATTGCTGGATATCATCTTTGCACATAAGAGCTACTCCGTACTTGGCATGGTTGAAGTGATTTTTATTGGAAGATTCTTCTATTTATTTCTTTCCAAACATTGCACCAGAGGTATATCATGATTCCATCTTCTGTCTCTTCTATCAAATTTGCTGCGGCATTTCCGCGCAGAAACCATGCAGCGAACCGTTCGTACCCACTGAGTCAAGTACCGAAAGCTGGAGCCATTGTCGAGGCATATTAAAACGAAGGCCTCGTTTAGTTCGGCCGGAATCGGCATTTACACAGTGTTTGATGTGACGGCAAACACTGTATCAATTTTGTTTGTATTTATGAATTATTGTCCAAACATTGACTAATGAGACTCAAAAGATTCGTCTCGTAAAGTTCAACCAAACTGTGCAATTAGGTTTTGATTTCATCTACATTTAGTACTCCATACATATACCGCAAGTTTGATGTGATGGAAATCTTTTTTTACATAGTGCCAAAGTTGAGAGTTTGGGGGAACTAAACATAGCCGAAATATTGACAAATAGACACATGCATGTGGTGGCATCAAAATTGCAGCTTTCTGAACATGAACGCGACAATTGCTAGTTTCCAAGTTGCTTGGGCGTACGCGTACCCTACAAGCAAGCTGATGCTGATGTGAATAGTTGATGAATCCGGTGGCCTGAAACTGTCGATTAGGCAGCGCACAGCCTAGGAGTGTCTGTTATCGAACAATACAAAGAGGTCCCAATCATGTCAGCAGTGTTCTGGCCCAGCTGCCTGCCGTGCTCCGTGCTCGTGGTCGTGGAGCTCGTGGTGCCCGACTGCCCGGTGCCCCCTTCCCTGCCCGAGCGCGCACGCACGGGGAAAGGACAAGCATCAAGCAGGCACTGGCCGAGCTGCCGGTGGCCGGTGCCGGGTGGGACCGGGGCGGCGGGCGATAGGATGAATCCGATCGAGATCATATCAGACACTACGTCAGATTTACACGTCACTGCAGCTGCGGATCGACCCCGCTCAACGAAGAAGAGACGAATATGCCTCATCCGGTGGATGACATCACTGAACCTGTCAATGTCAGGTTGTACATCCGTCAGGAATGGACAAAGGACAAGGTGGCGCTCGGTCAGGCCTGGCTTGCGGGAGACGGGACAATTAATGGCCGCCTAATTCCACTGGGATACGCTCGCGTCACCATTGACAGAATACTTGATAAGAAGTATAACAAGATACCCATTGAGTACCCCGTAGCGGAAGACAGGCCGAAACTTGGTCAAAACAAATGCTCTCAAGTGGCCTGGCGCAAGCGCTTCATTAAGCTTGACCATCAATTGTCTTCTGATGATGAGGGCGACTGCGAGTCTTCGCCCACCCACGATGATCACTCACCATCTTCCAACAGAGATCACTCCTCTCCTCATCCGGAGCCATCACCCCCGAGAAGACAGAGGTCTCCTTCTATTCCTCCTCGTCCGACTCCATCTTCATCAGCCTCGAGAAAAGAGACTCCTCCTCCATCTTCATCAGCGCCGAGAAAACAGAATTCTCGTTGTCATCCTCCTCCACCTCAGCCCAAAATAAGATCAAGGACATCCTCGCAGTCGCAGAAAAGGTCCTTGGATTTGATCGCTAATGCTCCCAAAGTGGACCAACAGAAAAGAAAAAGGCCGTTAATTGGCAGCGTTACCACCTTGATGAAAGAAAAATTTACAGCACACATCTCGAAGGAAGATTGTGTTAGTTTCTTCAATCTCTGTGCCTCACTGCCTTCGTATTTGTTGAAGTCCGAATTCGAAAGGCAAACACAGAATAAATACGCTACAACAAGAGACGAAGAAATACACAATAAAGATTTAAATAACATACAGAAGTACGTCGAAGACAACCCAGGATTAACCATGGAAGAGGCCGCGACCATCTATTATGATATACAAGGAACGGCAACACTGGCAATAAAGTATGAAAGGGACAATCTTTTGGTTCCCGATCATGAGTATAAAAATCTGACAACATATATGCGCCAGTTACATGAATATTACATGGCTCAAGCAACAGAGACGGACGACTTTGGTTTTGAGGTTATTATCCGTTCGCCACATGTTTGCCATTATCCTGAAGAAGAGAAGTTCGATGTCGAGTGGGAGTGCTTGTTCCAGCTATACCAGAAACGCTCTCTCGATGTTCAAATGTTGACGCTGTGGACTATGTAAGTACCTACACGCACGATTTTACAATTAACTACTCTCTCGAGACACAAATTGTTAACTTTTGAGCATTTCACATGATTTTATGTAGGTGTATAGCAAAATTTTGCATTCTAAAAAGCAAATGGGATTACATAGGTTTATTGGACCCCTTGCGAGTCAATGAGATGACATGTCTAGGCCTTTATGGATGTGACGTGGAAGACCTGAAATAGAGATTGATTGTTGTTTTCGACGAATTCACGATGAAGAAGAAAACCCACATACTTCTAGCCTACAACTGCGAGTATGTATTCTCGGTTTTTAATTTTATACTTCTTTTTTCGTTAAGATTATTCGATAATTAGGATTCTGTGATTGTAGCAACCATTTTGTCTTCATTTGTGTCAATCTTGCCAAAAATCTGATCGAGGTGTGGGACTCGAAGAAAAAATCATTTGATCATCTGGATGCACCGGTGGCGGTGCTGAATTAGTAAGCGATCCTAATAACATATTATTTTCTAATCACACATACCGCTTTCTAATGTTTTTCCCTTTAATGTTGCTCAGTGTCCGAAGAAGACATATCGGTGGGACGCCGGTCCCATTCAAGGTTGTCGAAATGGAGGGGAAGTACCTGTCACAGCCGGCGGGAAACAATGAATGCGGATTTTATGTAATGTGGGCAATGCTTCGCTACATCGGCGGGAAATCGAAAAAAGCCGATAAGTTGGTGTGTATAATCCCCATTTCATTTATGTCTATTAATAATTCAACAAAATGATTTACTGTTCCTCTTTGGATATCATCTTTTTTGAACAACAGCGCAAGAAATATAACCACCAAATGCTGTTAGATATGGAGATCGTCGCACTGCAATCGGAGCTCGCAAAATTCATCTTAGCCGAGGTATTGAAAAAAGATGGAGTATTTTCCATTGCACAATCCGTGAGGTACAAGGACCAGTATGGCCCAGAACGGTTCGCAAGATTATTGTAAGAAGTCCGAGAAGCATGTGTGAAGTCCAAGAACATTTCTTTTTTATTTTTAGGGATCGAGATGTGGATAAGAACATTTGAATTGTAATCGTAACATTTGTAATGTTTAATATTGATGGACCTGTCGTCTACGTAGCGTATATAAAGCGAAACCCGATTCCACAAAAAAATATAAATTAAAATAAATTATAAAATAATAAAATACGAACGGGCCATCACCGCCGGTTAGCAACAAACCGGCAGTGTTGTCGTAACCGTCACTGTTGGTTAGAAACAAACCGACAGTGTTAGCTTGCTCAACACTGCCGGCTTGAACCATGAACCGACACTGATAGTTACGACAACACTGCCGGTTTGATCTATGAACCGACACTGATATTTACTACAACACTGCCAGTTTGATCCATGAACCGACATGTAGGCTTGCTCAACACTGCTGGCTTGAGCCAAGAACTGACACTTTTGAAGCAACCGTCACTGTCGGTTGGCACTACAAACCAGCAGTGTTGTTCAACTGGACACTGCCGGGTGGAGTCAGGAACCGACACTGTTTCCTGTAGATCAGTGTCTGTTTTTAAGGACCGACAGTGATATCAACTCTCCATCACTGCCGGTATGCCACTATCGATTCAAAATCCGATAGTGAAGTGGGTTTTTGAACCGACAGTGATGTCCAGATCTGGAGTAGTGAGAGCGAGAGAAGATGCATGCATCGACTTGCTTGATTGGTTGCATCTTGCACGCCACTGCTTGGAGCCACAGGGGAGTAGCAAACTATTCGTCTCGGATGCCATCGTAGCGTCTCCATCGGCGGAAACTCGTCGTCCGCCGGCGTGGGCACGGCAGGAGCCAGCAGGTCAATGCGTGCGGCCTGACCATGCCGGGCACTGTCCACAGCAGTATGCAAGCCTGCACGTGGAACGCCTCCGAATATGGAAACTAAACAAGAAAACTAATTTAGAAAAAATATTTACCCGCAGAAGAGAGACTTAGATTGTATTTACTCTCGTACAATAGAGCAATTTGATAAAGAGGCGCTAGGCAGAGTTTTTATAATAAAAAATGAGCTGAATTAGTAGCATGTTTAGAGATAATCATTTAGACCAATATCATTGTATCAACTTCTTGTTCTTCTAAAACTAATTAGCAAATGTATCCATGAATTACAAAGGAACATAATACGTCTTTAAATAAAACTCGATAGTATCATTGGACATGAGTTATTTTAGCTCATATAAGCATAGGTCATGTGTCCGGATCACATACCAAACACGAAGAGCATGAGAGCATTTTTAGTAAGTAAAAGATGAATAGAAGAATCACTTTGGTTTTTAATATTATATTATTATCATTGATACGCATTAAGCATTAATTGGTGTATATTAGATCAGGTAATTACAGCGACCTTAGCCTCTTCACAAAGTTTATTTCACCATGCTCCTATGCGAGCACCTTTAGGAGTATAACATAACGGAACAAGTACATACATAATAGTAGGAGGAAGCTCATTCATTTAGGTTTGAGTTCTCGACTTCATGTTGAAACTTGAATGCAGCACTCCACCCGGCGGCGAGAGCATGCAGCGGCAACGGCGACGGCACAGCAACCCGACAGTAGCCAGTGCGCGCAACCCGTTCGACGGTAGGTGCGCCATCTCGTCATCGCCGAAAACAGCGGCCTTCATTGTTGCTTTGACATCCAACTAAGCCCTTGTTTAGTTCGCGAAATTTAGATTTTGGGGGCTACTGTAGCACCTTCGTTTTTATTTGATAAATAGTGTCCAAACATTGACTAATTAGGCTTAAAACGTTCGTCTCGCAATTTCCCACCAAACTGTGTAATTAGTTTTTCTTTTTGTCTACATTTAATGCTCCATGCACGGGCCGTAAACATTCGATGTGACAGGTACTGTAGCAACTTTTTGGATTTTAGGGTGTAACTAAACAAGGGCTAAGCAAAGCGTGTGCAATCTTGGCTCGCTGGTCTACGTGCATTGCATCACAACTCCGCGGCAGCTTCCCGGAAGGTTCCTCTTTGCTTGTTGCCGGGTAATTTACTTTAGCCGTCCACATCTGCTTTTGCTTGTACTCCTAGAGACGACTACACCTTGCTTTAGCAGTTGCTGCCCTCCCTTGCTTCAGAACCTAGCAGTGCAGAAGCAGAACCCTGCCCTCGACTCGAGGTCAGGAGATAAGCTGATGCGCCTGCGTTGTGCAAACCAAGGCCGGCGCCCAAACTTTCCGTCTTGCTGTACACACAAGCAACGGCAACACATCTGAGCTCCAGGTATTTTGTTCTACTACTCTGCCACCTCTTCGATCATTCAGACGTCGTCCACCCTATATATTTCCTTGTACTCCTTCGCCTGCTATATATACTTTCTGCTTGCACCTGTAATTTCTTGGGTAAATAACATGAGCTTTCTTCTAACTGGTCTCAGCTAGGTACTGAACTGAAGGCCGAACACTCCCTAGTCATAGATCATGGCAACTACAAGGATGCTGTCCTATTGATTCTTCTCTACTTGTGGTATGTTCATCTTACCCTGGTTCACTGGTTTTCATGTTTCTTATTTCTATTCGACCGACTCAAGGGAGGCGGCTACCTTCCTTGGCTTAGGGGCACTAAAACTTGATCTGCTCTGAGGGCTCTTGTTTTGACACAACCTCTGGGTTTTCTCAAGCTTCTCAGGTTCTGCCAAGTGTACATGATATACATTCATCTCTGTTTTGCCGGGTAATTTAGAATTATATATAGATGTAATTTTTTGGGTTTTAAATTATTTTTCATAATAATAGATGTTTTAATTTAGTTGTAGATTTAAGGGGAAATTTTAGTTTCTCTAATTATGACATAAGAGGATTTTTTTTCAAGTGCCACCGGGGGGGACAATCCCCACTTGAATAGTTTTGATATATTGTCAATAGCCTCGTTTCTGGGGAACGAGGCAGAACCCTTTTTTCCGGTTAATTATCGAAAACCGGACTAAAACCATACAACGGCCCTAGCACAAGGGCGAGGTTGTGGCATATCCACTAATAAGGAAAATAAAACAACAACAACAAATGCCCCTACCCAGGGGACGGTGGCACAAACACAAAAATACCAGGAAGAAGAGAAAAGCAACACCACCATTACCACCAAGGCACATGAGCTCTTAGGCGATGCCTCAGTGAGGTAAATGAATTCAAAACGTAATCATCATCGGCCAAGCAGGAGCTTAGCAAGGCTTTCGCCCAAGTCTTCTGCCGAGGAGAACTACACATTGACCTGGCTGACTGAGGACAGAAGGCCGCAAGAGGTTCCTTAGCGAGGACTTCAAGAAGGAAATCCACTCGAGGGCGATCGTCGTCGTCGGTCCAGCGTAGAGCTGGGCTGGCCAGAACCCCGACACGCATGGTATGGCGGGTGCACTAGGGGCGGGGCACCTGCCGCCGCCACATGGGGAAGGCAATATCGGGGCTCGCGAACACAACCACGGCAGGTCATGGTGCGCTGCGTAGGGAGAGTGGCGTCGGTCGCCGCAACATGGGGACGACGGATCCGGGCCCGGGGCGTCGGCACGTGGTGCGCCGCGCTGGAGGATCAATGGCGCCGGCAGCCGCCACACAAGGACAGCAGATCCATTTCTGGGAAGTCCAAAAATGGGGCTCGGGAACATGACTGCGTCGACTCACGGTGCGCCGCAGGAGGGAGGGATGCCGATGGCCACACGAGGGTGGAGTATCCAGGCCCGAGAAGCCTAGAAGGGGGGGCTTAGTATTGTGGCCGTGGCGGGTCACGATGCGCCACGCTGGGGTTAGTGGCGTCGGCCGCCGCCACATGGGGATGGTGGACCGTGACCAGGAAGCTCAGAAGGGGGGCTCAGGGACGTGACCGCGTCGGCTCACGGTGCACGGCGCTGGAGGAGGTGCGTCGGCCGCCACACGTGGACGGCAGATCGAGGGCCAGGAAGCCTAGAATGGGGCTTAGTGACGCTACCGCGGGGGGTCACGGTGTGCCACGCTGGGGGTAGAGGCGCCGGCCATCGCCACACGAGGACGACATATCCAGGCCCAGGGCATTGGGTTGCGATGCACCACGTTGGAGGGAGGGCCGCCACCAGCCGCCGCCACACGCGGATTCTGTTGAGAGAAATGATTGCTAAAAAGAAGAAGATATCTCAAGAAAACAAATTAAGGGGAGAATGTTGGAATTAATTTATTTTCTTGAGATGAGAAAAAAAATAAATTGATTAGTGGCTGCTATACACTGGTTGATCCTTGAAGTTTCTAACAAAGTCCGAAGAAGTGAAACTAGACGCAAGTATGAGTTGAAAAGATGCAAGTCAAAAGCAAATTGAGTTTTGCTAGTTAAGAGGTGCTTGATACTACTAAAAGCTACTGGATTGTTCATGCACCATGAAATGTGATAGCCTTGAGCTGTGTATGTGTGTGAGAGAAGATATAATGAAGATATTAGTTTGAAGAATAACTCATCCCACTGATTTTGCCGTATTCAATTCCCAACACAAATGCCTGTATTTACCCATCCTTGACAAATTGACAAGGTTTGAAAGCATAACATTTTGTTCGATATTTTGATTTGATCCAAAACGGAGGGGTAAAATCTAATTTCTCCTTTCAGTTGTGTGGGTCCTCTACATTATTGTGACTATGGTCCATGTGGGTCCTCGAGCCCATTTGGCCATATAGATCTCTCCATGATTCCATCCATCATGCTTATCTCCTTGTTACGACTGGCCACGGTCGGCAGCAGTTGATAGCTTACCTTCACATGGAAGCTGCCACAACTCACAATTAAGCAGAGGCAACCCCAGAAGCTTTGGTGTGTATACATAGCAAAGGCAGCGGATCCCTGGGCTCCAGGTATGTGTAGCATCCCATTTTATTTTGTTCTTGCTCCGTGCACATCCATTCATTTCATCTCTGATACCTGCCTTAAGCTTTCTGCACTACTCCTTGTGTCTTTGTTTCTAGCAGTTGATTAGCTCGCTACAAAGCATCACAAGCCAGCAGAAGATCCCAAGTACTCTCATCACTGGCCGTCAAGATCTAGGCTCCATCCCGCACTGTGCAACACAAATTTGGAGGTCTGGTACTCTGGTGCGCACGTTGCAGAGGAGAAAAAGGAAGACCACATTTGGAGATGGCATAGCAACAGCAGCAAATCCCTTAGCTCCAGGTATTTAGTTTATTTCTGATAAATAATATACATCCTATTTGATTTTCATGCTTGCTCTAGTCAACAATTTGTTTATTTCGTCTCTGATGCCTGTACTTTTTCCAGCACATAAATCTGTATACTAAAGGTACTTAATACTAGAGCACTCATCAGTCATAGATCATAATCTGGGCAAAGGACTGCTATTTATTTGTCAGTTCTAGAGGCAGTGGTATGTTAATGTTGGCATCGTTGAATAGTTCATGTTCATGTACTTTGTATCTTGTACTCTCCTATATCCTGCTCTCTAATTTTCGGACATAGATGACACTTCTTATGTCGAGTTCACTGTTATGTTAGAAGGAATTCTTCATTGTTTGTAAAGGAGCACTTCAGCAACACAAAGCTACTATTTCGTACACTTCTATCAGATTATTATTTGAATTAAATCTTCTCTGACATTGGCGTTGGTACTGTTCATGCATTAATGCAGCAGAAAAAACTAATACTCACATCAAAGCACAATAGGAATGATGTAGTTTCATCATGCATGTGGAGCCATATTTGGTACAGCTCATTTTTGAATTCTGGCCTCATGTTTGGCTGCTCACTGCGAATTCATTTTTGCAGGAAATTAATATCTGGCACAGGAGAATCTATAAGAAAAATGACCGGGGTAGAAGCTGCTGCCATATCTGCTTTAGTATCTGGAACCTTGAAGGTTGTGGGCAACAAATTAGCTCCACTACTAATCAAAGAGTACAGCTCTATAGTGGGTGTCAAGGAAGATCTCCAGGAGCTCCATGATCTTGTTGAGGAGATCAACCTTTGGCTGGAAAAAACAGCAGAAAATTCTACATTTGCTTGGCTGAAAAAGTTGAAAGATATTTCTTATGATGTTGATGATGTTGTTGATGAGTTCCAGCTAAAGGCTGAAAAACATGACTCCAATGGTGACAGTGGTATTGTGTCCAAATACCTGTGCACAATACCAAAATCATTTGTTTTTCAATGCAACTCAGCCAACAAGATCAAGGCAATCAAGAAGAGATTTGCTGCAATCGTGAAGCAAAGAACTGACTACCAAGCAATAACAAAGAGTGTGGATCCTCCTGTTCAACTTACGAACATGAGAACAAAGGAGGTGACATCATTGCCTAATGTTGACGAGGCATTAGTAGTTGGAAGAGATAAAGATAAGCAGGAGATAATATCCATGCTTGAAGAGAATGATGATCAACAGAAAATTAAGATAGTTTCGGTCATCGGGCTTGGTGGGTCAGGGAAGACTACCTTGGCTAAACTGGTTTTCAATGATGGTAACATTATAGAGAGGCATTTATTTGAAGTTAGACTATGGGTTCATGTGTCAAAAGAATTTGTTGTCAATGATCTCATCAAAAAATTGTTTGAAGCTTTTTCTGACAATAATCCAGGAACCCATGCCTTGCCTTATATGAACCAAACTATCTCGGACAAGTTGAAGGGCAAAAGGTTTCTTCTTGTATTGGATGATGTTTGGACCAACTCACGAGATGAGTGGGAAGAATTCATGGTATGTCTAAAGGTTGGCGCACCTAAAAGCAGGATTTTACTTACTACTCGTAACAGAGAAGTTGCGGTAATAGTGGGATCCACCAACCAATTTTACTTACCATTCTTGTCTCCAAATGATAGCTGGAAACTATTCCAACAAAGCTTGGTAACACCTCCTACTAGTTGGGATTTTGAAGAGGTTGGGAAAGCGATTGTGGACAAATGTGGTGGGGTGCCACTAGCAATTAAAGTACTTGCAGGTGCTCTCCATGGGAAGGAGCGGATAGAAGAGTGGCAGGATGTGAGAGAGAGAAATTTATTGAATGTTGATGGTAAAGAAGATAGAGTAGCTGCATGCTTAAGGTTAAGCTATTCCCATCTGCCATTTAATCTCAAGCAGTGTTTTAAAATATGTTCATTGTTTCCTAAAGGTCATAGGATTGATAAAGAGCAATTGATTGACCTATGGATTGCTCATGATATGATCGCTGTAGAGGATGGTGTTGATTGCTTGGACTTGGAGCATGTTGGCCACAACCACTTTGAGTCTCTTCTGCAAGTGTATTTCCTACAAAACGTCTACGAAAGATATGGGAGAGTGACATGTGGGATGCATGATTTGGTTCATGATCTTGCCTTGTCCATCTTGGGTGATGAAATTTCACTTGACATGCCAAACGAGGCAAGCAGCAGTACCACAAAGAGCTATAGATATTTTTCTTTGATTAAACAGACAGAACATATGGCACCTAAATTTTTTTTTAGAAAAGCACGTGCTGTATATATGCGTAAGTATGAACATTACATATATGCCATGGCATTGAAGCATGCAAAGCACTTGCGCAGTGTTATGGCGGGATATCTCAATGCAGAAGGAGCTAACACCATATCTCAAGTTAAGTATCTGAAATATCTTGCCGTTTCAATACTAGATTGTAAAAAACTTCCTGACACTATGTCAGATGTTTGGAGCCTGCAAGCACTTCATGTAACACACAGCTATTCACTTGTCGAGATACCGGAATCCATTGGTAAGCTGAAAAAGTTAAGAACACTAAAGTTGTCGGGCTGTATAAAGCTGAAGAGTTTGCCAGATTCTATTGGTGATTGTCATATGATTTCAAGTATCGATCTTTGCAGTTGCAGTATGCTTACAGTGTTGCCAGACTCTATTGGTAAGTTGCAGAAGTTAAGAACACTAAACTTGTCGGGCTGTACGAAGCTAAAGAGTTTGCCAGATTCTATTGGTGATTGTCATATGATTTCAAGTATTTATCTTTGCAGTTGCATTATGCTTACAGTGTTGCCAGACTCTATTGGTAAGTTGCAGAAGTTAAGAACATTGAACCTATCAAGTTGTACAGAGCTGAAATGCTTACCAGATTCCATTGGGGGTTGTCAAACGATTTCAAGCATTGATCTTTACAGATGCAATAAGATTACAGTGTTGCCAGACTCTATTGGTAGAAATGAGAAGCTAAGAGTTTTGAGACTAGGTTTCACCCAAATTGGGAGGCTTCCATCAATTATCACAACACTGCGAAATCTGGAGTGTTTGGACCTTCACTCTTGCCGTGAGCTAGTAGAGTTGCCTGAAGGCATCGGCAACTTGGATAAGCTTCAAGTTTTGAACCTAAATTATTGTGAAAAATTGGGAGGAATGCCTATTGGCATTGAACAGCTCAGTCGACTACAAAAGTTGGGCCTATTTGCTATTGGTAAGGGAGAAAAGTTCGCTGGAATGTCAGAGCTTGCAAATGTATCTAGGTTTTGTGAGGAGCTAACAATCATAGGTATTCAACATGTGATGGATACGAATGATGCACACGTGGTATGCTTGAAACAGAAGACAAACTTACAGAGGTTGGGCCTAAAGTGGATGGCAGATTACACAAAAGAGGTAAACACTGAGTTGGAGCAGGCTGTCCTTGATGGTCTGGAACCACCACCTGGTATTAAAAGGCTGGACATTCATGGGTATTCAGGTAGGCAATATGCAGGGTGGATGCAAAGTCAAGTTGGTGGTGGAGTACAGGGCCCTGCTCCCTTCCCATTTTTGAGGGTGATGTGGCTATGTGATTTGCCGAACTTGAAGCATCTAGATGGGCTTGTCGAGCTACCTTGTTTGGAGGAGCTTTTGCTGCTAAGGATGCCTTCTCTTGAGAGCATAAGTGGAGGCCCATTTCCTTCGCTGGTGAAGTTGAAGATGGGTTATCTGCCTTGTTTGGGAGAGGTGTGGATGGTACCAGAGAGGACCATGCCCGATGTAGAAGATGGGGGAGGCTGCTACAACTACAATTTAACACCTCACTTGGGACAAGTCCGAGTTGGTAGCTGCTTAACAGAGTTAGAGATCCGTCGTTGTCCTAAGTTGGAGGTGATGCCGCACCTTCCTCCGTCGCTGCAGCGCTTGAGCTTGCAGGGCAGTGAGCAGGTGCTGCAGTCACCAGGCCAATGCCAGGGGTCTTCTTCGTCCCCCAGTTTTAACAAACTGAAGAAGCTTCAACTATGGAATGTGACAGGATTAGGATCTGGGCATGGGTGGGAACTGCTGCAACATATGGCGGCACTCGAGTCATTGGAGATTAATTCCTTCTCTGGAGTGCAAACCGAGGTGCCTGAGAGCTTGTGGAGCCTCACATCCCTCTGGTCCCTGGAAGTGTGCGGCTGGTCTAATATCCGCATGCTACCCGAGTCGCTAGGGAAACTCCGGTCTCTACAAAAGTTGAGCATCGTAATCTGCGATAGCCTGATCAGTCTCCCCCAATCAATGGGAAAACTCTCATCCCTCCAGGAGCTCGTGATACAATCATGCGAAGCACTTCACCAGTTGAGCCTCGGAGAACTCTGCTCTCTACGCAAACTCAAGATTACTTATTTGAGGGGGCTGACTTGCCTTCCACAATCCATCTGCCGCCTCACCACCTCTCTTCAAGAGCTCAGAATCCACCACTGCCCGGGCATCAAATCCTTGCCGGAGGGGTTAAAGGACCTCACGGCTCTGAAGAAATTGATGATCTACAACTGCCCTGATCTGGAGAGGCGCTGCAAGAGAGGAACAGGGGAGGACTGGCACCTCATCTCCCACATCCCTGATGTCTCCATTCATGGTTTTGACGGATGAATGAGGTGTGGCCGTGTGGGGAGGATTTGGTCAGCGACTGCATGCTACTGCTTAATCGGGTGAGTTTGTTGTGCTATTTTTACCTGTATCTATGATCAGTCCCCCTGTTTTCATGTGTACATTCACTGAGAGCCAATTTCCTAATTATTATTTTTTATTAAAATGTGGTTTGATTTGTGGAATACTTTGGACGAGGATGTAGTTTTGACATTTATGGATTTGCCTATTATTGCATTGCAGCCCACTGCACCTGGGAGCTGGGAGTCCTTGGTTTCAAATGATATGAATTCTCTACGCGCCTGTGTTTGTAATGCTTCGATCTTCGTCACATAGGAGTATGGGATTTCACAGAAGAACAGACGTTTGTGTTCTGTTGTTCAGTTAACATGATGGGCCTGCTTTGTCGTCTCGTCAGTCACAGTTCTTGGCAGCCAGAAGTTGAGGTAGCGCGCAGCCAGTGAGGTGGAACTATATATATTGCGACTTGCGAGTGATGCGCGATGATGGGTTTTTCTTTTGTGGCACTGTCAGTGCGAATGTGATGGAAATATGCTGAAGCAACCTACAAATATTGCAACTTAGGAGCAAGATGGCAAATCGTATGACTGTGGTTTGGGAGTTGCATGGCCTGTCCTGATCAGAATACAGGTGTAGATGTGATGATTTGGAAATGCTTTTGTGACAGTTTGAAACCGTAAAATTTCTTGTGTTGGAGGACGCTTCTGATGATGGTGTTGTGCACTGCATCTTGCGTGCTGCTATGGCCTATGGTGGAGATCGAACGCATGCTTTAATGCCAGATTGCATTACAGGCTACAGAAATCACATGAGTTGCGCCTGGGCCGGGCAGGAGGTAGTCTCCGGTGGCTTTCCGGCCGGTTCTTTCCTCTTCCCTGGTGTGTGAAACAGTCGGCAGTGCGCGCCACCCGTTGGACAGTAGCGTTTTGTTTTTATTTGGTAATAATTATCCAATCGTTGACTAATTAGGCTCAAAATGTTCGTCTCGCAAAGTACAACCAAACTGTGCAATTAGTTTTTGATTTCGTCAACATTTAGTACTCCATACATATACCGCAAGTTTGATGTGACGGAGAATCTTCTTTTTGCATAGTGCCAAATTCAGAAATTTGGAGAACTAAACATGGCCATGGTTTTACTCCACCTGTTTTAGTTCCTTCCACCAATCTAGTAAGGCCTTGTTTAGTTGGCGATTTTTTTTGAAAAATGATACTGTAGCACTTTCGCTGTTATTTGGCAATTAGTGTCCAATCATAGTCTAATTAGGCTTAAAAGATTCGTCTCGTGAATTTCGTCTAAACTTTGTAATTAGTTTTATTTTTTATTTATATTTAATGCTTCATGCATGCGTCTAAAGATTCGATGTGACGAGGAATCTTGAAAAATTTTGGGAACTAAACACTACCTAAGTGTTTCAGATTCAAACTTGTCATTATCTTTTTTTTCGGAAAGGTCGACATGTCATTATCTGATCAACACATTCTTTAGCTGTCAAGATATCAGATACACATTTACCTGCAGCCTCGTTTAACCCCTTGTATTGACGCTTAAGCAAGACAGAGAGTCGGTCAATGACCTTGGCAGCTTCTGATCTTTCGACCAATCTAAGTGTTTCAGATTCAAACCTGTCATTATCTGATCAACACATTCTTTAGTTGCTGCCAAGATATCAGATACACATTTACAAATTTTTTTTAATAAATAATTGCAGATCTAAATGTTGCTTTTATAAAATTGCAAAACTAGCATCATGTCGGCTATTCGACGGCCTATCGGCTACTAGATGGCCGACAACCTACGTGCCCAAGCAAAAAAAAAAAATTAGAGCAGGATCTAGTCGACAATCAGTTAGCCGACGGAAGACCTATCGGTAATCTAGCAGCCGAAAGGTGCCTATGCTCCTCCCTCTCCCCTATCGTTTGTGTGCGTGTATTGGGATAGGGAAATGTTGGAGATGATTTTTTTCCGATCCTGTAAAGAATCATAGATTCGGAGACCGTTTGGGGTACTCTTGGAGATGCTCTAAGATCAAACGAATGAAATCCCAGCAGGTGGGGAACCTCTCCCCTCCGGTTGACAATAAAAAAAGCTGTATTGGTCATCACTTTATAAGATTATTGGTCCTAAGGGCATGACAATGTTACTGGAGATTCGTGGCTTCTCTGGAGTGCAAACCGAGGTGCCTGAGAGCTTGTGGAGCCTCACATCCCTCCGCTCTGTACGGCTGGTCTAATATCCACAGGCTAACCGAGTCGCTAGGGAAACTCCGGTCTCTACAAGAGTTGAGCATCGTAATCTGTCGTAGCCTGATCAGCCTCCCCCAATCAATGGGAAAACTCACATCCCTCCAGTTGCTCAAGATAGGATGGTGCGAAGCACTTCACCAGTTGCCCGACTGCCTCCGAGAACTCTGCTCTCTACGCAAACTCGAGATTACAGACTTGCCAGAGCTGACTTGCCTTCCACAATTCATGTGTCGTCTCACCACCTCTCTTCAAGAGCTCAGAATCGATGACTGCCCGGGCATCACATCCTTGCTGCAGGGGATGGAAGGCCTCATCTCCCTTGAAAAGCTCTCAATTTTAGGCTGTACGGGCCTCACATCATTGCCGCAGGGGATGAAGGGCCTCGTCTCCCTTGGAGAGCTAACCGTCTGGAACTGCCCCAGAATACAATCCTTGCTGAGGGCATAAAAGGCCGCACTGCTCTGACGGAATTGAGGATCTACGACTGCCCTGATCTGAAGAGGCGATGCGTGAGAGAAACGGGGGAGGACTGGCACCTCATCTCCCACATCCCAAATCTTGAGATTGGCTGGTAAGCCAGATGATTAGGGGACTGTCTGTCTGTAAGCCACTACTATAGTGTCGTCCTCATCACTGTCGGATTTGTGAGAATCGGCAGTGATGTACCTTCACTGCCGGTTCTGAGCTTGAAAATGAGAAAATGATTGGGGCTGAGCTAAAACAAACAGTGAAGGACCACATCACTGCCGGTTTGTGGCTTGCACCGGCAGTGAGTTGACCACCACTTATCACTGCCGGTTCTAATCAAGAGCCGACAGTGGTTTGGTGCTATCACTATTGGTTCGAGCCAAGAACCGATAGTGATAAAATAGCAGTACAAAAAGCTGGCGTCGTCCTCTCTTTCCCCCTCTCTTCCATCCCGAGCACAGAGGCGCGCGTTTGGGCCGCTCCCTCCATTGTTGTGGCTGCTCTTCACCGTGAAGCTAGCTCTTGGATTTAGAAGAATGACTTGATCTTTTTCTTTAAGGTTAGTAACAAGCATCCACTCCTTTGATTTTGTAGCTTAATTAGCGTTGTTTTGATGGCTACATTGCTTGATTCTTATTCTAGATCTTTCTCCATTCTAGAGAGCACTTTTCCAATTGAACTTTGTGCAAGGCTTCCAAGCAAATTGTGGTGAATCTATCATCCAAAAGGTTGGTGTCTTTGAACACATTTAAAATCCTAGCTAATTACATGGTGGTCAAGATCATTGTTAGTATGTGATGCTATAATTAGTTCTTGATAAGAGTAGAGTAGATTCTTTTACAATTTTGATGAGCAAATTAATCCATGTGTCACCTACCAACATATTGTTTGGAGCTACATTGTGGTTCATGGTCATATCTCCAATTTTAGTCTTTTTTATAAAAAAATAGTGTCTCCATTTTTATGCGGCATCGAGTAGAATAATTGTTCTTCATTATTGTGCAATAATTGTTTTTTTATGGGGCTACGATTTTTAATTTATTTGGCCGGGGCTACCAATTTTAATTTTCCAATAATTAGTATACAATAATGTTTTCTAAAAATGGGGTGACTAAATTAAATAAGTGTAGAATAAATGGTACTTTTGAGCTACAATTGTTGCTCATGAAGCTCGACTTCTTATTAATTTCTCTATAATTACTGTCTCAATATTTTTTTTATAGAGATAGATCGAGAGTGGATGCATCTGTCCCAAACGGACAAGCGGTACATGCATGGCGTCAGCCCGTTTATCACCAATGCCAAAGCCCAAGCTAGAAATAAGAACCATGTCTTCTGTCCATGCAAACATTGCATGAATCAAAGAAAATAGGCTCCAATTGAGTCTGTACGATTGCACTTGATTACCAGGGGGTTTATGCCAAACTATACGACATGGACTATGCATGGCGAGGTTGGTGTGAATGTTCCGCAGGAAAACAATGATGATGTGGCCATGCATGACCTAGCCATCCACGATGTTGACGAGGTACCCGGTGTCAACACGGAATCTATGGCCACAGTTAATGATATGTTTAGAAACATGCTAGCTGATGACACCAAGGATAACGATGATATTTCTCAGCTGTTACTTAATGTAGAGACCGGATGTCTTAGTTAAAGACAGCTGAAAAAGCTAGGAAAAATGAAACAAGATGGCAAAACACCATTGTATAAGAATTGTCTAATGAGCAAATTAGAAGCCGACATCTTGCTGTTAGAGTTCAAATCGACAAATGGATTGAGCGATAAAGGCTTTGATCAGTTGTTAGGTATAATAAGAAAAATGCTCCTAGAAAAAAATAAGTTGCCAGAAAAGATATATATGGCCAAGCAAATGATCTGCCCCATCGGCCTCGAGGTTGAAAAAATCCACGTGTGTTTCAATGATTGCATATTGTACTATGGAGACAAATACAAAGACTTGGATGCATGCCCAAAGTGTGAAGCTCCACGGTACAAGGAAGGGCCGTCAGATGAGGGTACCAAGACCAGAGGAGGTCCCGTGAAGGTCATTTGGTATTTCTCTATAGCTCCCCGGGTGCATAGGCTGTTTGCATGTGCAAAGTCAACCAAGCTGTTACGCTGGCATGGCAAAGAGCGTAAGAAAGATACAATGATGAGGCACCCCGCCGATGGGAAAGACTGGAGGATAGTCAATACTATGTTCTATAAGAACATCGGTGGAGAGGTAAGGCACCTTTGGTTTGGTTTGAGCACAGATAGGATGAATCCTTTCGACCACGTTAGAACCAATCATAGCACGTGGCCAGTGACGCTCTTATATACAACCTTCCACCTTAGCTCTGTATGAAGCGGTCATACTTTCAGATGCCACTACTGATCCAAGGGCCAAGACAACCTAGAAATGACATCGATGTGTTTCTAGAACCAGTGATCGATGAACTAGTAGAGATGTTTGAAAAGGGTGTGGATGATGTTTGGGATGAGTACAAAAAAGAACATGTCACAATCAAGGCAGTACTTATCGCTACACTCACCGACCAGCCAGGTCAAGGTTGCTTGTTCAGAGAGAACACAAAAGGCTATACTGGATGTGTCGAGTGCTTGGACGACACCGATATGGTGCATCTGCCAAAGAACTCAAAGATAGTTTATATGGGACACCATAGGTTCCTACCTAAGGATCACCCTTACCGCAGGAACAGAAAAGATTTTGATGGGACTATTGAAAAACGCTTACCTCGAAAATATCGAGACGGGCCTACGATATTTCGAGAAGTCAACAAACTAGTGGTTGTCCTTGGGAAGGGGGACAATGCAGTGGCAGCACCTGATGGGAGCATCTGGAAGAAAAAATTAGTTTTCTAGAAACTACCATACTGGCTAGTGCTGAGTGTACGCCACTGTCTTGATCCCATGCACATTACTAAAAATGTGTGCGGTAACACGCTTAACACCTTGATGGACACCGGGGGGACATCGAAGGATTCACTAGCCACATGCCTAGACATGCAACACTTGGGAATCAGGAAGGAGCTACATCCCGTGGCGCTTGAGGATGGCCAGTTCAAACTTTTAGTTGCATCATGGACCTTGAAGAATGAAGAAAAGTGTGTGCTTATTTCTTTCTTCAATGAACTCAAAGTCCCGATGGGCTACTGTGCGAACCCGAAGAGGCTATTGAACATGAGAGAACTCAAGTTCAACTATGGCTGTATGAAGGCCCATGATTGTCATGTCATTATGACTCAGCTGCTCCCTGTTGCCCTACGTGGTATCCTCCCCCAAAGGACGGCGCCCAAATCATAAAGCTATGCACATGTTCTTGTATGAAGGGGACATGGATGAAGGATGGTCAACAGAGGAGGCCATTGAGTTCTACACATATTATCTGGATATCAATAGGGTCAGAGTTCTAGAATCTCATCACGAGGGAAGACTAGGTGGCAAAGGAACGATCGGGGAGAAATCTATCATAGTAGATGACCTCGTTTCTTTTAGACAGGCACAGTTCATTGTTCTCCAGCAAGTAGAGGATGTGATGCCATACATTGACGAGCATAGGTAATCGCTGCAAACTTTGTATCAGAGCAGGTCGTAGGTTTGGCTTGATAAAATACATAAGGTGGAATTTGTCAGCTGGTTGCGATGCCGCTTGATTGGAACAACGTTGGGTAATCAGCTGGATATCTTAGCCAAGGGACCTTCGTGTACATTGCTTATGTACCAAGGGTATGAGATCAATGGATTTACATTTTACACAAAAAAGCAAGATGGAAAGAGCACATACCAAAACAGTGGTGTTCGTTTCGATGCTCACAACGAAAACGGCAACGTGCAAGCGACGTACTATGGTTTCATAGAGGAGATATGGGAGCTAGATTACAGTCGGTTGAAGGCGGCTCTTTTTCACTACCAGTGGGTCCGGCTTGAGAAAATCACCACCGATAGAGAAGGGTTCACTACCGTTGATCTCACCAAGACCACATACAGAGACGACCCCTTCATCCTTGCAAAAGACGTTATGCAAATCTTCTATGCAGGAGGCAACAAGACAAAAGAAAAGCTAAAAGTAGTCCTGGAAGGAAAAAGGAAGATTATCGGTGTTGATAGAGTGACAGACGAAGAAGACTACATGGGCTATTAGGAAATGCCAGCATTCGAGGCGAATGTACCCCTACCTATCCTTCAAGAGGGTGACGAACCTGCTTACGTCCGGCGTGATCACGCTGAGGCCCTCATTGTTGGACCCGATGAAGATAGTTAGATTATTATTAACTATGTAATCATTATTCAGACGTTGTATCAGTAATTCATACTGAATATCTAATTTATATTTTGTGCACATCTCAATAATTGAATTATTGACTATGTAATCAAATATTGAGATGATGTTCACAAACATTATTATTTGATAATTATAGACCATTAATTAATTATCATAGAATTAAATAATCAAGACATAAATTTTTGTTTAATTTTAGAATATAAACTAACTACATTATTTCTATTAATAAATAAAAAAGAAAAGCAAACTAAACGAACTCTCTATCCTAGCTCAGCGGTTAAGGCCACGCACTCTACTCCGAGACCCGCACTCGAATCCCAGGTGGATGAAACTTTTTGATTTTTCATTTATTATTCAGTAGTGCGTTATGATGGGATAAAAGGAAAAATAAAACCAATCTAACCAAACTCCCTATCCTAGCTCAGCGGTTAAGGCCGTGCACTCTCGCCCCCGTGACCCGCTGTCGGGAACCAATACTAGGGTACCCGAATAGGATGAGCTAATGACCACCAACATTGATTCATCCGAGCAGTCAAGAGCGCGACTATAGCTCCAACCGACCCCCAGACGCGCAAGCTCCACCTCGTCCGACCTCTGGGGCGGACTCCGCCTCGCCCGACCTCTGGGAGAGGGCTTTGCCTCACCCGACCCTGAGGCAATGGGCTCCGCCTCGCCCAACCCCAAGGCCATGGGCTCCGCCTCGCCCGACCCTTGGGTTTGCGCTCCGCCTCGCTCGACCCTTGTGTTTGCGCTCCGCTTCGCCCGTCCTCTAGGGGAGGGCTCCGCCTTGCTCGACCCTTGGGTTTGCACTCCACCTCGCCCGACCTCTGTGGGAGGGCTCCGCCTCGCCCGACCCTGAGGTCGTGGGCTACGCCTCGCCTGACCCTGAGTTCATGGGCTTCGCCTCGCCCAACCCCGAGGCCACGTGCTCTGCCTCGCCTGGCCCTTGGGTTCTTGCTCTACCTCGCCTGACCCTAAGGTCATGGGCTTTGTCTCACCCAACGGAGGCCCATACCGCTGCCAACCACTCTAGGTCCAAGCGTATGGGCCTGGATCAAAGCTCTAACACTAGGGAAGAGACCGGCATGCCCTGATGTAACCTATGGCCATGACGGGCCATACTGGAGGATTCACATCAAGAACAGCGTCGGGCATACCGGTGCTGTTTTACCTAACCCCCATACGAACACTAATAGGCGCGTTAGCTCACCACAATGTTCGTTGTGCCGAAATGGAACTCCATGACCGACAGATGATGCCTGCACATGGCGCCAGTGGCGGACAAGGCTGCAACATGGAGCTATCCCTATTGACATCTATAGGGTTGGTAGGACCCGCATGATGGATGAGAAGGACTCGGTGATCCTAAAGAACTTTGGCTCTCTCTGGTTCTTCTCTTTTCCTCTGCTGTAACCCGTGCTTTCCCTTGGCCTATAAAAGGGAAAGTTGGGCGTCCTATGAAGGGGAGCCCAATTCAAGCCAGAACGAACCCATTGAACCCCGAACCGATCAGAACACGACACAAGCACACGGTTGAGCAGCGACCAAGCTCTCGGCACCTGTTCACTCCTTTCATCAGAGACTTGGGATCCTTTCCCTCTCTCTCCCGTTTGTAACCCCTACTGCAAACTTTTAGTGCTAGTAACACGAGCAGTAGCAACGAACTGGATGTAGCGACTTTTTGCCCTAACCAGTATAAACTGCATGTCCTCTAAGCACACCGTCCAAGCGAGACGTGCAATATTAGAAATTTACTCATCGGTGGTAACTCGAAACACCGATAGTTGGCGTGCCAGGTAGGGGTCTTTTGCGTGTCTCAACAACCACACCAGGCCTCAGATGGATAGTCACAATGTCAGCTAGGTCCCGGGTGCGCACATGTGCTTTCAGGAACTTAGACTTCATCATCACGACAGAGGGAGGGTTGGTGTAGGCTCCCACCATCGTCCAACCTCTCCACTTCACTGGCCTTGACACAATCGCCGAGGCACTTAAGGAGCTACAGCTGCATGCACTAGAGGCCCGTGCCCCTAGGGGCAACTAGCTCCTCGGCTTCGACTACGAGAGGTTAGAGTGCCAGATCGGCGCCTTCCTAGGACCCCGACCATCCCGGGAGGACCTACGCCACCTCACTTTCTCATTCGCCAATGTCATGGCACAGCTTGCCGGAGGAGAGCTGCTCTCTCTGGAATACCTCATCCGAAGCACCCCGATAGTGCTCCTGTTCGGTCTCTGCAACACCGTAGAGACCATTGGCGCAGCAGGCCGAGAGCTCACTGTCCCGACGACGCGAGCTCAATGCCAGCCAGTGCATGCCCTCAGAGCGACTCGATAAGGACGCGTCAGTCCACCAGGCACCACAAGACAGCAGGCCATGCACCGCGGTCCTAGTGCATGAGCGTGTCAGCCACCACCTTAACGCACGTGACACCCTCAACGCCCGCAGACATACCCACGGTGATGAAAGGTAGGGTGATAGCCGTAGCTACCACCCTCGTCATGGTGGATTCTATGACAACGGCAAGGACCGAAGCTTGAGCCTCGACTTACCAGGACCTCAGGCCTTTGGCTGACACATCCTCAACGCCACCTTCCCACCATGGTAACGACCGCCGACCAACATCCCAAATACTCTGGGTAAATGAACCTTGGACTGTGGCTTGATGATTATCGGCTTGCTTGCCAAGCTGGTGGAGCGGATAATGACGATTTCATTATCCGCAATCTTTCACTATTCCTGGCCGATTCGGCGCGAACATGGTTGGAACACCTTCCGCCTAACAGAATCCAAAGTTGGGCGAACCTAAAAGAAATCTTCGTGGGAAACTTCTAGGGCACATACGCACGCCCTGGAAACCCATGGGATCTCAAAAACTACTAACAGAAGGCCAGAGAAACCCTTCATGGGTACATCCGATGCTTCTCCCGGCAGTGCAACGAGCTGCCCAACGTCGCCGACACCGACGTCATAGGAGCCTTCCTATCTAGGACCACCTGTGAGTCCCTGGTCCATAAGCTAAGACATAAGGGCCCGTGAACCACCAAGGAGCTCCTTGACATCACCACCAGCCACGCCTCGGGCGAGGAGGCGGTCGGAGCAATCTTTGACTGCCTCAAGGGAAAGGCGAAGCAGGTCAAGGATGCTGGTGAAGGCGCCTCCAACCGTCTTAGTAAGAAGAAGAACAAGCAACGGCGCGAGGGCTCGCTCATGGCAGCCACCAACTACAAGGGGGTTAGAAGCCCACCAAGGGTACACCGAACCACTTCAAGAAGCTGCTCGAAGGGCCATGCCTGAACCATGCCTTCCCTGTCAAGCATCTCTACAAGGACTGTGGCCTCATGAAGCGGTTCTTGTCCAGAGGCTCCAACATGGGGGAGCATAGGGGGACCCAAGCCGACCGTAGACGACGCCGAGGAGAAGGACGGTGGCTTTCCGACACTGGATGGCTGCCTCATGATCTTCGGAGGGTCGGCGGTCTATGACTCCAAGCACTGCCGAAAGCTTGTGCGCCGCGAGGTCTATACGGCCGAGCCGGCCATGCCTACCTTTCTCCAATGGTCGAAGTCCGCCATAACCTTTGATCGGACCAACCACCTAGAATGCATCCATAGTCGGGAAGATATCCGCTCATGGTCGACCCGATCATCGGCAGGAAGCAGCTCACCAAGGTACTGATGGATGGACACAGCGGCCTCAACATCATGTATGCCAAAACGCTCGATGCCATGGGCATCGACCGAGCGCGCGTTTGGCCGACTGAGGTGCCTTTCCATGACATCGTGCCTAGAAAATATGCCATGCCACCCGGGCAGATCGATCTGCCCATCACCTTTAGGGATCCGTCCAATTATAGGATGGAGACCCTTAACTTCGAGGTGGTCGGGTTCCATGGAACCTACCACGCCATCTTGGGATGTCCATGCTACGTGAAGTTCATGGCCGTCCCCAACTACACCTATCTAAAGCTAAAGATGTCGGGTCCATGTGGGGTCATCACCATTGGCACCTCCTTCCAGCATGCCTACGAGTGTGAGGTCGAGTGCTGCAAACACGCCACGGCAATCATCACCTCCAAAGAGCTTGTGGCCATCAGGAAGGAGGTCGCTGAAGAGGCACCTAACCCCAAGCGGTCGGCCGGGTCTTTTGAGCCTGTAGAGGGCACCAAGGAGGTCCTCATAGACCCCAGCGGCTCCAAGGGAAAAGTGGTGTGCATTGGCACCACACCTTCCTCCGAATAGGAAAGAACGCTCATCGACTTCCTCCGTGCCAATAGAGACATCTTTGTGTGGAAACCCTTGGACATGCCAGGCATTCTGAGAAAAGTCACCAAGCACATCTTAAAGATCAGTCTAGGCTCCAAGCCAGTGAAGCAACGCCTGTGTCGCTTCGACAAGGGGAAACACAGGGCGATCGACGAGGAGATTGTGAAGCTTTTGGCGGTCGGGTTCAACAAGGAAGTATACCACCCCAAGTGGTTAGCCAATCCCGTTCTTGTATGAAAAAGAGTGGGGAATGGAGAATGTGTGTTGACTACATGGGTCTCAACAAAATGTGTCCAAAGGATCTGTTTCCTTTGCCATGCATAGACCAAGTAGTCGACTCAACCTTAGGGTGCAAAACCCTTTGCTTCCCTGAAGCATACTCCGGGTAACATCAAATCGCGATGAAAGAGTCTGACCAGCTCACGACATCTTTCATCACCCCATTTGGATCGTTCTATTATGTCACAATGCCATTCGGTCTAAAGAACGCTGGGGCTACGTACCAGCGTTGTATGTCAAGTGTTTCGGGGACCTCATCGGGCGAACCGTTGAGGCCTATGTGGATGACATCATGGTCAAGTCCAAACGGGCTGACTAGGTCATAGTCGACCTAGAGCAGACCTTCACAAAACTCCAAGCAAACGCATTAAGCTGAACCTCGAGAAGTGTGTTTTTGGGGTCCCGAGGGGTAAGCTGCTGGGTTTCATCGTCTCCGTGCGTGGCATCAAAGCCAACCTAGAGAAGATCTCGACCACCACAAGGATGGGCTCGATTTAGAACATAAAGGGGTACAACGAGTTATAGGGTGCCTCGCTGCACTCAGCCGCTTTATCTCATGCCTCAGCGAACGAGGTATCCCCCTCTATCGGCTCCTAAAGAAGGCCGACCATTTCAAATGGACACCCGAGGCCTAGGAGGCACTTGACACGGTCAAGCGGCTTCTGACGAAGGCCTCGATCCTGGTCCCTCCGACCGATGGCAAATAGCCTCTGCTCTACATCATGGCCACCATGCAAGTGGTTAGTGCCACCCTGGTGGTAGAGCGAGAAGAAGAGGGACACGCCCTCAAAGTGCAGCATCCCATGTACTTCATTAGCGAGGTCCTGTCTGATTCCAAGACCCGCTACCCCCAAATCTAGAAGCTCTTGTATGCCGTCCTTATCACCAATAGGAAGCTACGCCACTGCTTTGAGTCACGTCCAGTGATGGTCGTAATGTCCTTCCTCCTTGGCGAGGTCATCCAAAACTAGTATGCCACGGGAAGAATCATGAAGTGGGCACTTGAGATGATGGGTCAAGGCATTTTGTATGCCTCCCGGACATCCATCAAGTCCCAAGTGCTGGCTGATTTTGTTGCAGAGTGGACCGAGGTCCAAATGCCACCACCGGTCATTGACCAAGAGTACTGGATGATGTACATCGATGGATCATTGATGAAGAAAGGCACCGGCATAGGACTAGTCTTCGTTTCGCCCCTCGGGGTATGCATGAGGTACATGGTTCGCCTCCATTTCCCCTCCTCCAACAATGTGACCAAGTACAAGGCACTCATCAATAGCCTACACATCACCATCGAGTTGGGTATCCGATGGCTTGACGTCCGGGGTGACTTCTAGCTGGTCATTGACCAAGTCATGAAGGAATCAAGCTGCCACAATGCCAAGATGGCTATGTATTGCCGAGAAGTCTGCCAGCTGGAGGACAAGTTAGACGGTCTCGAGCTCAATCACATCCTGAGGTGTCTCCACGAGGTGGCCGATGCACTGGTGAAAGCGGCATCCGACCAAGAGTCGATGCCAATGGGCGTCTTCGCTAGCAATCAACACAAGCTCTCGATCCACTATGAGGAGCCAGAACAAGTCGGTCATGGGCCATCTGCCCTAGGCTCAGGGGCTAACCAGCCATCGGCTGCATCTGACGCTAAGGTCATGGAGCTTGACGAGGATCCAGCGACAGAGCCCGACCCTCTGGCTGACTAGAGGATGCCTTACCTCGACTACATCCTCCATGAGGCGCTGCCAATGGAGAAAACAGAGGCTCGGTGGCTCACGCATCATGCCAAGTCCTTTGTCCTTATTGAGGGTGAACTCTACAAGCAAAACCACACCGGTATCCTACAGCGCTACATCCCCATCGAACTGGTGGGGTCTACGGTCACCATGCCGTGCCTAGAACCCTAGTCGAAAATGCATTCCGACAAGGCTTCTACTGGCCGACTACAGTAGCCAACGCCGAATAGATTGTGCGCACCTATGAAGGGTGTCAATACTACGCTCGGTAGACCCACCTGCCAGCCCAAAGCGCTCCAGACGATCCCCATCACGTGGTCATTCGTGGTCTAGGGGCTCAATCTAGTCGGACCTCTCAAACGGGCACCCGGGGGCTATACGCACTTGCTTGTCACCGTAGACAAGTTTACAAAGTGGATAGAGGCTCAACCGATCTCCACGATCAAGTCTAAGCAAGCCGTACTATTCTTCCTTGACATCGTCCATCGCTTTAGGGTCCCAAACTCCATCATCACGAACAATGGCACGCAGTTCACCAAAAAGAAGTTCCTTTGATTCTGCGATGAATACCACATCCGCATCGATTGGGCTATCGTGGCGCACCTTCACATGAGCAAGTAGGTCGATTGCTCAAACGGCATGGTCCTACAAGGCCTCAAGCCTAGGATCTTCAACCGGTTGAACAACTTTGGTGGACGATGGGCCACGGAGCTTCCCGCGGTGCTCTAGAGCCTGAGGACGACCCCTAGCCGGGCCACCGACTACACACCATTCTTCAAGGTCTATGGTTCTGAGGCTATCCTCCCGACCAACCTTGACTATGGAGCGCCAATGGTCACGGCATACGACAAACAGGGAGCCAAGGTCTCCCTCCTCCGCTCGGCCAAATACCAGCAAGCGTTGCGTCGGTACCACAACCATCGAGTGTAGGGTTGGGCCTTCAACGTTGGGGACATGGTACTCCACCTCATCTAGAGCAACAAGAACCACCACAAGCTCTCTCCACCATGGGAGGGACCGTACATCATTGCAGAGGTGCTCCGACCAGGCGCCTACAAGCTCAAGACTATCGACGGCGTAGTCTTCATCCATGCCTAGAACATCGAGCAGCTATGTCACTTTTACCCTTAATATACACATACTTTCTCTTATCAGTTTCACTATCAACTCTCCGATCTTTTGTGACACCCGACCCCAGCAACGGCAGGGGGTCGGGCCTCATTCGGGGGGCTAATAAGAGCGTATCTATCCGGTAGACATTCTCTATGCCCGACCCTTTCTCACATTAAGACCTAGAAGCGAGGTTTGCGGAAACGAACACTGAGTAAAACTGGTTGGACTACAAGAAACCTACGCCCCAGCGGCTACGGTGTTTTTGCTAACCAGCGTGATTAGAGTTTTTTCCACACCCCAAGCTTTTTAGCCTTAACTACGGAAAGAGTCAGTTCGCGTCTAAGAGTATATCCACCTAGGAAACATTCTCTGTGCCCGACCCTCTCTCACGTAGATACCTAGAAGCTAGGGTTGTAGAAACAAATGTTGAGTAAAACTGGTCAGACTATAAGAAACCTACGCCCCAGTGGCTACGGCGATTTTGCTCACCAGCGTGATCAGAGTTTGTTCACCCGCACCTCGAGCTTTACGGCCTTAACGATGGAAAGGGTCGAAACACACTAACCTTTTTATATGAAAAGGGGAGAAGGGCTAAAAATCTATTAGGCCATAACGAAATTTAAGAGCATGTCCACTTAATACAAGTTCTTCGCCTGGCGTATCTGCCTAACTAATTTCTTTGGGGGGTGATCTCATCCTCTATCTCCGCAGGTAAGTCCTATGTCAGCGGGTCACACAAGTCGATCGGATGGCTTGGTCGCTGCCGAGAGATGGGTAAGGAGCAGTAGGATGCCCCAGGCGGGTTATGCCAACTCTATCATGAATGATGGACCCGGATCCCACTCGAACATATCCGGTAAGAGCTCCCCGAACCTGTCACTCAAGCCATCAAGAAAACTTTACCAACCCCCACTTTTCTTTTCCATTGCATGATCATTCATTCATTCATTCTCATGCATGCATTCATACATTCATCCATACATTCATCCCATACATCCAAGCATCACATATGCAAATATTGCATCACAACGCTTCACGTCGTGTCACGAGGCGGTAGTCGTCTTAGTCGATATGAGCGGCGACCGGCCAAGGTTCGAAGGCCAGCCCACAAAGGGCTCGAGGCCACCCGCCTCAAACATAGCTAGGGGAGAAAATGCAGATGAGCCCCAGTGGCCCTTGCTTGACCCACTCAGAAGCAAATAGGGTCATCTTGACCTTCTCGTTCGATCCTAACCTCGAGCCAAGCCCATAGAATCTCCATCGAGGAGAGGCTAGCAGGCCACCTGAGTCAGTCTCTGGAATGACTCGGGCATCTATCGAGAGGTGGGTTAAGGAGCAGTGGATTGCCACATGAGGGCTATGCTGACCCCATCATGAATGACGGACCTAGATTCCACTCGGACATGCCCATTAGCGAGCTCGCCGGGCACGACACTCGAGCCATCGAGGCAAGTGTTGTTAGCTCAACCCCTATGGTTGCGGAAACCGCAGACAGGGTGACGTATAAAACTCGGCCAACCCCTACCGAGCCAAATAGGGCTTGGGGGCTTGAGCTGCCCAACCCTAACTCAGGAATGCAACTGACCAAGGTTCAAAGGCTAGCCCGCGAAGGGCTTGAGGCCGCCTCACGTCGAACAAAGCCAGGGGAGAAAATGTAGATGAGCCCCAGCGGCCTTCGCCCGACCCACTTAGAAGCAAACATGGTCATCTCAACCTTCTCATTTGATCCTAACCTTGAGCCGAGCCCATAGAATCTCCATCGAGGGGAGGCTAGCGGGCCACCTGAGTCGCTCTCCGAAATGATTCGGGCATCTGCCGGGAGGCGGGTTAAGGAGTAGTGGAATGCCACAAGAGGGCTATGATGACCCTATCATGAACGATGGACCCAGATTCCACTCGAACATGCCCATTAGCAAGCTCACTGAGCATGTCACTCAAGCCATTGAGGCAAGTGACATTAGCTCAACCCCTCTAGTTGCGGAAACAACGGACGGGGTAACGATCACAAAGACAAGCTGACCCTCGACCAGCCCCCGCTATGCGTGGGGGCTCGAGGAAAGTTGGACTCACAAGGAGACCGAATGCACAGTCGTAGAATGATGGCTCAGATCCTAGGGAGGGGGTATGTGCGAAAACTAAGAATAACGTTTCTAGAACAAGAGACGCTTTCTCCTACTAGTTTCGCTATCCTCTCCTCGATCCTTAATGACACCTAACCCCAGCAATGGCAGGAGTTGGGTCTCACTTGGGGGCTATTAAGGGTATATACATACCCTTTCAGAAATAGTCACCATGCCTGACCCCTTCCTCACGTTAAAAAACCTAGTGGCAAGGTTTGCAAAAATGAATGACTGAGTAAGGCTGGTCGGACTGCAAGAAACCTACGCCCTAGCGGGTATGGCACTCTTGCTTACCAGCATGATCAAAGTTTCCTGCCTACACCTCGAACTCTATGGTGGTAACAAACAGAAGGGTTAGAATGCATTTACCCCTTTTCACACATAAAAAGGGAGAAAAACAAATTTGTTCACACCGAAATAAAAGAACAAACTTGTTTGAACAAAACACAAGGGTCAGAACTTGTCCGATTGTTACAAAAATGATCGCCCCACCCATTTAACTAACTAACCCCTCCTAGAGAGAACTATGTCTTCTATCCTGTCTGCTAGGTCCTGCAAAAGGGGAGCCACTGCCATTTCCATCTCCTCTAGCTCGTGGACTTCATAGACGGGCACGTAGCCATGGCTCATCGCCTCTAGATCGATGTTATCCCCATAATGAGAATAAGCAATCGTGAAGGACTGATTGACCCCAGCATGGAGGGCATTCCTCTCGAGCTGGTGCACCCGAGCCATGATCTCAACGGCACGAGCCGCGAGCGAGCCGATTCTCTCCGACTGCACCACCTTAAGGTCGTCGTAGACCACTCTGAGGGTGGCGCTCAGGATATCAAGCTCGTCACTCTTTGCCTGAGGATTTCTCCTCACTTCGGTGAGGTCCATAGCCAGCCCGATAGAAATGCTCTTGGCCTCTAGCTTCTAGGTCATCGCTCTTTCAAGCTCGGCCTAAAGGGAGCTGACCTTCAGCTGCGTGTCGTCGCACTCTTGGCAGGCCTAGTCATGCTCTCAGAAAGCCTAGTTACGCTCCTCGTGAGCCATGCCACGTATCGAGCAAAGCCTCTCCGAGGTTTGGAGTAGCTCATCCTGCTCCTTGCGTAGCCGAGCAAATGCCATGGCATCAAGGCTCGCCCTCTTCTCTAGGGCCATGAGCTTCTCCTTGGCCCCTAGCTTCAGATCCCTTTCCTTCTCAACCTCGGCCAGAAGGTCATGGATCTGCTGGCAGGTCTTAGCGTCCTTCTAGAGCAACTCATCCCGCTCCTTCCTGATCCTAGCGGCTTCCTCATCGTCCTTCCGAGACCTCACCGATAGGGCCTCGAACACTTTCTAGACCTGGTCAGCATCCTAACAGGCCTTGGCCACCCACGATCAAAGATTGTTTGCCCCCTCTGCTAGGCGGCAACAAGCTGAGCTGTCACCTCCCCGCGTAGCCATGCCTCCTCATTGAGGTAGCCCCAGGTTTCCTTCTGTTGATGAAGGAACCGAGATTTCCCCCGTCTACGAGCTATAAGGGACCACAGAAAGATGATGGTCAGGATACAAAAAGTATATAAAGGAAGATAAGGGCAAGAAGCAAGACCAAACAATACCTGGCCACAGGGAACAACAACGTCGTGCAATGCGCCCATAGCGTGGTTTAGGGCTTCGAGCACGGACATGATCCCTACGTCGAGGCTCTCTCGCTCCATACTCTCTGTGGCGTCATCCAAGATAAAAAGCGTTGATGTCGGATCCTATGGATCCATCCACTAGAGCAGAGGCTCGCCCCGTGTGGGAGAGCCACTACCCACCGATGGGGCTAGGGATGACTCCCTGCCGGCTCCAAGCATCATCGACCCCTCCCCCAGCACCACTACTCCTGGGGACCTCTCGGTCGCGTCCCCCTCCGTTCGGCCCACGCCAAGCGCAGTCTCTTGGGCCGCCGATGGCACAGGTCGCGTCGGTGCCTCAGTCACCGCTGCGGTTGCACCCAGCTATGACCCATCTATCATGGCTGCTACCACCTGCACCTGTGTCGGTGGGGTCAAGAACGGCTGCGCAGCGCCCACCACGGTCGGTGCCATGAGCGCGGTCGGTAGCCCCATCCGTCCCGCTGTTGGTAGCGGTATCACAGCCGTCACTAGCTGCTCCGCAGCCTCCAAAGGCACCCCTTCTGTGCCCGCATCCGTCCGTCCTGCCAAGGGCACAGGCGCCACCGTGGGTAGCACGTGACCGGCTGGCGACATGGTCAGACTAGCGCTGCTCCCACCCGAAGCGAGCACGACACCAGCCGATGGCTGCCGCCTCAATTGGAGGGCGGTGCTCTTCTTCGGTGCCAGCACCAAATGATTACACTGCCTACCGATGCTACAAGGGACGAAAAGCATAAGTGATGATGAAATCCAACTAAAATAGGAAAAAACAGAGGAACTGATAACTCACCTCAGTGCCGTCATGCGGCAGATGCGTTTGGGGGGGCGAACCCCCTGACCTTTGCTCTGCCTCATTGGAATAGGCCGTTTCGAGCCCACCCCCTGCTCCTAAGTAGAGGGTCTCGCTCCCATTTGCTCTTGGGGCATGATGGTGGAGCCACCCGCCTCCACTGGCTCCTTGAGCATGACAGCAGAGCCGCCCGCCTCTGTTGGTTCCTGGGGTAGGGCGATGCTATGGCTCACCTCCGCCGGCTCCCCGAACATACCCTCCCTTCCATGGAATGAGATGGGTCTCGATGCCTGCAAGGATGAACCGATACCTGCTAGCGCATCCTCATTCTCCAGGTTGTCCCACTCGATATTGTCGACTACCTCATCGTCATCTCCATTGTCATCATCATCATCATTATAGTGTCCTCCCCTTGTTCCCGCGCTTGCAGCTTCTACTACTTCTTCCTCTTCTTGTTCTCCTTTGCCTTCCTTAGTTGCTCACCCTCGGCGTGATTCGCTGTCCTCACAGCTGAATCCTCGGCAGTGGCGCAGGGTGATCCATGAGGATGAGGTACATTGGCTAGTCCGGCCCCTTACAAAGTTAGTATCAAGGGGTTAGGAAATCAATTGAAGAGAAGGCAAGAGAAAGAGAAACTTACGAAGATGACGTAACCTGGCTCCGGTCGCATCAGAGGATGCCCCAGTACTAGGTAAATGAAGTCAAGGGCGGTACCCGCATCATCCCACAAAGGCTCCATCACCTCCTTGATGTGTTGCGTGATCTCAGAGTTAGGGAGCGTCCCTTCGGCGCGCGCTGTTCCGTCGAACGACGCCTCAGGCGCCATCGCATATAGCGGGAGTGCGTGCGTCAAGAATGACACCACCCTCCTTGCGTGGTAAGCCCTGATGACACTCGACCCCTTTAGGCCATTCTCCTCCAAGATGTGGATGGCGGCAATGTGGTCTCAGATCTTCTTCTTGTCCTCCTCCAGGAAGCTCCACTTCCTCCACTACTCTGGGGCCTCTTCGATCAGGCGCCCGGTGAACTCCGGCAGAGGGGTGGTAGCATCGTTCTTGAGGTAGAACCACTGCAAGTGCCACCCCTTGTTGGATGTCGAAAGCCACAAGGATAGGTACTCGCCGACCCGATTGTTCTGAAGTTGGATGCCGGCGCACCCCATCGGCATGTGCAGCTCATGCCTGCCGCTTTTTCTCCCTCTTCTTCTAGAGGGTGATGGTGAAGAAATGCCTCCACAAGTCGAAGTGGGGGCTGAACCCCAGGAATCCCTGGCATAGCATGACGAAGCCACCATGTGCTGGATCCTATTGGGATTGAGATGTTGTAGCTCAATCTTGTAGTATTGCAGCAGCCACCGAAGGAATTTATGGGCGGGGGTCGTGAGCCCACGCTCGTGGAAGTGTGTGAACGACACCATGTAGCCGTCGGGTGGCGACGACAAAGCTTCATCATTGGGCAGTAACCATTCCTCGGCTGAGGTCCACGTATGAAGAAGACTACGATGGACGAGGCCCTCCATGCGCTAGAAGGTGATGTTAGAACGGCACCAAGGATCCATTGGAGATGGGGGTGGATGGATGCGAGCTTAACGGCAGTGGAGATGCGGAGGCAGGAAACCTAAGTGATGGCGGTGGCGGCGTGGCTGCGGAGGCAAGGATGCAACGTATGGAACCCAGGGGGCTTACCCTTTGGTTTTATAGGGGCGACGGGTGCGAGGAAACCAACCGCCCGCCTAGATCTCCACGCCTGCCATGACCTACCACCATGTCTCGCTGCAGGACATGCGCACGCAACCAATGTTTGTTCCCTCAGAAAACTTGCCGGACATTTCGCCTCCCCGAATGGGCCACGACCCATCATAGGTAAAAGGGATGCGGAGCTAAAAACGCTCCTAGAGCCCGTCTAGACCTAGGAGTTCAAAAGTAGGCCCACCGATGGGTTCAACAACTGCTCCAGGCACCTGTAGAGTGAGGGGTGGAAAGGGATGGGCCCTCTAGCAGCTAGTACCTAGGCACACGAGCACCGCGGGCATCCCGGCCCATGTTCGAGTCTTGGCCAAATCCGATCCATGGTTTTTCCTCAAAGAAAGGCACAGAGCCCTCAGGACCGGTCGAACGGGCCTTAGAACTATATGGATTGACCACTGAGAATCTAGAGTCAGTCACCATACTGACCCAAGCTAGATCCCTGTGAATGGGACATTGGGGCCCCACTCGGACTAGCCCATTAATAGCTCACCGAGCACCATGACTCGTCCATAGAGGAAAATCATGGCATGGCTCGGCCCCTCCGTTTTTATCGGAAAAAACGCTTGAGGGAAGACAATCACAAAGACGAGCCGATCCTTGATCGGACCCCTGCTATGGGCGAGGAATCGAGGAAAGTTGGACTCGCACGGAGATTGAATGCACGGTCGTAGAACGATAGACCCCCATAGGGGTCAAAATCAGGAAAAGACCTTTTCTGACCCACCAAATGTCACAGCTATACCCCCGAGGGGTCCGATCACGATGAAAGGGAATCACTGTCCCCAGGACATGTCATGGGCGACAAAAGAAGGCCAAGGCCATCAGAGTCCTCCCCTTCGGAAAAGACTCTGAAGGAGTATTCTACTCCTTCGCAGGCTTGGGGGCTACTGTCGGGGACCAATACTAGGGTACCCAAAGAGGAGGAGCTAATGACCATCAACATTGATTCATCTGAGCAGTCAAGAGAGCGACTATAGATCCAATTGACCCCTAGGCGCGCAAGCTCTACCTCGCCCAACCTCTAGGGGTGGACTCCGCCTCGCCTAACCTTTGGGAGAGGGCTCCGCCTTGCCCGACCCTAAGGCCACAAGCTCTACCTCGCCCGACACTGAGGCCATGGGCTCTGCCTCGCTCGACCCCAAGACTACAGGCTCCGCCTCGCCCGACCCTTGGGTTTGCGCACCGCGTCTCCTGACCCAAAGGCCATGGGCTCCGCCTCGCCTGACCCTTGGGTTTGCGCTCCACCTTGCCTGAACTCTGGGGGAGGGCTTTGCCTTGCCTGACCTTGAGGCCATGGGCTCTGCCTCACCCAACACCGAGGCCGTGGGCTTAGCCTCGCCTGACCCCAAAGCCGCTGGCTCTACCTCGCCCAACCCTTGGGTTTGCGCTCCGCCTCGCCCAACCTCTAGGGAGGGCTCTGCCTCACCCGACCCTTAGGTTTGCACTCATCCTCACCCGGCCTCTGGAGGAGGGCTCTACCTTGCCCAACCCTGAGGCTACGGGCTCCGCCTCGCCTGACCCCGAGTCCGTAGGCTCCACCTCACCCGGCCCTTGGGTTCATGCTTTGCCTCACCCGACCCTAAGGTTGTGAGCTCTGTCTCACCCGATGGAAACCCATATCGCCACCAACCACTCTAGGTCCAAGCATATGGGCCTAGATCAAAGCACTGACACCAGGGAAGAGACCGACACACACCGATGTAACCCGTGGCCATGATGGGCCATACCAGAGGATTCACATGAAGAACAGCGTCGGACGTACCATTGTTGTTTTGCCTAACCCTCGTACGAACATTGTCACACGCGCCAGCTCATCATGACATCCGCTGCGCCGGAATGGAATGCCAAGACCGGTAGATGATGCCTACGCATGGCGCTAGTGGCAGATAGGGACACGACATGGAGCTATCCCTATTGACATCTACAGGGTCAGTGGGACCCGTATGAAGGATGAGAAGGACCCAGCGATCCTGAAGAACTTTGGCTCTCTCTGGTTCTTCTCTTTTCCTCTGCTATAACATGCTTTCCCTTGGCCTATAAAAGGGAAAGTAGGGCGTCCCATGAAAGGGAGCCCAATTCGAGCCAGAACAAACCCATCGAACCCCGAACCGATCAAAACACGACACAAGCACACGGCTGAGTAGCGACCGAGCTCTCGGCACCCATTCACTCCTTTCATCAGAGACTTGGGATCCTTTCCCTCTCTCGCCTATTTGTAACGCCTACTGCAAACTTTCAGTGCTAGTAACATGAGCAGCAGTAATGAACTAGACGTATGGACTTTCTACCCCAACCATTATAAAACCTCGTGTCCTCTAAGCACATCATCCGAGACATACGCGTAATATTAGAAATTTACTCGTCGGTGGTAACTCGAAACACCGACACCCGTGCTCGAATTCCAGGAGGGCCAAAATTTTTGATTTTTCATTTATTATGTAGTAGTATTTCTTTACTATGGGATAAAAGAAAATGTACAACTAATTCTAACGTAATCCCTATTCTAGCGCAGCGGTTAAGGCTCCAAACTAAGAACCCTGAGACCTAGGTTTGAATCCTAAGTGCGGGATTTTTTTTATATTTTTTATAAAAAGGCTATGATGGCAGGCAGCCTAGCTATTGGGTGTCAGCATGGCAGGGCCCATCACTGTCGGTTTTGGTTTAAAAACCGATAGTGATACAAGCTATCACTGTCGGTTCCTAGAACCGGCACAGAAGGCCACCTTCACTATCGGCCTTTAAACCAAAACCGACAGTGATGTCTGGATGCTCCTCACAGGCCAACAGTGCTCTCGCTGACCACCACAGCAGGAGCACTGCTCCCACCTACCCCAACAGCTTTAGTTCAAAAAAATGTACCATGACTGCTAGCCCCTATAAAATGGCCCTCGGCCGGGAGCCTCTCAACAACCAAGTCTTGCCACCCTCTTGCTGCTTGGGGACACCACGAGGTTGATATAGTCATCCTATGTGGTGTGCTCTGGACAAGCTGACCAGAGCGACATGGATTCATCGGTTCTCTACAACCGTCGGATGTGCTCTGGATTGTCTGTCTGGAGAGGCATTCAACAGTGCCCGGCAACCTCTCCGTTCGTCTCCCAAAGGGGTAGCTCGTTAGCCATCTCTAGCATTCTCTGGCGGCTATTCGACCCTACTTGGGTGCTAGAAAAATGCTTCTGAGATGGTTATCTTATAATGTGTTTGTACACTTCGATTGTAACATTAACCTAGATGGAAATCGGTTTTTGTTATCGTATATTTAATTTTAGTGTCATGTCTTTGTTATCGTATATGTAATTTTAGTGTCATGTCTCCTGTTCTAATGCACTATTAAATTATAAAACAAAAAATAAAAAGCTTGGGCCGCTAGGCATTGGAACACGGGTCTTAGTAGTATAGGTTCTCTTTTTATTTTTAAACTTTCAAACAAACCGGTAGTGGAGTTGCACATCACTGCCGGTTTGCCTTTGGCACCGGCATCATCACTGTCGGTTTGCCATTGGCACTGGCAGTGATGTGCCACGAGTATATAGCCTGATGGCGCGGGGTTAAATTTTTCTAAGTCATTTGAACCCCATGCCATCCACTTCCTCCAAGCCGACGAAGCACTGCCACCCCCCCACGCCGTCGTTCCTCACCCCAACGCCACCGTCCGCAGCCCGAGCACCCTCCTCTTCTTCAACACCGACATCCGCGCGTCCCCGTACGGCCTGTGGTAGCGAGGAAGACGCGTGACGCCATCCTCCACCCTGGGGCCCCCCACCCCATGGTCCTCCATGTCGGCGTCCCCCACCCCTGGTCCTCCATGACCCCTCCCACCGCGACACCGACAACTCCCAACGCCGGCAACTACCAACACAACGTGGATTTGAAGGAGCGCGCGGACAGCAGCGTTCCCAATCAACAGGGTGAGCGCCTCCCTCACTGCGCCCCTTAGGTGTTCGATGGATTGCCGCTAATCATCACTGTCGTCCCAGCCACACCCATGCCATCGTCTTCCTCCACGCCGATAGAGCTCCACCACTACCCGTGCCGCCATCCGAAGCCATCGCGCCATCTTCTTCTTCAACACCCGACGCCGTCCCTACCATGCGAGTGCCCTCTTCTTTCTCGACACCACTGAAGCACCGCCACCGCCCTCATCTTCCTCGTCCACCCCATGGTACTCCATGACGCAGGCTGTGCCCCCATTCCCACACCTGCATCTCCCAAGACCGAGGCCCTTAGGAGCGCGCGGATTGCTACTACCGCCCCCACGGTGAGTGTGTTCGGCACTGCCCCTTAGGTGTTCGTTGAAATGCCCATGAGGATGACAACAGCCTATTTATCCCATTTTCTCTAGATTTCATGTAGAAACACTTTAAATTTCCTTAGTAGCAATGTTCTTTGATCTATGGCGAACATATTAGCTTAAAATACTATGGTGATTTGAAGCATGGTTGAATACATACTAGTGCTCAAACATACATTGAAATGAGTTAGATGTTGAAATTCGTGATTTAGTTGTGTTGGAAATTGAAGTTTGAATATTTGAATATAATCTACAACTTTGCTCGATACACTAAACTTAGTTTGCTTGGTCTACGACATGTTTGAATGACATAGCACTATCAACCTAATTTGGTTAAATGTATAGGCAACCATGGCGTGGTATGTAGTGCATGTTGGTCGGGTGCCTAGGATCTACCTGACCTAGGAAGATGGCTATGCTCAAGTCAATCAATACCCAGGTAATTGTTACAAAAAATATAACACAAAAGATGAAGCTTTGAGGGCCTACTATGGTCCAATGAGTGCAAACCATGGCCATCCGTCAGCACTGGAGATTGAAGAGGAGCCACCCACCGGAGATATGAAGATTCGGAGAATTGCTCCTTGGTCTTGGAAAGATGCCATGCTTTTTTTATGGCTCTGGTCATTGCTTTTCTTATTAGGAAGTTGATGTAGGCTTTGTTTCATCGAACAGTAGGTGGACTTTGTTGCATGAAGCCAATCAAACAGTCCATTTGTTATATGTGAATTGTATGTGGACTTATTATTAGACTTTTCATTAAATCTCTATTAGTTGAGTAATATATATATGCACAAATGCTACTAGTAGTTGTACGTAGCCAAAACTGACCACAATCATGTCACAGCCATGACTCGTCGTCGCCCGTTAACCCGTCACCCAAAAACTGATAGGCAACAAGAAGCCGCTCATATCGGTCCGACAGGAGAGCCGCATGATCTAATAAATGGTGGCGGTAACAATCAGGACGGTGAGAATGAGCTACCATGGACACCTACCACTCTTCTCAAACTAGATCAAGATGACCAGGTAACTTAGGTATCATGTGACTAGGTAGCCACACACGCTAATTAACTGAGAGTCTATTAGCTTACTTGGTGTCTCCAGTAGGAGGTTCAGCCGACCTAGTAGCCAGATGTTTCAGATAGCAGCAAGGCCAGAACCAAGCGATGCGTGTCACAGCTTCCTACTGGTAGGAATGCACTGTAACACCCTCGGTGTTACACCCTAAACAAACCACTAAACCATGTCATGAGCATCATGTTTATGTGATAAAGCATGTGATAAAGTGTGTAGATCAATTTCTTGTAACCTAAAATGACTAATAAAAATGTTAAATGAAAGTTGATTCAATAGCTCATGTATATCGAGTAGGGTTGAAAACCATTTTTTATTAAGCAAAAATGTTATAAAACATGTATGTGACATTTAAATAAAGTTTGAAGTACAAACTTTGTAGATGACAATGCAACTTTTGTCTTAGGAAAATAATATTGCTAGCTAGTATTTCTAATGGCTTGAAAATGGAACTTAAAATCAAATTCAGCTCAAGACTTGGAAGAATTGTAAGTTTGAAAACAGTGTCACAATGCCATGTTGGTGAATTAATTTTGGAAAATTTAGATAAAGGTCAGTGCTATGTTTTTGTTCCTCATGGTAGTTTGATGTACCCTCTTTAGCATAGTGAAGGCGGTTTAGTTCCAACTTCATTAGTTTAGTTTGTATCAACGCTTTCAAGTTCATGCAGGACACAACCTCATAATGTTTGACGCCATGCGCGCGGTCACCGTGTGGCCACCCCACGCCACGCACATGGCCACGTCCCGTGCGGCCACCCTGTGCTACCACGCTGGGTCAGTCGAGCCCGCCTGGGCTTGGCCGAGGCCAGCCACAGTGAGCCGTTGGCCCCACACCCTGCTGATCTACCTCGCGCTACTACCATTGGTGCCACCGTGGCCGTGCTGCGATGCCTTCACCTCACCATCGCATCCGCACCTCCCCTATGGCTCTGCAATGTTGTCCACCCTACCGGTGGCCCTGCCACTGCTGTGTATGCTTGGCGTATCCATGGCATCGGCACATGGTCGTACCTGCTATTGTCTCACCCATAAAGGCACGGCAGCCGCTCGTGCCATGTCGGTCGCCTGCGTGTGTGCATCCTAATTGCGCCGCTGATGTCCTGCCAAGGCGAGGATAAGCCGTGCGCTGACTGTCTCTGCCACCGTGACCGACCGACCCTGCTTGCCCAATTCAGCATGGTTAGATCACCTCAACTCAACTCAACTTGTCCCTGGCTTCTCCATTTAGCCACCTGACCCCCGACCCCACCCAACCTTGAACCATGCATGGCCAAGCTCTAATTTGGAACTTTCCCTACGGCCATGCCGATAAGGCTATGCTGGGCCATGGCCGAGGGCAGCCCACCATCACTTCACCCTGAGCCAATTCCTGTGCACCACTAGATTCACCATCATCCACTCTTTGCCCTGCGTACCATAGCCAAACCTCTACCGCCTCCCTATCATCGCTGACGTGACTGTGCCACCATGGTGCTCCGCCGCACGGCTCGGCCACACGTGGCCAGCCCTTCTCCGTCATCCTTCGCTCCAACCGTCACCTCGACTTGGTCCACGGTGGCCTCCTGATGCTCGCGCGCTAACCAATTAGGTCTATAGCAGCTCCAGCTCATCAGAACAGTGGTGCCGCCATCGTGGATGGCCATGCGTCGCTATAGCCTTCCCTAGTGATCCTCGCCACCCCTCACCACCGCTTAGCATAGCCACTCGGGTCAGAGATGGTGACCGACCCGTTAGGAGGGTTGGCGTAGGTCCCAGGTGGCTGGCGTAGTCACCCGATGCCGCCGCTCGCCGCACCGCCGTGCACAGAGTTGCCGAGGGTGTGCACAGGTGAATTAGGAAAAACTCAGGGGGTTAAATGAATTTGTTAGAGAGATGAAGAAATAATGTTAGGACTTAGGTGTAGTTTAGGAGAAGTCTGAGGGCTCTTTTGCAAAAGCGCCAGCGCGCGCGCGATTCCCCTGCCGCGGGTTGTCTCGCGCGCGGGCTGGCGTCGCGTGGGCCGCTGCACGAGCGCTGCGTTGCGCGGGCAGCGTGTGTGGGCCTTGCGGGAGATTCATTTTTCTTTTTCCTAGGAAATTAGTAATGGTTTTCTAATTTAATTTTTGAGCTGATCTTTTGTAATTAATATAAAATCATGTAGGTGTCCAAAAAATTATGAAACAAATTTTATTAGGTTTCTAAAATTATGATCTATCTGTTGGTGTATTTAGTTTATACTTATATGTGCTGATACTAGGATATATTAAATCGTTTGAGAATGCTTAATATTATTAAGTTAATCATTGTAGGAATTTTTGTGGTAAATTGGTGATAATTTTAGTCCTAAAATTTTTATAGTAGCTTCATTGTATTATTATGTGCTCACTGTAATTTTTGTAGCCTTATAATAGAATAAGCATTAGGGTAGTTAAATGCTCTTTGTTTCAATATACATTAAATCACTACTAGAATAAAGATATATCCTTAATTTGTCAAGCTAAGGGTTTGTTAGTTGAACCCAACACTTTGCTTGATGAAGATGATAGTTAGCTTAGTATCTTAGTCATTAGAGCTAGCTTAGTAGTTTGGTATCCATATTCTTATTTTAAGAGTTGTTGTTGCCTAAATGCTAAGTTGTTGCATCATCATTGCATGCATGTAGAGAACGAGTCGGCAGAGAGCGTGACCACCGGCGATCGTGAGTTCGAGGAGATCATCGAGGAATACGAGGAGGACGTCCTCATGAGGGAGGAGGCCCCAAAGCCGCCAGTGACTGACGTAGTTGACACCCCGTGCCTGCCCAAGGCAAGCCCCAGTGCATAACCTCTATTTTACATATCCACCGTATATATGTGTGTGTGTGTTGTGCATTTACGTTGCAGGAATTTTATAGAAACCACATACATATATATATCTACCCTATGAGTCCTACTAATGCAGGTTCGAGTAGCTACAATGCTTAGGTTATCGGTAGCGTGAGTAACATGTCGTTGCTCACAATAGGTGATTATTATTACTCTCATAATAAAATGATGAAGAAAAAATAGAGACCGGGCAGAGATATGGTAATGGTATTGGTGGGTGTAATGAGTTGTGTCCCGTGGCCACGGGGCTTAGCTTGGTTACACTATTTTCCCTGTCCCTATCGATTGAGGACCATCCGTTGCTGTGGATGATAGTTAGGTCATAGACTTATTATCCTGAGCACATACTTCCTTATGGGAGGAGGAAGGCTCGTTGCGCTCTTGTCATGGTTTCTAGCTTTTTTCGGAATGACTGATTGGAGGCGGAGAAAGGTGGAGGTCTAAGCACCATGCTGAGACCGGGTCTCAAGTGTGGGGGCTTGGAGTCTAAGTTTGGATGGGGACTTGGACCCCTCGATAGGAGTGAAATGGGTTGGTCTCGTTTGTGCCTGGGGTGCAAGCGAGGCATGTGTTTTGGGGTACCCAGCTAGGATACATTGGTTCACAAATTGCTATTTCCATGAGACGGTACGACTTGGCTATGGTCTAGCACCGTAGTAAGAACTGGAATATGAAAGATAGTAAATTGGTTCTGATTGCTCAACCCTTGCTTGAAAGTAGAACAGGTGCTTACCTAGAATGGTTAGCTAATGAAGTAATCATGACTGCTAATTAAACTTGATCTTAAGGACGTACTTCTAGTAATGCTTTTCGCAAACAAAAAGAAAACAGTAAACCCATATTGCCTATCATACCCCTTGGAGTCAGGAAACTATTCCCACTAGTCGAGTAAGTCTTGCGAGTACATTGTGTACTCAGAGTTTATTTTACCCTGTTGCAGGTGTAGCTTGAGGAGTAGCTCTAGTGTGGAGGATTCTTCTGGCAGGCACAGATGGATCCTTGTATTGTTTTTGCTAGATGTTTATTTTCATTCCGCTGTTTAATTATCGCACTTAGAACCCTGGTATTGTAATAAATAATTCCAAGAACTATTGTTGTATGAAATAGACTAAGTATTGTAAGCTCGTACTCATTATTGGATTCTGGAGGTAAAACGTGGATTGATTCGAGTTCTCCCGTGGGGTGTGCTCGACGGAACTGTCCGATGTAGCTAACTTTCGGTGTGCTTAGTGTCTAGTGGAAGACGAGCACCTCCGAAAGCATGTTATTTCGGGAGGTTCTGCCACATGCACACTGGCACATCACTGAGTTTGACCAAGTCAGGGAGCCGCTCACACCTAAAAAAGCTACGGTCAAATACAAGAATGTCATTGGGGCACTTGTAAGGGACTACATCCCAATTAAGTACAGGAAGTGGATTGAGAAAGATGATGACCCACGGAGGGTTCCCGAAAGTGAGAAGGATGACATATGGGAGAAATGGATCCCACAGTATTTCACTTTCCCATAGGACTATGACAAGGAGCAAGTCAAGAAAAAAGCAAAAGAAATCATGGGGACATGCTTCAAGACTTTCAAGGGGATATTGTACAAGAAATTTATCCTCGAGGATAAAGGGGCAAATTGGGATGGTGGACATTTCGCCAAGCAGAAGGACTTCTGGCAGGAATTCAAGCAATACAAGCAATCCGAGGAGTACTTGAAACAGAGCAGGAAGAATAAGGAGAACTCGCTTAAAGTGACGAATGCTCATAAACTCGGCTCTCCTAGCTATGCCAGTAAGATGGATGCATTTGAAAGGGAACTTGAGGAGGTGGAACGCCTTGGCGTTGAGCCTAAGACTGCCAATTGGGAGCCTAGATCGATATATTTCTGTATGTCGAGGGGGGTACACCACGGCCCAGATGGGAGCTTTAGCTCCACAAATCCAGCCATGAGCAGCCTCGTCTAGAGGATCTCTGAGGTAAATGATGAGGTGAGGAAAGGGACCCACAGTACTAATAGGGAGAATGACGTGCTCACCCAAGCACTCGAAAATAAGGAGCACCCTGGTCGCACTAGAGGAGTCAGTCTTGTTTCTTGGAAAATAGCATTCGAGGAAGAATCTTCCACTTATCAGAGCCGCTCGAGGTAGAGCGGCACAAGAGGCAGAGTATATGAGGGTTCTGAAAGAGATGGAAGACAAATTCAAAAAACAGATTGATGAGAGGGTTCAACAAAAAGTCAATGTACTTATGGCGTCCATCGGATCGGGAGTAGTACCACAAGAACCTGCTCCGACTAGCTTTAGCCCACAGTTCAGGGGTCAAAGCAGCTGTGGATCGACCCCGCTCGACGATGAAGAGGTGAATGCGCTTCATCCGATGGACAGCATCATCGAATCCATCAATGTTAGGCTGTACATCCGTTAGCAATGGACAACTAACAAGGTGGCAGTCGGCCAGGCCTGGCCTATGGGAGATGGGACCATTAATGGCCGCCCAATTCCAATGGGGTATGCCCACGTCAGCATTGATACTATACTTGATAAGAAGTATAATAAGATGCACATTGATTACCCCGCACAGAAAGACAGGCAACGCCTTGTTCAGAACAAGGGCACTCATGTGGCTTGGCGCAAGCGCTTCATTAAGCTTGATCACTAGTTGTCTTCAGATGATGATGAGGACGACGATGAATCTTCGCCGCCCAGAGATGATCACTCACCATCTCCCAACAGAGGATATCACACAACATTCCTTGGTTCCTTGCCATCACCCCCGAGAAGACAGAAGTCACCTTCTCTTCCTTCTCGTCCTCCATCTTCATCAGCCCCAACAAAAGAGAACACTCCTCCTCCTCCTCCCTCTTCATCACCCCCAAGAAAACATAATTCTCATCCTCCTCCTCCACAACTGCCCAAAACAAGATCTAAGGCATCCTCGTAGTCGCAAAAAAGGTCCTCGGATTCGATCGCTAATGCTCCCAAAGTGGACCAACAAAAAAAAGAAAAGGATGATGAGTGGCAGGGTTACAAACTTGATGATCCAACAAAAGTCAGAAGTAGCCTCCAAGGAAGACAAAGTTAGTTCTAGAATCTATTTGCCTCACTGCCTAAGTGGAGGGTGCAGTCCGAAATCAATAGGCAAACATTGAGTAAGCACAATCAATTAAGAGTCGAAGAAATACACCATGAAGATCAAAGGAAGATAAACAAGATTGTCGAAAACAACCCCGGATTAACCAGGGATGATGCCATGAATATCTATTATGATTCACTATATGAGACGGCAAGACCGGCAATGCAGTTTCAAAGAGGCAATTTCTTGGTGGACAAGGAGGACTATAAAAATTTGACAACATATATGCATGACTTGCATGATTATTACATGGCCCAAGCACTTGAGACGGGGCAGGCGGGTTTCAAATATATTATCCGCCCGCCACATATTTTCCATTATCCTAATGAAGAGAAGCACTTTTTGTCAGTTGGGATCACTTGTTTCGGCTATTCTAGAGACACGATCTCGATACACAAATGTTGACGCTGTGGACTATGTAAGTACCCTACTCGTACGATATTATAATTAACTACTCTCTCGATACACAAGTAGTTAACGACTGCACATTCCCCATGAATTATGTAGGTGTGTAGCAAAACATTACTTCAAAACAAAGTACGCTCATATGTCTTTCCTGGACCCCGAGCTAGTCAACGAGAGAACATGCGGAGCCATGCATGGAAATAAAGTGGAAGATCTGACGGAGACACTGACTGCCATTTTCGAAAATTTCAAGATGAGTAATAAAACCGAAATACTTCTAGTCTACAACTACGAGTATGTGTTCTCTGCTCTTATTTTTATACTTGTTTTTTGTAGTTACGATTATTCATTAACTAGGGTTTTGTGATTGCAGCAACCATTTCGTCTTCATTGCTGTCGATATTAACAGAAATCGTATCAAGGTGTGGGACTCGAAGAATAAGCCACTTTCTTTGCTCGATCCCCTTGTCGAAGTGCATAATGCGTAAGCGAACCTAATAACATATTATTTTCTAATCGTACATAGCATATTCTAATGTTGCCCCTTTTTCACACTTTATAATGTGGCGCATTGTCCAGGCAAGAATGGTGGGTGGGACGAAGGTCCCATTCCAGGTTGCACCAATGCAATTGGAGACCCTAGACCAGCCGGTGGGAAACAATGAATGCGGGTTCTACGTAATGTGAGCAATGCTTCGCTACCTCGGCGTAAAATCGGAGGCAACAGATGCTTTGGTGTGTATAATCCCCATTTCTTTTATATCCGTTAATTCAACAAAACGATCTACTTATTTCTCAAACATTTCTGCCTTTCGAAACCGGTTTTTTTGAATGACAGCGCAAGAAATTTAAATATAATAGGCTGTTAGAAATGGAGGTCATAGCACTGTCATCGGAGCTAGCAGCCTTCATCGTATCGGAGTGCTTAGAAAAAAGGAACATTCTCCATTGCACAGTCCGTGAAGTACAAGGCGCAGTACGGGCCAGAGCGGCTCGCTAGACTATTGTAATTTCTTTTTTATTTCAAGGGATCGAGAGCTTCATAAGTACATTTGAATTGTAACCGTAACATTTGTAATGTTTAATGTCGAATGACTTGTCGTCTACGTAGCGAATATAAAGTGAAATCTGATTCCACTAAAAAAATAAAATAAATTATAAAATAGTAAAATGTGAAAAGGAGATCACTATCGGTTAGCACAAAACCAGCAGTGATGGTAAAGAGGGCACTGCCGGTTCATGGCATGAGCCGACAGTGTTGGTTGAGCCATCACTGTCGGTTTGAGCTACCAGCCGGCGGTGATGACTCGACCAACATAGCCAGCTTGAGCTATGAACCGACAGTGATGGCTTGTTCAACACTGCTGGCTTGAGACACAAGCCGACAGTGTAGGCTTGCTCAACACTGTCGGCTTGAGCCAAGAACCGACACTGTTGAAGCAAACATCATTGTCGGTTGGGTCTACAAACCGGCAATGTTGTTCAACTGGACACTGCCGGGTGGAGCCAGGAACTGACACTATTGCCTGTAGATTAGTGTAGTTTTTTAGGAACCGGCAGTGTTGTCAACCCCCCAACAATGAAGGGTGGTTTTGAACCGACAGTGATGATAAGATCTGGGGTAGTGAGCACTGCAGTTGGGGAGTTCATCAACCTCTAGCCATCATTATCCTTGTATTGTTTTTGCTAGATGTTTATTTTCATTCCGCTGTTTAATTATCGCACTTAGAACCCTGGTATTGTAATAAATAATTCCAAGAACTCTTGTTGTATGAAATAGACTAAGTATTGTAAGCTCGTACTCATTATTGGATTCTGGAGGTAAAACGTGGATTGATTTCGAGTTCTCCCGTGGGGTGTGCTCGACGGAACTGTCCGATGTAGCTAACTTTCGGTGTGCTTAGTGTCTAGTGGAAGACGAGCACCTCCGAAAGCATGTTATTTCGGGAGGTTCTGCCACATGCACACTGGCACATCACTGAGTTTGACCAAGTCAGGGAGCCGCTCGCACCTAAAAAAGCTATGGTCAAATACAAGAATGTCATTGGGGCACTTGTAAGGGACTACATCCCGATTAAGTACAGGAAGTGGATTGAGAAAGATGATGACCCACGGAGGGTTCCCGAAAGTGAGAAGGATGACATATGGGAGAAATGGATCCCACAGTATTTCACTTTCCCATAGGACTATGACAAGGAGCAAGTCAAGAAAAAAGCAAAAGAAATCATGGGGACATGCTTCAAGACTTTCAAGGGGATATTGTACAAGAAATTTATCCTCGAGGATAAAGGGGCAAATTGGGATGGTGGACATTTCGCCAAGCAGAAGGACTTCTGGCAGGAATTCAAGCAATACAAGCAATCCGAGGAGTACTTGAAACAGAGCAGGAAGAATAAGGAGAACTCGCTTAAAGTGACGAATGCTCATAAACTCGGCTCTCCTAGCTATGCCAGTAAGATGGATGCATTTGAAAGGGAACTTGAGGAGGTGGAACGCCTTGGCGTTGAGCCTAAGACTGCCAATTGGGAGCCTAGATCGATATATTTCTGTATGTTGAGGGGGGTACACCACGGCCCAGATGGGAGCTTTAGCTCCACAAATCCAGCCATGAGCAGCCTCGTCTAGAGGATCTCTGAGGTAAATGATGAGGTGAGGAAAGGGACCCACAGTACTAATAGGGAGAATGACGTGCTCACCCAAGCACTCGAAAATAAGGAGCACCCTGGTCGCACTAGAGGAGTCAGTCTTGTTTCTTGGAAAATAGCATTCGAGGAAGAATCTTCCACTTATCGGAGCCGCTCGAGGTAGAGCGGCACAAGAGGCAGAGTATATGAGGGTTCTGAAAGAGATGGAAGACAAATTCAAAAAACAGATTGATGAGAGGGTTCAACAAAAAGTCAATGTACTTATGGCGTCCATCGGATCGGGAGTAGTACCACAAGAACCTGCTCCGACTAGCTTTAGCCCACAGTTCAGGGGTCGAAGCAGCTGTGGATCGACCCCGCTCGACGACGAAGAGGTGAATGCGCTTCATCCGATGGACAGCATCATCGAATCCATCAATGTTAGGCTGTACATCCGTTAGCAATGGACAACTAACAAGGTGGCAGTCGGCCAAGCCTGGCCTATGGGAGATGGGACCATTAATGGCCGCCCAATTCCAATGGGGTATGCCCACGTCAGCATTGATACTATACTTGATAAGAAGTATAATAAGATGCACATTGATTACCCCGCACAGAAAGACAGGCAACGCCTTGTTCAGAACAAGGGCACTCATGTGGCTTGGCGCAAGCGCTTCATTAAGCTTGATCACTAGTTGTCTTTAGATGATGATGAGGACGACGATGAATCTTCGCCGCCCAGAGATGATCACTCACCATCTCCCAACAGAGGATATCACACAACATTCCTTGGTTCCTTGCCATCACCCCCGAGAAGACAGAAGTCACCTTCTCTTCCTTCTCGTCCTCCATCTTCATCAGCCCCAACAAAAGAGAACACTCCTCCTCCTCCTCCCTCTTCATCACCCCCAAGAAAACATAATTCTCATCCTCCTCCTCCACAACTGCCCAAAACAAGATCTAAGGCATCCTCGTAGTCGCAAAAAAGGTCCTCGGATTCGATCGCTAATGCTCCCAAAGTGGACCAACAAAAAAAAGAAAAGGACGATGAGTGGCAGCGTTACAAACTTGATGATCCAACAAAAGTCAGAAGTAGCCTCCAAGGAAGACAAAGTTAGTTCTAGAATCTATTTGCCTCACTGCCTAAGTGGAGGGTGCAGTCCGAAATCAATAGGCAAACATTGAGTAAGCACAATCAATTAAGAGTCGAAGAAATACACCATGAAGATCAAAGGAAGATAAACAAGATTGTCGAAAACAACCCCGGATTAACCAGGGATGATGCCATGAATATCTATTATGATTCACTATATGAGACGGCAAGACCGGCAATGCAGTTTCAAAGAGGCAATTTCTTGGTGGACAAGGAGGACTATAAAAATTTGACAACATATATGCGTGACTTGCATGATTATTACATGGCCCAAGCACTTGAGACGGGGCAGGCGGGTTTCAAATATATTATCCGCCCGCCACATATTTTCCATTATCCTAATGAAGAGAAGCACTTTTTGTCAGTTGGGATCACTTGTTTCGGCTATTCTAGAGACACGATCTCGATACACAAATGTTGACGCTGTGGACTATGTAAGTACCCTACTCGTACGATATTATAATTAACTACTCTCTCGATACACAAGTAGTTAACGACTGCACATTCCCCATGAATTATGTAGGTGTGTAGCAAAACATTACTTCAAAACAAAGTACGCTCATATGTCTTTCCTGGACCCCGAGCTAGTCAACGAGAGAACATGCGGAGCCATGCATGGAAATAAAGTGGAAGATCTGACGGAGACACTGACTGCCATTTTCGAAAATTTCAAGATGAGTAATAAAACCGAAATACTTCTAGTCTACAACTACGAGTATGTGTTCTCTGCTCTTATTTTTATACTTGTTTTTTGTAGTTACGATTATTCATTAACTAGGGTTTTGTGATTGCAGCAACCATTTCATCTTCATTGCTGTCGATATTAACAGAAATCGTATCAAGGTGTGGGACTCGAAGAATAAGCCACTTTCTTTGCTCGATCCCCTTGTCGAAGTGCATAATGCGTAAGCGAACCTAATAACATATTATTTTCTAATCGTACATAGCATATTCTAATGTTGCCCCTTTTTCACACTTTATAATGTGGCGCATTGTCCAGGCAAGAATGGTGGGTGGGACGAAGGTCCCATTCCAGGTTGCACCAATGCAATTGGAGACCCTAGACCAGCCGGTGGGAAACAATGAATGCGGGTTCTACGTAATGTGAGCAATGCTTCGCTACCTCGGCGTAAAATCGGAGGCAACAGATGCTTTGGTGTGTATAATCCCCATTTCTTTTATATCCGTTAATTCAACAAAACGATCTACTTATTTCTCAAACATTTCTGCCTTTCGAAACCGGTTTTTTTGAATGACAGCGCAAGAAATTTAAATATAATAGGCTGTTAGAAATGGAGGTCATAGCACTGTCATCGGAGCTAGCAGCCTTCATCGTATCGGAGTGCTTAGAAAAAAGGAACATTCTCCATTGCACAGTCCGTGAAGTACAAGGCGCAGTACGGGCCAGAGCGGCTCGCTAGACTATTGTAATTTCTTTTTTATTTCAAGGGATCGAGAGCTTCATAAGTACATTTGAATTGTAACTGTAACATTTGTAATGTTTAATGTCGAATGACTTGTCGTCTACGTAGCGAATATAAAGTGAAATCTGATTCCACTAAAAAAATAAAATAAATTATAAAATAGTAAAATGTGAAAAGGAGATCACTATCGGTTAGCACAAAACCAGCAGTGATGGTAAAGAGGGCACTGCCGGTTCATGGCATGAGCCGACAGTGTTGGTTGAGCCATCACTGTCGGTTTGAGCTACCAGCCGGCGGTGATGACTCGACCAACATAGCCAGCTTGAGCTATGAACCGACAGTGATGGCTTGTTCAACACTGCTGGCTTGAGACACAAGCCGACAGTGTAGGCTTGCTCAACACTGTCGGCTTGAGCCAAGAACCGACACTGTTGAAGCAAACATCATTGTCGGTTGGGTCTACAAACCGGCAATGTTGTTCAACTGGACACTGCCGGGTGGAGCCAGGAACTGACACTATTGCCTGTAGATTAGTGTAGTTTTTTAGGAACCGGCAGTGTTGTCAACCCCCCAACAATGAAGGGTGGTTTTGAACCGACAGTGATGATAAGATCTGGGGTAGTGAGCACTGCAGTTGGGGAGTTCATCAACCTCTAGCCATCATTATCCTTGTATTGTTTTTGCTAGATGTTTATTTTCATTCCGCTGTTTAATTATCGCACTTAGAACCCTGGTATTGTAATAAATAATTCCAAGAACTCTTGTTGTATGAAATAGACTAAGTATTGTAAGCTCGTACTCATTATTGGATTCTGGAGGTAAAACGTGGATTGATTTCGAGTTCTCCCGTGGGGTGTGCTCGACGGAACTGTCCGATGTAGCTAACTTTCGGTGTGCTTAGTGTCTAGTGGAAGACGAGCACCTCCGAAAGCATGTTATTTCGGGAGGTTCTGCCACATGCACACTGGCACATCACTGAGTTTGACCAAGTCAGGGAGCCGCTCGCACCTAAAAAAGCTATGGTCAAATACAAGAATGTCATTGGGGCACTTGTAAGGGACTACATCCCGATTAAGTACAGGAAGTGGATTGAGAAAGATGATGACCCACGGAGGGTTCCCGAAAGTGAGAAGGATGACATATGGGAGAAATGGATCCCACAGTATTTCACTTTCCCATAGGACTATGACAAGGAGCAAGTCAAGAAAAAAGCAAAAGAAATCATGGGGACATGCTTCAAGACTTTCAAGGGGATATTGTACAAGAAATTTATCCTCGAGGATAAAGGGGCAAATTGGGATGGTGGACATTTCGCCAAGCAGAAGGACTTCTGGCAGGAATTCAAGCAATACAAGCAATCCGAGGAGTACTTGAAACAGAGCAGGAAGAATAAGGAGAACTCGCTTAAAGTGACGAATGCTCATAAACTCGGCTCTCCTAGCTATGCCAGTAAGATGGATGCATTTGAAAGGGAACTTGAGGAGGTGGAACGCCTTGGCGTTGAGCCTAAGACTGCCAATTGGGAGCCTAGATCGATATATTTCTGTATGTCGAGGGGGGTACACCACGGCCCAGATGGGAGCTTTAGCTCCACAAATCCAGCCATGAGCAGCCTCGTCTAGAGGATCTCTGAGGTAAATGATGAGGTGAGGAAAGGGACCCACAGTACTAATAGGGAGAATGACGTGCTCACCCAAGCACTCGAAAATAAGGAGCACCCTGGTCGCACTAGAGGAGTCAGTCTTGTTTCTTGGAAAATAGCATTCGAGGAAGAATCTTCCACTTATCGGAGCCGCTCGAGGTAGAGCGGCACAAGAGGCAGAGTATATGAGGGTTCTGAAAGAGATGGAAGACAAATTCAAAAAACAGATTGATGAGAGGGTTCAACAAAAAGTCAATGTACTTATGGCGTCCATCGGATCGGGAGTAGTACCACAAGAACCTGCTCCGACTAGCTTTAGCCCACAGTTCAGGGGTCGAAGCAGCTGTGGATCGACCCCGCTCGACGACGAAGAGGTGAATGCGCTTCATCCGATGGACAGCATCATCGAATCCATCAATGTTAGGCTGTACATCCGTTAGCAATGGACAACTAACAAGGTGGCAGTCGGCCAGGCCTGGCCTATGGGAGATGGGACCATTAATGGCCGCCCAATTCCAATGGGGTATGCCCACGTCAGCATTGATACTATACTTGATAAGAAGTATAATAAGATGCACATTGATTACCCCGCACAGAAAGACAGGCAACGCCTTGTTCAGAACAAGGGCACTCATGTGGCTTGGCGCAAGCGCTTCATTAAGCTTGATCACTAGTTGTCTTCAGATGATGATGAGGACGACGATGAATCTTCGCCGCCCAGAGATGATCACTCACCATCTCCCAACAGAGGATATCACACAACATTCCTTGGTTCCTTGCCATCACCCCCGAGAAGACAGAAGTCACCTTCTCTTCCTTCTCGTCCTCCATCTTCATCAGCCCCAACAAAAGAGAACACTCCTCCTCCTCCTCCCTCTTCATCACCCCCAAGAAAACATAATTCTCATCCTCCTCCTCCACAACTGCCCAAAACAAGATCTAAGGCATCCTCGTAGTCGCAAAAAAGGTCCTCGGATTCGATCGCTAATGCTCCCAAAGTGGACCAACAAAAAAAAGAAAAGGACGATGAGTGGCAGGGTTACAAACTTGATGATCCAACAAAAGTCAGAAGTAGCCTCCAAGGAAGACAAAGTTAGTTCTAGAATCTATTTGCCTCACTGCCTAAGTGGAGGGTGCAGTCCGAAATCAATAGGCAAACATTGAGTAAGCACAATCAATTAAGAGTCGAAGAAATACACCATGAAGATCAAAGGAAGATAAACAAGATTGTCGAAAACAACCCCGGATTAACCAGGGATGATGCCATGAATATCTATTATGATTCACTATATGAGACGGCAAGACCGGCAATGCAGTTTCAAAGAGGCAATTTCTTGGTGGACAAGGAGGACTATAAAAATTTGACAACATATATGCGTGACTTGCATGATTATTACATGGCCCAAGCACTTGAGATGGGGCAGGCGGGTTTCAAATATATTATCCGCCCGCCACATATTTTCCATTATCCTAATGAAGAGAAGCACTTTTTGTCAGTTGGGATCACTTGTTTCGGCTATTCTAGAGACACGATCTCGATACACAAATATTGACGCTGTGGACTATGTAAGTACCCTACTCGTACGATATTATAATTAACTACTCTCTCGATACACAAGTAGTTAACGACTGCACATTCCCCATGAATTATGTAGGTGTGTAGCAAAACATTACTTCAAAACAAAGTACGCTCATATGTCTTTCCTGGACCCCGAGCTAGTCAACGAGAGAACATGCGGAGCCATGCATGGAAATAAAGTGGAAGATCTGACGGAGACACTGACTGCCATTTTCGAAAATTTCAAGATGAGTAATAAAACCGAAATACTTCTAGTCTACAACTACGAGTATGTGTTCTCTGCTCTTATTTTTATACTTGTTTTTTGTAGTTACGATTATTCATTAACTAGGGTTTTGTGATTGCAGCAACCATTTCGTCTTCATTGCTGTCGATATTAACAGAAATCGTATCAAGGTGTGGGACTCGAAGAATAAGCCACTTTCTTTGCTCGATCCCCTTGTCGAAGTGCATAATGCGTAAGCGAACCTAATAACATATTATTTTCTAATCGTACATAGCATATTCTAATGTTGCCCCTTTTTCATACTTTATAATGTGGCGCATTGTCCAGGCAAGAATGGTGGGTGGGACGAAGGTCCCATTCCAGGTTGCACCAATGCAATTGGAGACCCTAGACCAGCCGGTGGGAAACAATGAATGCGGGTTCTACGTAATGTGAGCAATGCTTCGCTACCTCGGCGTAAAATCGGAGGCAACAGATGCTTTGGTGTGTATAATCCCCATTTCTTTTATATCCGTTAATTCAACAAAACGATCTACTTATTTCTCAAACATTTCTGCCTTTCGAAACCGGTTTTTTTGAATGACAGCGCAAGAAATTTAAATATAATAGGCTGTTAGAAATGGAGGTCATAGCACTGTCATCGGAGCTAGCAGCCTTCATCGTATCGGAGTGCTTAGAAAAAAGGAACATTCTCCATTGCACAGTCCGTGAAGTACAAGGCGCAGTACGGGCCAGAGCGGCTCGCTAGACTATTGTAATTTCTTTTTTATTTCAAGGGATCGAGAGCTTCATAAGTACATTTGAATTGTAACTGTAACATTTGTAATGTTTAATGTCGAATGACTTGTCGTCTACGTAGCGAATATAAAGTGAAATCTGATTCCACTAAAAAAATAAAATAAATTATAAAATAGTAAAATGTGAAAAGGAGATCACTATCGGTTAGCACAAAACCAGCAGTGATGGTAAAGAGGGCACTGCCGGTTCATGGCATGAGCCGACAGTGTTGGTTGAGCCATCACTGTCGGTTTGAGCTACCAGCCGGCGGTGATGACTCGACCAACATAGCCAGCTTGAGCTATGAACCGACAGTGATGGCTTGTTCAACACTGCTGGCTTGAGACACAAGCCGACAGTGTAGGCTTGCTCAACACTGTCGGCTTGAGCCAAGAACCGACACTGTTGAAGCAAACATCATTGTCGGTTGGGTCTACAAACCGGCAATGTTGTTCAACTGGACACTGCCGGGTGGAGCCAGGAACTGACACTATTGCCTGTAGATTAGTGTAGTTTTTTAGGAACCGGCAGTGTTGTCAACCCCCCAACAATGAAGGGTGGTTTTGAACCGACAGTGATGATAAGATCTGGGGTAGTGAGCACTGCAGTTGGGGAGTTCATCAACCTCTAGCCGTCATTATCCTTGTGCAGATTCACTGGTGAACCTATTTCCTGATTCGTCTAATTTCATTGGTGGTGTTGAAGATACATGTGCAGTATTGATTTGCAACGGCAATTTTCAGGTTTTATATATATTTGGTAATGACTGCAAGGACATGCTCACTACACGGTGCCAACTGACAGACACCCATTGTTGTTATTTGTCAAACCTGCACACCAATAGGTCAACTGATTGCAGCCAGCAAAGCACATTTAAAACAGGTTATTTCTCTTCCATAATTTCCTTTTCTTTTCTTTTTTTGGTAACATACAAAAGCATCCTTGTAGCTTCACAGAAAAGGTCATAACTTATAGCGTGTGCATGTGTGAGTAGGCTATGCTAAATTGAACTCTGGTTTCTAGTACATGCATAGAGATGGTCCTAACTTCAGATGTGATGTGAGAATGTGTCACAATGTTCTGTTGTATATAAAATTTATTCTGGAGAATGCTTCACATGACACATTTGTGTGCTAGTTGTCATGTTCAGAAAAGGAATATTGAGCAGTTTTAATGTTTAGAAAAAAGAATATAAAGTAGTTCAAATCTGTAAGCACCACACGTAGTTATGATTGGTTTGCTTTAGTAATGGCTCTGCAGCTGATGCAGATGCTACAAAACAAGAGAAAATTTTGTAGTGCTTCATTTCTTGAATAATTTGAATGAGGATGTAGTGTTATTGCAGGTCCACTGCACTTGGCAGTCCATGATTAGCCTCAGTCAAGGTGAAAGACCTGCATGGTTGAAAAAAAGTAAATGAAGATCTTAAGGCTATATGATGTAAACAAATTCGTTTCAGTCTTTGTGCTCTTGTAGCCCATACCAGTGGAGGACCATTTTTTTTTAAGACGTCACCAGGTGGGCCGAAAAGTCCACACCTAAATATTTTTTCACTGATACCGGCGAAGCCGTGAATGGAGGGTGCCGAGCATCTAATACAGAGATGACCCTTAAAGGTCAGAGAAGTACATGATATGTATCAATGTAAGCAGCCCAAAATGCTACGGCCTACAGGGGCATCCTCGAGCTCTGCTTTGCAATGAACAAATGCTTTAGTTACTTACGCTGCACTACTTGCATGTTGCCTGTACTCAGGCTAGCGGCTGCAAATTTCCTTTGCTACTTACCTGAGCCGTGAAGTAAAAAGTAAATTGTTGCACTGCACCGTTCATTCTCCACCGGGTATGGAGCATTCAGTTGTATTAAGCGGACGACTCTGCTTTGTCAGGCACACCCAGCGTTTTGATCAGAATATGCAGCGTTTGTTTGATCTCCTTTGCATATGAAAAATTCAGTTTTCAGAACGACAAACATTTTGTTCTACTGTACAGTTAATATGTGGAACTACTACGAGTGATGCACGATGCGTTTTTCTTCCTTGCATGATTTCAGCCTTGTATCTTGAGTTTTACTCGGCTTGTCCTTGCATGATTTCAATCTGGTCCACCAGGCTCGTTTGGCTGTAGGTGCGCTGCATTGCCATTTGTCAAACTGATAACACACCTTTGCAGGCTTGCACAAAGTGTGCACTGCGCTACTAGCTGCCAGTGGACACCTCGGAAATATTCCAGCTCCATGGGAGTGCGAGGGAACCGCTGCCTGGCCGTATCCATTGGCTATGGCGTGCCGCCCTGCCGCTGGGCCTGCGCGTGCGCATGGTGACGCAGCCGCGCGCGGCGGGCAAGGGACGTGCCTGCGAGCCTTCGTTGTTGCTTTACTTTGGTCAGTCTTAGTGGGAGTTTATGTCCCAGTTTCTAACACTCTTATGTATTGCAAACAGTGCAGAAGAGTTTCATCCTATGAAACTTTTATATCTTTCTCTTCGTAAATACAGTGTCATGTCAGCATACTTAATGTCCATGAAACTCTATCAAATTCCTATTGAGCTTGTCCTTAACAATCTCATACTCTAGCTTCTTTTAACAATGTTAATTAATATAAAGGATCCCAAAAGAGCATAACCAGCCTCATAGTCACCTAGCCTAATTTAATCTCAACGGACACATCACAACTTTTCCAAAACAATGCAAAGAAAAGTGACACGTCATCGAAACACGCTTAAGACGTTTAACAACCTCAATCATGTTGTGCAAGTGGGCAGACAAATAGCAGTTGAATACAAGTTTTGGTGGTTGGCATATCCGATCGATACCGCTTTCCTCTTGTGCAGTGTGCCCTAATCGAATTCCAAATTAATCTACGCCAGGCCTTATTCCAAGGTCCAAGAACAAGTGGATCAATTTTTATTGTGGCTCAAGTTTTGAGCTCCAATCTTCTTTGTTTGTAAATTAAATTATGTATGCCTGGCGCATCACGATGCAACAAATCATCAAGTCTTTGTCAACAAAACCTACTCTGTCATTATGTATAATATCGGCCAAGTGGGCATGTGCACATTATTTCTGACTAGGCATCACATGCTGGCCACACGGCAAAACACCAGAAAGGGCGCATCTTACTGTTGTATACGTTGGGGAACCTGGCTCAATTCCATCATGCGAGCGTTTTTAGTTGGCACGCCCGTAGGCTGCTGTCACAGTTTTTGTGCGATCCATTACGGCCCATTCAAGTTTGACGGCTCAAACTTCCAGGGTACGAACAGACTCGAACAAAGAAATTAAACTACTCATCATTGATGATCGGTCTCGTTGCAAGCTGGTATTGCTGGATATCATCTTTGCACATAAGAGCTACTCCGTACTTGGCATGGTTGAAGAGATTTTTATTGGAAGATTCTTCTATTTATTTCTTTCGAAACATTGCACCAGAGGTATATCATGATTCCATATATCTTCTGTCTCTTCTATCAAATTTGCTGCGGCATTTCCGCCAGAAACCATGCAGCGAACCGTTCGTACCCACTGAGTCAAGTACCGAAAGCTGGAGCCATTGTCGAGGCATATTAAAACGAAATATTGACAAATAGACACATGCATGTGGTGGCATCAAAATTGCAGCTTTCTGAACATGAACGCGACAATTGCTAGTTTCCAAGTTGCTTGGGCGTACGCGTACCCTACAAGCAAGCTGATGCTGATGTAAATAATTGATGAATCCGGTGGCCTGAAACTGTCGATTAGGCAGCGCACAGCCTAGGAGTGTCTGTTATCGAACAATACAAAGAGGTCCCAATCATGTCAGCAGTGTTCTGGCCCAGCTGCCTGCCGTGCTCCGTGCTCGTGGTCGTGGTGCCCGAGCGCGCACGCACGGGGAAACGACAAGCATCAAGCAGGCACTGGCCGAGCTGCCGGTGGCCGGTGCCGGGTGGGACCGGGGCGGCGGGCGATCGGATGAATCCGATCGAGATCATATCAGAGCAAGAGGAGATGCATGCATCGACTTGCTTGATTGGGGGTGTTTAGTTACTCAAAATCCAAACTCTAGCACTATGCAAAAAGAAGATTCCCCATCACATCAAACTTACGGTATATGCATAGAGTACTAAATGTTGACGAAATCAAAAATTAATTGCACAGTTTGGTTGTGCTTTGCGAGACGAACGTTTTGAGCCTAATTAGTCAACGATTGGACAATTATTACTAAATACAAACGAAATACTACAATGCGCTACCGTGTACTACAGTGAATTTGCCACTGCCGATTCCGGGCAACTAGGGCTTGGTTGCATCTTGCACGCCACTGCTTGGAGCCACAGGGGAGTAGCAAACTATTCGTCTCGGATGCCACCGTAGCGTCTCCATCGGCGGCGGAAACTCGTCGCCCGCCGGCGTGGGCACGGCAGGAGCCAGCAGGTCAATGCGTGCGGCCTGACCATGCCGGGCACTGTCCACAGTAGTATGCAAGCCTGCACGTGGAACGCCTCCGAATATGGAAACTAAACAAGAAAACTAATTTAGAAAAAATATTTACCCCGCAGAAGAGAGACTTAATAAGGCCCCATTCGCTGGTCTGAAACTTGGCTGTAACTAGCTGAAAAACATTGTTCCGGCTAAATTGTTGTGAGAGAAAAACACTGTTCGGACTGAAAAAAGAAGCCGAACAAGCCGAATATAGGGTAAGTCGAACAGGGCATTAGATTGTATTTACTCTCGTACAATAGAGCAATTTGATAAAGAAGCGCTAGGTAGAGTTTTTATAATAAAATATGAGCTGAATTAGTAGCATGTTTAGAGATAATCATTTAGACCAATATCGTTGTATCAACTTCTTGTTCTTCTAAAACTAATTAGCAAATGTATCCATGAATTACAAAGGAACACAATACGTCTTTAAATAAAACTCGATAGTATCATTGGACGTGAGTTATTTTAGCTCATATAAGCATAGGTCACGTGTCCGGATCACATAAAAACACCAAGAGCATGAGAGCATTTTAGTAAGTAAAAGATGAATAGAAGAATCACTTTGGTTTTTAATATTATATTATTATCATTGATACGCATTAAGCATTAATTGGTGTATATAAGATCAGGTAATTACAGCGACCTTAGCCTCTTCACAAAGTTTATTTCACCATACTCCTATGCGAGCACCTTTAGGAGTATAACATAACGGAACAAGTATATACATAATATTAGGAGGAAGCTCATTCATTTAGGTTTGAGTTCTCGACTTCATGTTGAAACTTGAATGCAGCACTCCACCCGGCGGCGAGAGCATGCAGCGGCAACGGCGACGGCACAGCAACCCGACAGTAGCCAGTGCGCGCAACACGTTCAACGGTAGGTGCGCCATCTCGTCATCGCCGAAAGCAGCGGCCTTCATTGTTGCTTTGACATCCAACAAAGCAAAGCGCGTGCAATCTTGGCTCGCTGGTCCCCATGCACGGTACGTGCATTGCATCATAACTCCGCGGCAGCTTCCCGGAAGGTTCCTCTTTGCTTGTTGGGCCCCTCCATCCTGTGGCATGAACCATTCATGGAAGACCACATTTTTTTCTGGCAACCCCTGTTCGCCATGCACACTTGCACAACCGCACACTAGTACTATGCTCTTTCTTGGCACGCGTTTCCAGCTCAAAGTCCTTTTTTCTTTTCTTTTCACTCTATCTTTGCACCATGTTCGTTTGAACTTATCAGTCCGGCTTATCAATCATGATACAGTATTTTTCTCTTATAACGAATCAGCATCGGTCAATCACTCTTGTCTCTGCTGGTCTCTTTGTTCCCTTAAACAGTGCAGCACGTCAACTTTTGCAATGACAAACACCTTATTCCGGAATAATCATATTCCAATATTTTTAAGATAATGACAAACATCACAACTCCGCGGCAGCTTCCCGGAAGGTTCCTCTTTGCTTTAGGGAATCTATATATGCGATGCACTTTGCCGGGTAATTTACTTTAGCCGTCCACATCTGCTTTTGCTTGTACTCCTAGAGACGACTACACCTTGCTTTAGCAGTTGCTGCCCTCCCTTACTTCAGAACCTAGCAGTGCAGAAGCAGAACCCTGCCCTCGACTCGATAAGTTGATGCGCCTGCGTTGTGCAAACCAAGGCCGGCGCCCAAACTTTCCGTCTTGCTGTACACACAAGCAACGGCAACACATCTGAGCTCCAGGTATTTTGCTCTACTACTCTGCCACCTCTTCGATCATTCAGTCGTCGTCCACCCTATATATTTCCTTGTACTCCTTCGCCTGCTATATATACTTTCTGCTTGCACCTGTAATTTCTTGGGTAAATAACATGAGCTTTCTTCTAACTGGTCTCAGCTAGGTACTGAACGAACACTCCCTAGTCATAGATCATGGCAACTACAAGGATGCTGTCCTATTGATTCTTCTCTACTTGTGGTATGTTCATCTTACCCTGGTTCACTGGTTTTCATGTTTCTTATCTCTATTCGACCGACTCAAGGGAGGACGCTACCTTCCTTGGCTTAGGGGCACTAAAACTTGATCTGCTCTGAGGGCTCTTGTTTTGACACAACCTCTGGGTTTTCTCAAGCTTCTCAGGTTCTGCCAAGTATACATGATATACATTCATCTCTGCTTTGCCGGGTAATTCAGAATTATATATAGATGTAATTTATGGGTTTTAAATTATTTTTCATAATAATAGATGTTTTAATTTAGTTGTAGATTTATGGGGAAATTTTAGTTTCTCTAATAATGACATAAGTGGATTTTTTGAAGTGTTACCGGGGGACAATCCCCACTTGAATAGTTTTGATATATTGTCAACAGCCTCGTTTCTGGGGAACGAGGCAAAACCCTTTAGTCCGGTTAATTATCGAAAACCGGACTAAAACCATACAACGGCCCTAGCACAAGGGCGAGGTTGTGGCATATCCACTAATAAGGAAAATAAAACAACAACAACAACAAATGCCCATGCCCCAGGGAACGGTGGCACAAACACAAAAATACCACGAAGAAGAGAAAAGCAACACCACCATTACCACCAAGGCGCATGAGCTCTTAGGCGATGCCTCAGCGAGGTGAATGAATTCAAAACGTAATCATCATCAGCCAAGCAGGAGCTTAGCAAGGTTGTCGCCCAAGTCTGGTGCCGAGAAGAACTACACATTGACCTGGCTGACCGAGGAGAGAAGGCCGCTAGAGGTTCCTTAGCGACGACTTCAAGAAGGAAATCCACTCGAGGGCGATAGTCGTCGTTGGTCCAGCGTAGAGTTGGGCTGGCCAGAACCCGGACACGCATGGTATGGCGGGTGCACTGGGGGCGGGGGCGCCGGCCGCCGCCACATGGGGAAGGCAATATCGGGGATCGCGGACACAACCGCGGTAGGTCATGGTGCGTTGCGCAGGGGGAGTGGCGTCGGTCGCCGCAACATGGGGACGACGGATCCGGGCCTAGGGCGTCGGCACGCGGTGCGCCGCGCTGGGGGATCAGTGGTGCCGGCCGCCGCCACACAAGGACAGCAGATCCATTTCTGGGAAGTCCAGAAAGGGGGCTTGGGGACATGACCGCGTCGACTCACGGTGCGCCGCAGGAGGGAGGGGTGCCGGTGGCCACACGAGGGTGGAGTATCCAGGCCCGAGAAGCCTAGAAGAGGGGGGCCCTAGTATTGTGACCGTGGCGGGTCAAGATGCGCCACGCTGGGGTTAGTGGCGCCGGCTGCCGCCACACGGGGATGGCGTACCGTGACCGGGAAGCTCAGAAGGGGGCCTCAGGGACGTGACCGTGTCGGGTCACGGTGCGCTGCGCTAGAGGAGGTGCGTCGGCCGCCACACGTGGACGGCAGATCCAGGCCCAGGAAGCCTAGAATGGGGCTCAGTGACGCTGGGGGTAGAGGCGCCGGCCATCGCCACACGAGGACGACAGATCCAGGCCTAGGGCGTTGGGTCGCGATGCACCACGTTGGAGGGAGGGCCGCCACCAGCCGCAGCCACACGGGGATTCTGTTGAGAGAAATGATTGCGAAAAAGAAGAAGATATCTCAAGAAAACAAATTAAGGGGAGAATGTTGGAATTAATTTATTTTCTTGAGATGAGAAAAAAAATTTGATTAGTGGATGCTATACACTGGTTGATCCTTGAAGTTTCTAACAAAGTCCGAAGAAGTGAAACTAGACGCAAGTATGAGTTGAAAAGATGCAAGTCAAAAGCAAATTGAGTTTTGCTAGTTAAGAGGTGCTTGATACTACTAAAAGCTACTGGATTGTTCATGCACCATGAAATGTGATAGCCTTGAGCTGTGTATGTGTGTGAGAGAAGAGATAATGAAGATATTAGTTTGAAGAATAACACGTCCCACTGATTTTGTTGTATTCAATTCCTAACACAAATGCCTGTATTTACCCATCCTTGACAAATTGACAAGGTTTGAAAGCATAACATTTTGTTCGATATTTTGATTTGTTCCAAAACAGAGGGGTAAAATCTAATTTCTCCTTTCAGTTGTGTGGGTCCTCTACATTATTGTAACTATGGTCCATGTGGGTCCTCGAGCCCATTTGTCCATATAGATCTCTCCATGATTCCATCCATCATGCTTATCTCCTTGTTACGACTGGCCATGGTCGGCAGCAGTTGATAGCTTACCTTCACAAGGAAGCTGCCACAACTCACAATTGAGCAGAGGCAACCCCGGAAGCTTTGGTGTGTATACATAGCAAAGGCAGCGGATCCCTGAGCTCCAGGTATGTATAGCATCCCATTTTATTTTGTTTCTTGCTCTGTGCACATCCATTCATTTCATCTCTGATACCTGCCTTAAGCTTTCTACGCTACTCCTTGTGTCTTTGTTTCTAGCAGTTGATTAGTTCGCTACGAAGCATCACAAGCCAGCAGAAGATCCCAAGTACTCTGAACACTGGCCGTCAAGATCTAGGCTCCATCCCGCACTGTGCAACACAAATTCGGAGGTCTGGTACACTGGTGCACACGTTGCAGAGGAGAAAAAGGAAGACCACATTTGGAGATGGCACAGCAACAGCAGCAAATCCCTTAGCTCCAGGTATTTAGTTTATTTCTGATAAATAATATACATCCTATTTGATTTTCATGCTTGCTCTAGTCAACAATTTGTTTATTTCGTCTCTGATGCCTGTACTTTTTCCAGCACATAAATCTGTATACTAAAGGTACTTAATACTGGAGCACTCATCAGTCATAGATCATAATCTGGGCAAAGGACTGCTATTTATTTGTCAGCTCTTGAGGCAGTGGTATGTTAATGTTGGCATCGTTGAATAGTTCATGTTCATGTACTTTGTATCTTGTACTCTCCTATATCCTGCTCTCTAATTTTCGGACATAGATGACACTTCTTATGTCGAGTTCACTGTTATGTTAGAAGGAATTCTACATTGTTTGTAAAGGAGCACTTCAGCAACACGAAGACCGAAAGGCGGGATGCGTACTTGAGCACCTGTTTACCCAGGTGAGATATCTCAAATATACCGGCTACTATTTCGTACACTTCTATCAGATTATTATTTGAATGAAATCTTCTCTGACATTGGCATTGGTACTGTTCATGCATTAATGCAGCAGAAAAAAACTAATACTCACATCAAAGCACAATAGGAAAGATGTAGTTTCATCATGCATGTGGAGCCATATTTGGTACAGCTCATTTTTGAATTCTGGCCTCATGTTTGGCTGCTCACTGCGAATTCATTTTTGCAGGAAATTAATATCTGGCACAGGAGAATCTATAAGAAAAATGACCGGGGTAGAAGCTGCTGCCATATCTGCTTTAGTATCTGGAACCTTGAAGGTTGTGGGCAGCAAATTAGCTCCACTACTAATCAAAGAGTACAGCTCTATAGTGGGTGTCAAGGAAGATCTCCAGGAGCTCCATGATCTTGTTGAGGAGATCAACTTTTGGCTGGAAAAAACAGCAGAAAATTCTATTGGAAGTACACAATCATTTGCTTGGCTGAAAAAGTTGAACGATATTTCTTATGATGTTGATGATGTTGTTGATGAGTTCCAGCTAAAGGCTGAAAAACATGACTCCAATGGTGACAGTGGTATTGTGTCCAAATACCTGTGCACAATACCAAAATCATTTGTTTTTCAATGCAACTCAGCCAACAAGATCAAGGCAATCAAGAAGAGATTTGCTGCAATCGTGAAGCAAAGAACTGACTACCAAGCAATAACAAAGGGTGTGGATCCTCCTGTTCAACTTACGAACATGAGAACAAAGGAGGTGGCATCATTGCCTAATGTTGACGAGGCATTAGTAGTTGGAAGAGATAAAGATAAGCAGGAGATAATATCCATGCTTGAAGAGAATGATGATCAACAGAAAATTAAGATAGTTTCGGTCATCGGGCTTGGTGGGTCAGGGAAGACTACCTTGGCTAAACTGGTTTTCAATGATGGTAACATTATAGAGAGGCATTTATTTGAAGTTAGACTATGGGTTCATGTGTCAAAAGAATTTGTTGTCAATGATCTCATCAAAAAATTGTTTGAAGCTTTTTCTGACAATAATCCAGGAACCCATGCCTTGCCTTATATGAACCAAACTATCTTGGACAAGTTGAAGGGCAAAAGGTTTCTTCTTGTATTGGATGATGTTTGGACCAACTCACGAGATGAGTGGGAAGAATTCATGGTACGTCTAAAGGTTGGCGCACCTAAAAGCAGGATTTTACTTACTACTCGGAACAGAGAAGTTGCGGTAATAGTGGGATCCACCAACCAATTTTACTTACCATTCTTGTCTCCAGATGACAGCTGGAAACTATTCCAACAAAGCCTGGTAACACCTCCTGCTGGTTGGGATTTTGAAGAGGTTGGGAAAGCGATTGTGGACAAATGTGGTGGGGTGCCACTAGCAATTAAAGTACTTGCAGGTGCTCTCCATGGGAAGGAGCGGATAGAAGAGTGGCAGGTTGTGAGAAAGAGAAAATTATTGAATGTTGATGGTAAAGAAGATAGAGTAGCTGCATGCTTAAGGTTAAGCTATTCCCATCTGCCATTTAATCTCAAGCAATGTTTTAAAATATGTTCATTGTTTCCTAAAGGTCATGGGATTGATAAAGAACAATTGATTGACCTATGGATTGCTCATGATATGATCGCTGTAGAGGATGGTGTTGATTGCTTGGACTTGGAGCATGTTGGCCACAACCACTTTGAGTCTCTTCTGCAAGTGTATTTCCTACAAATCTTCTACGAAACAGATGGGAGAGTGACATGTGGGATGCATGATTTGGTTCATGATCTTGCCTTGTCCATCTTGGGTGATGAAATTTCACTTGACATGCCCAGCAGTACCACAAAGAGCTATAGATATTTTTCTTTGATTAAACAGACAGAACATATGGCACCTAAATTTTTTTTTAGAAAAGCACGTGCTGTATATATGCCTAAGTATGAAGATTACATATATGCCATGGCATTGAAGCATGCAAAGCACTTGCGCAGTGTTACGGTGGGATATCTCAATGCAGAAGGAGCTAACACCATATCTCAAGTTAAGTATCTGAAATATCTTGCCATGTCATTACGAGATTGTGAAACGCTTCCTAAGGGTATCTCAGATGTTTGGAGCCTGCAAGCACTTCATGTAACAAGCAGCTATTCACTTATCAAGATACCGGAATCCATTGGTAAGCTGAAAAAGTTAAGAACACTAAACTTGTCGGGCTGTATATTGCTAAAGAGTTTGCCAGATTCTATTGGTGATTGTCATATGATTTCAAGTATTGATCTTTGCCGTTGTAGTGACCTTACAGTGTTGCCAGACTCTATTGGTAAGTTGCAGAAGTTAAGAACATTGAACCTATCAAGTTGTAGAGAGCTGAAATGCTTGCCAGATTCCATTGGCAGAAACAAAATGCTAAGATTGTTGAGACTAAGTTACAGCAAAGTTAAGAGGCTACCATCAAGTATGACAAAACTGGAAAATCTGGAGTGTTTGGACCTTCAGGGTTGTCGTGAGCTAGTAGAGCTGCCTGAAGGCATCGGCAACTTGGATAAGCTTCAAGTTTTGAACCTAAATTCATGTACAAAATTGGGAGGAATACCTGTAGGCATTGGACAGCTCAGTCGACTACAAAGGTTGGGCTTATTTGCTATTGGTAAGGGAGAAAAGTTTGCTGGAATGTCAGAGCTTGCAAATGTATCTAGGTTTAGTGAGGGACTAACAATCATAGGTATTCAACATGTGATGGATACGAATGATGCACACGTGGTATGCTTGAAACAGAAGACAAACTTACAGTGGTTGGGCCTAGAGTGGATGGCAGATTACACAAAAGAGGTGAACACTGAGTTGCAGCAAGATGTGCTTGATGTCCTAGAACCACCACCTGGTATTAAAAAGCTGGACATTCGTGGGTATTCAGGTAGGCAGTATGCAGGGTGGATGCAAAGTCAAGTTGGTGGTGGAGTACAGGGCCCTGCTCCCTTCCCATTTTTGAGGGTGATGTTGCTATGTGATTTGCCGAACTTGAAGCATCTAGATGGGCTTGTCGAGCTACCTTGTTTGGAGGTGCTTCGGCTGCTAAGGATGCCTTCTCTTGAGAGCATAAGTGGAGGCCCATTTCCTTCGCTGGTGCAGATGGAGATGTACAAACTGCCTCGTTTGGGAGAGGTGTGGATGGTACCAGAGAGGACCATGCCCGATGTAGAAGATGGGGGAGGCTGCTACAACTACAATTTAACACCTCACTTGGGACAAGTCCGAGTTGGTAGCTGCTTATCAGAGTTAGAGATCAATCGTTGTCCAAAGTTGGAGGTGATGCCGCGCTTTCCTCCGTCGCTGCAGCGCTTGATCTTGAATGGCCGTGAGCAGATGCTGCAGTCACCAGGCCAATGCCAGGGGTCTTCTTCGTCCCCCAGTTTTAACAAACTGAAGAAGCTTCAACTATGGAATGTGACAGGATTAGGATCTGGGCATGGGTGGGAGCTACTGCAACACATGACGGCACTCGAGTCATTGGAGATTCTTGTCTTCTCTGGAGTGCAAACCGAGGTGCCTGAGAGCTTGTGGAGCCTCACATCCCTCCGGTCCCTGAAAGTGGACCACTGGTCTAATATCCGCATGCTACCCGAGTCGCTAGGGGAACTCCGGTCTCTGCAAGAGTTGACCATCGAATTCTGCCATAGCCTGATCAGCCTCCCCCAAACAATGGGCCAACTCACATCCCTCCAGTTGCTCAAGATAGGATGGTGCGAAGCACTTCACCAGTTGCCCGACTGCCTCGGAGAACTCTGCTCTCTACGCAAACTCGAGATTAATTATTTGAGGGGGCTGACTTGCCTTCCACAATCCATCTGCCGCCTCACCACCTCTCTTCAAGAGCTCCAAATCTACAAGTGCCCGGGCATCAAATCCTTGCCGGAGGGGATAAAGGACCTCACGGCTCTGAAGCAATTGAAGATCTGTTTCTGCCCTGATCTGGAGAGGCGCTGCAAGAGAGGAACAGGGGAGGACTGGCACCTCATCTCCCACATCCCTGATGTCTCGCACCATTGATGGTCTTGACAGATGAATGAGGTGTGGCCGTGTGGGGAGGATTTGGCCAGCGACTGCATGCTACTGCTTAATCGGGTGAGTTTGGTGTGCTATTTTTACCTGTATCTATGAGCAGTCCCCCTGTTTTCATGTGTACATTCACTAGAGAGCCAATTTCCTAATTATTATTTTTTATTAAAATGTGGTTTGATTTGTGGAATACTTTGGACGAGGATGTAGTTTTGACATTTATGGATTTGCCTATTATTGCATTGCAGCCCACTGCACCTGGGAGCTGGGAGTCCTTGGTTTCAAATGATATGAATTCTCTACGCGCCTGTGTAGTGTAATGCTTCGATCTTCGTCACATAGGAGTATGGGATTTCACAGAAGAACAGACGTTTGTGTTCTGTTGTTCAGTTAACATGATGGGCCTTCTTTGTCGTCTCGTCAGTCACAGTTCTTGGCAGCCAGAAGCTGAGGTAGCGCGCAGCCAGTGAGGTGGAACTATATATATTGCGACTTGCGAGTGATGCGCGATGATGGGTTTTTCTTCTGTGGCACTGTCAGTGTGAATGTGATGGAAATATGCTGAAGCAACCTACAAATATTGCAACTTAGGAGCAAGGTGGCAAATCGTATGACTGTGGTTTGGGAGTTGCATGGCCTGTCCTGATCAGAATACAGGTGTAGATGTGATGATTTGGAAATGCTTTTGTGACAGTTTGAAACCGTGAAATTTATTGTGTTGGAGGACGCTTCTGATGATGGTGTTGTGCACTGCATCTTGCTTGCTGCTATGGCCTATGGTGGAGATCGAACGCATGCTTTAATGCCAGATTGCATTACAGGCTACAGAAATCACATGAGTTGGCAGGTCTCCTGTGGCTTTCCGGCCGGTTCTTTCCTCTTCCCTGGTGTGTGAAACACTCGGCAGTGCGCGCCACCCGTTCGACAAATCTGTTAGGTAATATGCTGACGGCGTCGAAAAGGCTACCTGCTGTGGGTATTGTAGCCATAGCAGGGGCAGGCACCGAACGGCTCTCCTGCCGCACTATAGCCACAGTAGGGGCAGGCGTCAAAGTCAGCCCTGCTGTTACATCTAGTCACTGTAGCAGCATGGCAGCTGTAATAGGATTAGATGGATAGAGTTGTATATATATTTTACCACTGCAACTCAGTAAAGCGAGCGAGTTCAGTTTTTGCCATCTCCTCTATAGAGCTCCGGCCAACGCTGGTGCTTGTGCTGAGTGTGTGTGCTCTGTTCTCCCTCCCTTCTTCTACCTCTAGCCTTAGTGGGTGGTCGAACAACGATAGTCATGGTCGGCAACACCGGTGAGTGGTCGACTCACCCGTGCCGGAGATCCTATGGGCTAACAAGTGGTATCAAAGCCGTACAAGTGTCGTCGCCGGACTAACCGCTGGCGATGACGGACGGTTTGGAGATGGACGACAGCAGCGGCGCTGCTGTGGCTGCCCAGCCACGACAGGAGGTCGTTGTGCGCATGGTGTGGGAGGTCAGCATCACCAGTTGGCCGACGCTGACTCGCACCAACTATGGCGAGTGGTCGGTGACCATGAATGTCAAGCTCAGAGCCCGACGGCTCTGGAATGCTGTTGACAAGAGCGCCGACAACGAAGAAGATGACATGTCAGCGTTAGAGGCTATCCTCGCTGCTGTACCGGCGGAGTATAGGGAGCCATTAGGGGCGAAAAACTCTGCTAAGGAGGCGTGGGAGGCCATTGAGGCGATGCGCGTCGGTTCCGACCGCGCAAAGAAGGCGACGACCCAGTTTCTAAAGTAGGAGTACGTCAACCTCAAGTTCAAGGATGGTGAATCGATGGAGGACTTCTCCCTCCGCCTGCAAACGCTCATCTGCAAGTTGAGGAGCCACGGCATCACCATCGACGAAGAGGAGGCGGTCTCCAAGTACCTCCACTCCGTGTCGATAAAGTACATCCAGATCGCTCTCTCCATAGACACGATGCTGGACTTGTCCACCCTCACTATTGAGGATGTGACAGGTCGTCTATGGGTGGTGGATGAGCGCATAGAGCAGGCCACAACAACGAAGAACAGCGGCATGCTGCTGCTGATAGAGGAGTGGGCTGCCCGGAGGATGTCCGGGGTAGCCTCCTCCAGCCACGGTGGCGATGGCAAGTGTCGCGGCAAGGCTTCTTCGGAGAAGAAGAAGAAGGTCAACCCCAACACCTGTCGGCGTTGCGGGAAGACGAGCCATTGGGCAAATAAGTGCCTAAATCGCAAGTAGGAGAAGAAGGCTGAGGCTCATCTAGCGTAGGCTGATGATGATGATGAGGCCACTATCCTGATGACGATGTTCTGTGCACTACATGACATTGAGGCCGAGGAGAAGGGAGAGGTGATGGCGGTGGAAGGGCCTAGGAAGGCCCTAAAGGCTGTCAACCTCGATGAACCGCGCGCCCAAGTCCACCTTGGACATGTGGGCGGCGAGCAGGAGCAGCGGTGGTATTTGGACTCTGGCGCCAGCAATCACATGACGGGCTCCAGGGCAGCCTTCTCTGAGCTCGACGATGACATGACCGGCATGGTGAAGTTTGGTGACGGCTCAAGGGTGGCGACCCGAGGGCGTGGCACCATCATCTTCAGGTGTCAGAATGGCGAGCACCGCGCGCTAACGGATGTATATTACATCCCGCAGCTGCGTTCAAGCATCATCAGCATGGGCCAGCTGGATGAGCGTAGAAGCGAGGTACTGATCAAGGATGGTGTCCTCAAGATCAGGGACCAGGAGCAGCGCCTTCTTGCCAAGGTGAAGAGGTCCCAGAACCAGCTGTACCTGCTCGACTTGAAGGTGGAGCAGTGCCTGGTAGCACGGCACACCGAGGAGCCATGGCTGTGGCATGCCCGGTTCTGGCATCTCAGCTTCGACGCGCTTGGTCGGCTAGGCAAGATGGTCCGTGGGCTGCCCCACATCGAGCACGCAGACGAGCTGTGTAACCGCTGCCTGGCCAGGAAGCAGAGGATGCTGCCGTTCCCAAAGGCGGCCAAGTATCGCACGGTGGACGCTCTCGAGCTCGTCCACGGCGATCTCTACGAGCCAATCACGCCAGCCACAAATGGTGGTCGACGGTAATTCCTCCTGCTCGTGGATGATTGCAGTCGCTATATGTGGCTACAACTCCTGACGAGCAAGGATGAGGCGGCGGCAGCGATTAAGAAGTTCAAGGCGCGCGCGGACGCGGAGAGCGGCAAGAAGCTGCTCGTGCTGCGGATAGATTGGGGTGGCGAATTCACTTCGGTGGAGTTCGCTGCGTACTGCGCGGATCAGGGTATGGTGCGACACCACATCGCGCCATACTCGCCACAGCAGAATGGCGTGGTGGAGCGGCAGAACCAGATGGTGGTCGGCATGGCTCGATCCATGATGAAGGCCAAGGGCATGCCGGCAAGGTTCTGGGGTGAGGTGGTGACCATGGCGATGTTCATCCAAAACCGCGCGACCACCAAGGCCCTGAAGGGTAAGATGCCGTTCAAAGCTTAGTATGGGCGCAAGCCAAGCGTGTCCTTTCTTCGGACATTCGGCTGCATCAGCCACGTCAGGAAGAAGAAGCCGGTTCTCACCAAGCTGGAGGACAGGAGCACACCGATGGTGTTCCTAGGCTACACGGAAGGTACCAAGGCATACCGGCTCTATGACCCACGCGGAGGCAAGGTGCTTATTTCGCGTGACGCCGTGTTCGACAAGAAGGCGGCTTGGGACTGGAACAGTCCGGGCACGGGGGAAGCTGGCGGCTTCACCAGCACCTTCGTCGTCGAGCACTTGGTCATCCACGGTGGTGGAGATGCTGGAGAGGAGGTGCAGACCACTCCAACAACAGAGCCAAGCACTCTGAGAGGGGTGTCGAGCACTCTGAGAGGGATGCCGAGCACTCTGAGAGGGGTGCCGAGCACTCCAAGAGTGGAGCCAAGCGGTTCTACAGTGGTGTCGACCACTCTAGGATGGGTGTCAAACACTCCCGTAGCGGAGACAAGAGGTCTTATAGTGGTGCCGACCACTCTAAGACTAGTGCCAAGCACTCTGGGAGGGGTGCCAACCACTCTAGGAGTGGTGACGAGCGGTCCAGGAGTAGTGCCGAGCACTCCAGGTACTGTGCCGATCACTCCGGCGGAACAGGGAACTCCATCAATGCCGATTGAGTTCACCTCACCTCCAAGTGACATCACTGAGTTTGTGGATGCCTTCCACGATAGTGAGGAGGTGCGGTTCCGCAAGCTGGACGATATCGTCGGCGGCACAGGGCCCTCAGGCCTGGCGGGTAGGCTGCTCAATGACCCAGAGCTGCTTCTTGTCAGTGCAGAGGAACCACCCATGCTCACGCTGGCCGAGCACGATGCAAATTGGCAACGAGCGATGCTAGAGGAGATGAAGGCGATCGAGGAAAACAAGACTTGGGAGCTCGTCGATCCACCTCTAGGATGTCGTCCGATCGGCCTGAAGTGGGTGTACAAAGTCAAGCAGGACGAGCACGGCACCATTGTCAAGCACAAAGCATGCCTCGTCGCCCGAGGCTTTGTCCAGCGCAAGGGCATTGACTTCGAGGAAGTCTTTGCACCGGTAGCGCGCATGGAGTCTATCCGATTGCTACTGGCTTTGGCAGCAGTCAAGGACTGGCGCGTCCATCACCTGGATGTAAAATTGGTCTTCCTCAATGGTGAGCTGGCGAAGACAGTCTTCGTCAGACAACCTCCTGGTTTCGCCATCAAGGGGGTGGAGCACAGGGTGCTCCGGCTGCGCAAGGCGCTCTATGGGCTACGATAGGCCCTACGAGCGTGGAACGCCAAGCTTGACTCCACGCTAGGCGAGCTTGGGTTCACACGGTGCGTAACCGAGCATGCGCTCTACACGCGGCGATGGGGGAAGGAGGAGCTCATCGTCGGCGTGTATGTGGATGAATTGATCGTCACCGGCGCACGTGTGGAGGACATCGACAGCTTCAAGCGTGAGATGGTGGCTCATTTTCGAATGAGCGATCTCAGTGCGCTCTCCTACTACCTCGGCATCGAGGTGAGATAGGGGAAGGAGGCGCTCACGCTTGGTCAGAGCGCGTACGCCTCGAAGCTGTTGGAGCAGAGCGGCATGGCTGAGTGCAAGCCATGCATAACTCTGATGGAGGAGTGGTTGAAGCTGACGAAAGCTAGTACCACAGTGAAGGTAGATGCAACACTTTACCGGAGCATCGTCGGCAGTCTGCGCTATCTAGTCCACATGACACCGGACATTGCATTCACCATGGGCTACGTCAGCCGCTTCATGGAAGATTCCAAAGAGGATAACTGGGCTGCAGTGAAGCGGCTACTGCGCTACATCAAGGGGACGGTGGATCAGGGGATCGTCTTCCCCAAGACCGACGGAAGTAGGTTGCAGCTCACTGTGTTTAGCGATGTAGACATGGCGGGGGACATCGACTGACGGCGGAGTACCTCTGGCGTGCTCGTTTTCCTTGGGTCGGCTCCAATCTCATGGCAGTCGCTAAAACAGAAGGTGGTGGCTCTATCTACGTGCGAGGCAGAGTACGCGGCGGCGGCCACAGCGGCGTGCCAAGCTGTGTGGCTACGCCGGCTATTGGGCGAGCTGACCGGTGTGGAAGCTCACCCACCAGCACTGATGGTGGACAACCAGCCCGCCATCGCCCTCTTGAAGAATCTGATTCTCCATGATCAGAGCAAGCACATCGACATCAAGTTTCACTTTCTCAGGGACTATATCGATGGAGGGCAGATGGTCATCGAGTTCATTGAAACTGGTTGACAACATGCGGACGTCCTCGCCAAGCCGCTCGGCCGTCTTCGGTTCACGAAGCTGAAGGAGATGATCAGCTTGGAGGGGGTTCAAGGGTTAGCAGCAGGATTAGGGAAAGAATTGTTAGGTAATCTGTTGCTCCCTTGTGTGAACGCACGGCAGGGGAAGACGGCGCCGAAAAGGCTCCTTGCTATGGTACTGTAGCCACAGTAGGGGCAGACGCTGAACGGCTCTCCTGCCACACTGTAGCCACAGCAGGGACATGCGTCAAAGTCAGCCTTACTGTCACATCTAGTACTGTAGCAGCATGGCAGCTGTACTAGGATTAGATGGATAGAGTTGTATAGATAGTTTGCCACTGCAACTCAGTAAAGAGAGTGAGTTCAGTTTTACCATCTCTTCTGCAGAGCTCCGGTCAACGCTGCTGCTTGTGCTGAGTGTGTGTGCTCTGTTCTCCCTCCCTTCTTCTACCTCTAGCCATAGTGGGTGGTCAGACAACGATAGTCGTGGTCGGCAATGCCGGTGAGTGGTCGACTCACCTGTGCCGGAGATCCTGTGGGCTAACAAAATCGTCACGTGAAGTGGGAACTTGAACTTGCACTAGTAGAGAACAGACCTTTGATCCTCGGCCAAAATGGGCTCTAGTCCCGGCATTTTTTGCACCCGGGACTAGAGATACCTTTAGTCCCGGTTGGTGGCTCCAACCGGGACTAAAGGTCCCTTCCAACGGCTACTGCGCCAGACAGAGGTGGCAGGTACCTTTAGTCCCGGTTAGAGCCACCAACCGGGACTAAAGGTAGACTTTTACTCCCGGTTGGTGGCTCCAACCGAGACTAAAGGTCTCTGCCACCTCTGTCTGGCGCAGGAGCCGTTGGGAGGGACCTTTAGTCCCGGTTGGAGCCACCAACCGGGACTAAAGGTCCCCCCTTTATATATCGGTCGTCTCCTTCTTCCTCCCCGAGCCCGAGCTCAGCACATTTTGAAGCTCACTGCACTAGTGTTCTTGCTTCCTCCCTCCATTGTTCCTCTATCCGTTCTTCGATTCCTCCGTCGATTTCTTCGATTCCTCCATCGATTCTTCAGTTGTAAAGGTTACCAATCCCATACTCTCATTTTTCACCATTGTCTTATCTCATTTTGTTCACTATATATATATGGTTCTTTATTGTGGTTTTTTCATTTGTAAGCAATTTGAGCTCAAAATCACTTCAAGCTTGCATATTTACATGAAGGAAGGTTAAAGTAGCTATTAAAAACTAGTATTCACCGTTCATTGCTAGCATGCATAGCACACTTCATTGTTTAGAGATATAGAAAATTTTAATGTTATTTTATTTTATTTGTTTATAAAATGAGAAATTTATAGTGTATTAAAAAATGAGTATAGGGACTAGTGCCTCCGACTGGTATGACAGATGCAATGCAAGGCCGTGCAATAGAAAGCAAATCCGTTCTCTTTTGACGATACGCCCGAACAGCCGGGCCTGACAGATTTGGTGGTTGAACGGGTCCGTCGGCCGTCGCCGTGTGACTGTATGACAAAGAACGGCATCGATCGACCATAGTATTTTATTGTCCGGAGTCCGGTCCGAGGTGCAATGCAACGCAATGACAATTGACAATGCGTTGCTAGGTCAAAATATGGTCATTTCTATGGACTCCGCGACTAAACATTTTATTTTAACTTTTTATGAAATGAAAAACTTAGAAAATAGTTAGAAAATTATAGAAAATCCGTACTAGTTGAACTTGCGGACCGTGTTCAGCTCGGCGAGCATGTTCTCTGCCGAGCGGTAACGGACATCAAGGAGGAGCTTTGATTCTACGAGGGAGAGCGGCAACGGTCGTGGAAGACCGTGTTCCCTTCCTCGTAGAATCAGAGCTCTTCCTTGACCAAGTACGGTGCCGTCCGGTGGAGAAATGCTCGCTGAGATGATCACGTAAGCAAGGTCAACTAGTACGAATGGTTATTTATTAAAACATGTTTTTGAGCTATAGATCCTGCTGGCCGTCTTCTTCCTCCCCGAGCCCGCCCGAGAGCTTAAGTTCAAATTTAAGCAGTGTTCTTGCTCTTTCTCCATCCATTCTTCGATTCCTCCATCAATTTCTTCGATTCCTCCGTCGATTCTTCGGTTCTAAAGGTTACTCTCATGTTTCATCATTGTCTTATCCCATTTTGTTCACTATATATATATATGGTTCTTTATTGTGGTTTTTTTTTTCATTTGTAAGCAATTTGAGCTCAAAATCACTTCAAGCTTGCATATTTACATGAAGGTTAAAGTAGCTAGTTGAACTAGCGGACCGTGTTCATTTTGGTGAGCATGTTCTCTGCCGAGCGGTAATGGACGTCAAGGAGGAGCTTTGATTCTACGAGGGAGAGCGGCAACGGTCGTGGAAGACCGTGTTCCCTTCCTTGTAGAATTGGAGCTCTTCCGTGGCCAAGTACGGTGCCGTCCGATGGAGAAATGCTCGCCGAGATGATCACGTAAGCAAGGTCAACTAGTACGGATGGTTATTTATTCACATGTCCCGATATCGTCGCAGTAGTCTATCAATCACCGTACCCAAACGTAGTATATATATAAATATAAACGATAATCGATTGTTATGTGTGTACACTCCCATTCTTCTGTTAATTTACGGAAATATCATGTGAATTACTTACCTGCCGCAGTAAAAGATGAGAGCACAATGACCATTAAAAATATCATTGTTTAGAGATATAGATAATTTTATAGTTTCTTAATTTTATTTGTTTATAAAATGAGAAATTTATAGTGTATTAAAAAATGAGTATAGAGAGTAGATGGCAACTGCTTCCGGGTCCTCGGCCTCTCATTGGTTTCCAAAGCGACTTAGGCCGGGCCTCCCTCTCATTCCATGCGGCAAGTGTCGTGATGAGACGAAGATTGTGATGGAGTACCGAGTGAAGAAGGAGGGTCCCAACAAGGATCGTATCTTCTACAAGTGTCCGGATCGTAATGTGAGTTATTTTATCGTATTTAATGATTATGGTTAGTTTATACCTATTTTCATGATAGTTGTGATTAAAGTTCTAATTTTTTGTTTTAATTTCAGTGGGATGGCAGTGGACGATGTTCAGGCTTCTACTGGGAGGAAGAGTATGTTGAACTCGTACAAAAATATCTTGCACAACAGGCAGATACGGCGGCTAATGAGGCAGTGATCCAGCCGAAGAAGCCCAAAGATATTGCACAATCGGGGGATCTGTCTGTTTTAGTTGAGATTGGTCGCGAAATCCTTGTGCTCCTGAAATGTATTTTAGCTTTAGTTCTTATAGTGGTAGTTGGGATTGTCTACATTGTAGTGATGCTTTCATAAATTTGTACCTTTTGTGGTGGCACGCATGTTGTATAAATAATTAATTATGATCTAGGTTTTAATATGGTATTTATGTCATGTAATGCAGATGAGCCGGCATTGGATGTACAATGCTGATCGCCGCTCCCAAGAGTTCATTGACGACGTGCATTCTTTGTTACATGCGGCCGAGGCAAACAAACGCGATGGTTTCATGTGCTGCCCATGTGCCATATGTAAGAATACGGTGGAATATCCTTGCTCAAGGACTCTTTATTCACACTTGTTCAAGTCGGGTTTCGTGCCAAACTATATTTGTTGGACGAAGCACGGAGAAACCGGCGTTGTAATGGAAGAAGGTGAAGAAGAACAATGGGACGACAATGATATTATTTCCGATGGTGCGTGCTTCAATGATACTGCAATGGGAGAAGCTGAAGAAGAGGTAGCCGCAGAAGATAAGCCGGCTGATGATCTTTGTCAGGTCATTCGTGATGCACAAAAAGAATGCGAAAGTGAAAAGGAGAAGATCAAGGGTATCTATATGCGGAGATGTCTGGGTTTTAGGCATCCGACGTTGCAACTTGTTCGAAACCTTCTCAATTTTTTATCATAGCCTCTACATGCGATAAAACGACGCCTAGTCAAGTTTCGTGATTTTTGGACTTCGTTCGTATTTTATATAATTTAAATACACTTTTCCCGCAAGTTGTTCGTCATGTTACATACACCAAATATCATTAATATAATTTTTTTGAATCACCAAATTCCATTATTTCATGCACCTGCAGTTCAAATTCGAAGTATGCAAAAAAATTCAACGAAACAAAAAAAACTAACGAAATATAACAAAAAAGTCAACATTGTCCCAAATTTGAACAGAGAGTTTTAAATAATGTGGGAAGGCCTCACAAAAAAAATTAGGCAAAACAAACAAAAAAACAAAATTTCTTCCCTGAGTGCCTTCCCTGGCACTCGGGGAAGAGGCCCTTTCCCGAGTGCCAGGACAGGGCACTCAGGGAAGACTTAAAAAAAAGGCCTAGAAGGCCTTATCTAAACCTAACCGGCCACCCACCCGGCCACCCCACACCCGCACGCCGCCCGCCAGCCTACCCGCCCGTACGCGCTACCCCACCGTCGCCAGCCCCCTCCGCCGCTGCCGCTCGCCACGCCGGTGCCACCGCCCCCGCAGCCCCCGCAGCTCGCCCCCCGCGCTGCGCGCCCCGCGCCGCGCCCCCCCGCAGCCCACGCAGGCCACCGCCGACGCGCCCCCGCAGCCTGAGATGGCGGCACGGCCCCGCCGGCGCGCCCCTGTCCCTGCGCGTCGGGGCCCGGCCGGCCGGCGCGCCCCCTCCCCGGCCCCTACGGCTGGCCCCGAGGCAAGCCGCCTGACGCTCCTAGCCTCGGCCCTGGCCCCGTCCAGCCTTTTCGTCCGTCTGTCCATGTCCATCTGTCCGTGCCTTTCCTTCTGCCCCGTCCAGCCTTTCCTTCTACCGCTGGTCAGGGAGCAGAGAAGGAGGATGTAGGTGGAGGAAGGAGGAGGAAGGAGGAAGAAGAAGGAGGAGGAAGGGGAAGAGGAGGAAGAACGAGAAGAAAAAGGAGAAGAAGAAGGGGAAGGGGAGGAGGAGGAAGAAGAAGGAGGAGGAGGCCGGCGAGGAGAGGAGTAGGAGGCCGAGGAGGAGAAGGGGAGGAGGTGCCTCCATCGCCATGTCCCGTCCCGTTGTCGGCGTCTTCTTCTCCACGTGCACGTCCCGCCAACGCCCAAGGTACACGAACCGTCCTGTTCTGGTTGTCGGCCATCGCGCCGTTTATGTGTTGACGGCCTTCGTGCCGGAATTGTGGATGTGTGGGCCATCGTGCCCCAAATGTGGACGTCAGCCATTGTGCCAATGGTTTTTCTTGCAGGTTATCGAAACCTCCCCATCCAAGGGAGGTTCTGCCGAAATTTTATACTTATAGTGTTGTTTTTCTTCTTTTGCAGAGCAGGACCTGTCGCAGGGGAATCAGAGCACCTAGGCGACCCCAATCGTCTTTGTCGGCGCTGCGGTCTTGCCTGCACAGCGTCGACTCGCCACTGCGTCGCTAGCCTTTCTCCACCGCCACCCTAGGTATAATTAAGCTCTTTTCCTTACCGTTGTCGTACGTTGATCGGTGTAGCCCAGTTAGGCGTCTCCCATCCAAAACAGATACGGTTGGAGGTATGCGGATCTCCGCATATCTATGACCGTATCTGTTTCGGATTGTCCAGGTGTAATTGGACAGCCCGCGGATGCGTAGATGGGTTAGTTTCCATGTTCTGCTCGGATCTGAGACGGAGTTTCGGCACCACCTCCCTGTTGTTCTCCAGATACACACTCTCCCTTCTAGGACGTGTATCGGGAGAGCAGCGGGTAGGTGCTGCCGAAATTCTATCTCGGATCGGAGTAGAGCATGGAAACTAACCTCATCTACGCATCCGCGGGTGGGATTAGGACCTATCCTCACCTATTAGACAGTAGGCACGCCGTGCAAATGCGACTGATGGTTACTTTACTTCGTTATGTGTATATGCTAGAGGATGGATAACCGTGAATGGATGTACACGGGACGCCCAAGTTAGTCTCAAATCACCCGTGAATGGATGGATAAGACTGAGAAATTCTTGGACCATGCATTTAAGGCAGCTAAGGGAGCGAGAGACACGTTCTGTCCCTGCAGCGAATGTGAAAACAAGAAAAGAAGAACAAGGGAAGTCATGATGAAGCATCTTTGCAAGTATGGATTTATGCCAAACTATACCCGGTGGGTGCACCATGGTGAACCCTACCGTCCTAGAGAGGAGGTTGTGAGACTAGGCTTGGAGGCATTTGATGGTGATGGCGGGGTAGCAGGATGGTTAGGTGACTATGCGGATGCGATGTTCACTGAAGGACGTATGGAGGATGAGCAGGAGGATGGGGAGGAGGATCCAGAGCCAAGCGCTAAGGCATTCTTGGACATGTTGGAATCGGCACAGAAGTTCCTACATGAGAAGACAACGATTTCTCAACTGGATGCCATTGGGCACCTATTGGGGTTGAAGTCACAGCACAACATGACTCGAAAATGCTTCGATGATATGGTGGCAATTATTGGGGATCTGCTTTCGGTGGGTCTTCAGCTGCCTCCAAACTTGTACGAGTCAACAAAACTCCTTCGAGCACTGAAGATGCCATATGACCAGATACATTGTTGTCCGAAGGGGTGCGTCCTATTTAGAAAAGAACACAAGGATGCAAAGTACTGTCCAAAGTGTAAATCCTCTAGATATGTGGAGGTAGACAAAGGTGATGGCAAGAAGGAGCAGAATGAGAGGATCCCCATGAAAGTCCTACGACACCTTTCGATCATACCGAGGCTCCAACAGCTATTCATGAAAGAGGAGTCCGTGAAACAGATGAGATGGCACAAGAATGGTGTTCGATACAATAAAGACAAGATGATACATCCAGCAGATGGTGAAGCATGGAAAAGCTTTAATGCCAAGCATCGTGGCAAAGATGAAGAGGCCCATAATGTACGTGTTGTGCTGGCAATGGATGGGTTCAATCCTTATGGAATGATGTCGGCCCCATACACTTGTTGGCCCATGTTCGCTATCCCCCTCAATCTCCCCTCCCCGGGGACCTACTTCAACGGCAAAACATATTCTTGACGTTGATAATTCCTGGACACCCGGGAGACAAAATGGGTGTGTACATGGAGCCTGATTATGATGAATTGATCGAGGCTTGGAATGAAGGCGTATTGACTTACGACCGAGCTACAAGGAGGAACTTCAAAATGTATGTTTGGTACCAGTACTCCATGCATGACTTCCTGGCGTATGGGATATTCATCGGCTGGTGTGTCCACGGGAAGTATCCATGCCCGGTATGTAAGGCAGCTCTATAGTTCATTTGGTTGAAGAAGGGTGGCAAGTTTTCGTCGTTCGACAAGCATCGACAGTTCCTCCCTCTTGACCATGCATTCAGAAGAGACACCAAGAACTTCACGAAAGGTGCCACAGTGATGACTAATGCACCTCAGAAGATGACTAGTGCCTAGGTTCATGCTCAGATAGATGCTCTCGTGGTCCCAACGCAGGAAGATAATCCAAAGAAGGGTAAAAGAAAGAAAGGTAATCCAAAGAAAGATAAGCCAAAGAAAGATCGCATTGTGGGCTATGGTGTGGAACATATGTGGACTCATAAGCCGGGATTGGAGAGGCTTCTCTATTTTGATGACCTTCTCCTTCCACATAACATAGATGTAATGCACACTGAGAAGAATGTCGCCGAAGCACTTTGGGCAACACTCATGGACATTCCTGACAAGACAAAGGACAACCCTAAGGCCAGAGTAGACATGGCAACACTATGCGACAGACCTAAGCTACAGATGATGCCTCCAAGAGACAACAAACCATGGAAAAGGCCTAAGGCTGATTACGTCTTGGAAAAGAAGCACAGGACAGAAGTGATAGAATGGATGCAGACGTTAAGTTTCCCTGATGGGTTTGCAGCGAATCTGAGGAGGGGAGCGAACCCAGAAACTGGCAAAGTCTTAGGGATGAAGAGTCATGACTTTCACATATGGATTGAGCGGCTTCTTCCGTCGATGGTTTGAGGCTACATCCCTGAGCATGTCTGGAAGGTGCTGGCAGAGTTGAGCTTTTTCTTCCGCCAGCTTTGTGCCAAGGAGATATCTCTGAGAGTGGTTGAGGAGTTGGAAAAAATGGCACCCGAGTTGCTCTGTAAGTTGGAGAAGATTTTTCCACCTGGCTTTTTCTTGTCGATGCAGCATTTGATTTTGCACCTCCCAAATGAGGTACGAATGGGGGGGGCCGTGCAGAACAGTTGGTGCTATCCAATAGAGAGATGTCTAAAGACTGTTCGCCAGAAATGTGGAAACAAAGGCAGGATTGAGGCTTCCATAGCAGAGGCATTCATTCGTGAGGAGGTGTCAAACTTCACAACATCATACTATAGTGAGAACCTTCCAAGCGTGCATAATCCACCCCCTCGTTACAACGAGGAAAAAAATGAATCGACCCTCAGCCTATTCAAAGGGCAACGCGGGAGATCAAGTGGAGCGTCCAAAAAGATATTGACCAATGAAGAGTGGCGCAAGATCATGCTCTATGTGTTGACGAACCTTGAGGAAGTCGACAAGTATCAGGGGTAAGTTCTCAACGAACTTGTTACATACTCCGTAAATTTTCTACATCCAACAACCTTGTTGCTTGTCGGTGCAGGGAATTTTTTAATCAATACTGGCATCATCTAAGTCCACCTTCTGACCATGAACGAGATACCCTTCTTCAACATGGTACGCCTGATTTCAAGGTTGATTTCATTACATGGTTCCAAAGAAAGGTACCTTCTGACCAACTTAGCTCGTTCCAAGTTTGGCGTTCCAAGTTGCCTAATTTCATTTCTCTCCTGCTTGATCTTGTAGTGCCAAAGTGATTTGTCTATAAGTGCCGAATTACGACAAGTGGCCAAAGGCTTTTACTGTAAGGTCTCATCATTTAACGCTTATGACGTGAATGGATATCGCTTTCACACAACAGGCTACGAGAAGAATCGGGCCAATGCAAGGACCACGAATACCAGAGTATTTACGCCCGGAGTAGTTACACCCGATGCTGATCAGGAGGACTATTATGGCACAGTTGAAGAAATATACGAGCTCGAATACCATGGTGAAAATGCACCTAAGCTTGTCGTATTCAAATGCCAGTGGTTTAAACCTGCAGTACAGAGAAAGTCCCCTAAACTTGGAATAGTCGAAACTAGACAGGATTCCTTCTATGAAGGAGATGATGTCTATATTGTGGCTCAACAAGCCAGGCAAGTTTATTATTATCCATATGCGTGCAAAACCGATCCACGTCTTCAGGGTTGGTATATTGTGCACAAGGTATCACCACATGGTAAATTACCTCGCCCAAACGATGATGATTACAACTTGAACCCACCCATGCATGACGGGGAGTTCTATCAACAAGACGAGGGACTACCAGGGATGCTTGAGATAGACTTAACCGGGGAGATTGAAATGGAAGTAGACGAGGAATGGGTTGTTGACGAGCAAGCTGCAGATGAGGTGCATGATCCGAGAGACTTGAAAATGCTTGACGGACTACAACTAGACAGCGATGAGGATGAGGCTGTCGACGATTTGGAGGCTCTTGATAGTGATGACGATACCTATCGTCCAGATAATCCCGATCATGAACAATATTAGAAATACATGTAATACTATGTTATTTTGTAATTACATTTTCTTTATTTTGCATCCCTTGCTAAGTACTTCTCGTTTATCATGACTAATAATGGTTTATTCTTTTTAATTGCAGGTGATGGGACCCACTAGGAGGAGCTGTCCCTCGACTTACTCGAGACCGAGGGACACGTCAGCGGCTGTGGAGATGGAGATGGAGCCGTCAGAGAGGCAGAGGCGTCCGAGGGGCAGGCCTAGGTAGGGGGCCCCGCCGCCGACTGACCACGACCTCGGCTCCTCGTGCTCTCCTAGGGCTGACGACGTACCTCTGCCCATGGTGGGCGAGGACGCCATTCCGCAGATGTACGACGACGTCGTTCCGCACGCGTCCGAGGAGGGGGTTCCGCACACCTCCGAGGAGGGGGCAGGGGGTTCGACTTCCTCTACAGCCTCGAAACCCTATAAGCGAGGTCCCAGCCAGCTCCCAAAGCGACCGATTCTTGTTGACCGCCGCCCACTAATTGCACCCGAGGGGGATAGGTAAGTAACTTAATATGTTCTTCATTTGATATGTTGAAAAATCATAATAAGAGCTAATAATAACTATTGTTAACCACTTGTGTAGGAACTGGATGCTTGTGGAGGAGGGGGTCCCGGCTCACAATGTCAATGGGATCCTGGGACTTCTGTGCAGGGAACACTTCCTTGGCCTGGTGTGGACATCGGAGGATGAGGACCCAGAGATACCCTCATTCGACCACTACGCCCTCTTCCACGCCGCTGGGCACCTAAACTTGGCGGATCAGGTGCTTATGGAGTTATGGGTAAGCCTTTCTCGCTCTATGACCCTCAATTCATTGCATTCATTAGACATTCTTGAAATAAAATAATGGATACCTCGTGTCTTTATGCAGGACTTCTTCAGATGCCAGCCAGGACAGGAGTTAAGGGCGCATGAGGTGGCTGCCGCTTCCTGTAGAAGGCGTGTCTCGGACTTGTATCACGAGTCCCGCCTCCAGGCGCACATTGACTACAACGCCACCTACCGTAATAGAAGAATGAACAGAACTCAGGCAAGAAGAGAGATAGAGATTCTGACAAGGGAGCAGTACCTACAGGTAAATAGAAAACATCTCCTATTGATCTCTTTTTAGATTAACTATGCCTAATTTGATCTTCGGATGGCTTATAGGTGATTCCGAGATGGTGCGCCACCTTTCCCGATTGCTGGGCTGCTATAGTGGACAAATGGTTGGACGCGGACTGGCAGAAGGCGCACCAAGAGAAAAGCGAGCACCGTATGCTGCTGCCAGGTGTACCTCACCATCAGGGCAGTGCCAGCCTCAGCAAATACAAAAAGACATATGTAAGTCTCCACCACTTGTCTAATCTAGCCGCGCTCAATTCTACATGATTCCTAACCACATGTTGTTGTCTTTCTCGCAGGAGGCGGCGCACGGTGGCCAGCCAATTGGCCAACTCACGGCGTATGCTCTGGCCCACATGGGCCCGGCAAAGTCCAACATTGAGTACAACCCGGATGCGGGCCCAGAGGCGTACACCAACTTCAGCGTCCACACCCGCCTCAGTTCGTACACGGAGGCGTCAAGGTTAGTCCATGGGTCGGACTACGATCCGAGGACCGAGGAGCGCCTTGATCCTGAGCTAGTGATGAGGATTGGGCAAGGCAAGAAGCATGGGCGGTTTTACATGGGCGACGACATCCTCGAGACGGGCTGTACTCCTCCTCTCAACCGCCTACGAGCAGCGAGCACGAGCTCTAGCATGCCCATAAGCCAACGGCCGATAGCGGTGGCTTCAATCCAAGTAAGTATTCCAGTTTCATTCATCGTTCTTTCACTTTTACGTTCCTTAGCTCTGCATTATTGAAACATTGGGGTCAAATGTTGCAGGCCAAGCTGCAGCAACTTCGGGCTCAGCAAAAGAGTTTGCTGGCTGAGCGGGAGGCTGAGCGGGGCGAGCGGGAGTCCGAGCGTCAGAGGGTACAAGCTTTGGAGGCCCAGCAAGATGGTTTGCTCAAGTTCGTGCAACAACTTGGGCAGCAACAAGGTTGGGAGATCCCAGCAGAGCTGCTTGCACCACCACCACCATATCGTCGAGAGTCTACTCCGGTGAGTATGAGTACAGATGTTTTACTTTCTTTGCTCATGCTTAGTGTCAAACCTAGTGATGGCATTCGTGCCGGATTTGTTAATGTGTTGGCCTTCGTGCCGGAAATGTGGTTGTCGGCCTTCGTGCCGACGTTTTTCTTGCAGGGTTTGGAAACCTCCCCGTGCAGGGGAGGTGCTGCCGAAATTTTCAACTTTTCTTTACACTCCTTACATTTTTATCTTGTCACTCACGTGCAATCTCCTCTCTTTTTTGCAGCATCAATCGGGGGCGGCGTCGAACCATGTCGAAGGGTCGCCGGCATCGCACGTCGGGCCATCCCCACCTGGACCGTCGCCGGGATCGCACGCTGGGGCGTCCCACCCCTCACAGTCGCCGTGAGCCGTCTTCGGAGTCGTTTTTATGTATTGAACTTATGAACTTGGAATAGTGTGTACTTTTGAACGTGTGGTTTGTAATATATTGTGGATTTCGGACAAATTTGATCGTTTGTGATATATAAATGTGGTTTGTGACATATTGGTGTTGATTTGTAGTTTGTGATATATATATATGCTTTGTTGTTTACATGAAAAAGCAAAAAACAAAAAAAAATAATTTTAGAGGTGGCTTCCCGAGTGCCTGTGCTGTGGCACTCGGGAAAGAGGGATTTTTTTTTAAAAAAACAAATTTCTTTGCCGAGTGCCTGAGCTGCGGCACTCGGCAAAGAGTATTTAAAAAAAATTCAAAAATCTTTCCGGAGTGTTGCACTCGGGGAAGAAAATAAAAAAACGGCATCAGTCGTCGGCCAACGGCGTCAAGTCTTCCCTGAGTGCCAACACGGCACTCGGCAAAGCCTTCCCCGAGTGCACGATTTTCGACACTCGGGGAAGGTGCCTTTCCCGTGGGAGGATTAGCCGTAGGCTCTTTCCCGAGTGTTGCACTCGGGGAAGGCTTCCCCGAGTGCAACTGGGCCTTCCCCGAGTGCAAATGGCACTCGGGGAAGCCAGCAGTTCCTGTAGTGAGAGAGATGGGACTAGCAAGTGCATTTTCGTCCATACAAAATACCGTAGCCCAAGAGTGAGTCAAACTAGTCAAACTGCATCCAAAACGTATAGCATGGCAAATCTTTGGTAGACCAAGAATTATAGTTGCATGGTTTCAAATAGATAAATAATAATGGTGTTTCTCCAAATCATGACATTTACGATGGCATAAATTCAATTAACCTTTTTTATTACAGATATGCCTCAAGAACTTTAACCTCGATAAATATAGATTTCACCACGAGGAATATGACCAATTGAATTGCTCGGCTTGACTGACAATGTTAATGTATGATCTTCTTATGTCAAGTTACCTTTGGTATTTGATAGGCTCCTTTTTTTGCTGGAAATAAAATTGCCATGTGTACTCTACTCCATCCGTCATCTTTGAACTGTCGTTCTCACTTCCCGAAAAGTCAAACATACTCAACCTTGGTCAAATATGTACAAGAAAGTATTAATTAATATTTATAGTATATGATTAGTATTATTAGGTAGATCGTTGAATCTATTTTTATAATAAAGTTATTTGGAGATACAAATTTTAATATTATTTTTACAAACTAGTTAAATTTAAGAAACTTTGACCAGCACCTGATCCTACCTCTATGAGAAAATCCTGAAAATTTCGCTTCCACGAGGAGTCGAATCTAAGATATCAAATGCTACTGAGGCTCTTGTAACCCGCCTTTAATTGTCTTGTTTACATGACCACTCAATTTTAAAAGCATTTTCACTTGGGTAAGCAACAGAAAGATGCAGACCTGCTTTTGCCCAAATTCTTATACAGCGCTCGTGCGCCGAGCGGGCTAGCAACGCGTGTTTTCTATTTTTGGCACCTGCCTCTTCTAACATCTGGCACCTTCCGTTTTTGTTCTGGATATCTGAAACGTTGTCACCATTTAAAATATTTCAAACAGCACCACCTATTTCTCCTTTCTTTCTGCTCAACGAGCGTTTCTTCTTCAAGCAAGAGGCGGAAGCTCCTACGCCGCCGCCACAGGCTCGATTTGGGCGGCCCCAACTGATCTTCCCCATCCATGGCCCCAACTGATCTTCCCTGTCGACGTGGAAGCGAAGAGGGCCGTCGAAGTCAGGTGGCCGTCTGGATTCATCACAGAGGCGGAGGCGGTGGAGGCTGATTCAAGCGTGCTTCGGGCTGAGGAGCGACGGGCCCTACGAATCCGCCACCCGTCGAGATCCGGCATCTGCAGTCAGGACCGGGAACAAGGATTCGAACCCTACTGCGATACGACTGCCGGCCGCGCGGCTGCAAGGACGTCGACATCGTCATCGGCGACGGTCTTGAATGACTCTAGCTCCTCTAGGTACGCGCCACCGCTTTGTCCGCCTGCCCCTCCCCGCTCTTTGCCCCTCTGCTCCCACCGGGTGCACGTGCAAGATTTGTGTGCATTGCGCCGGTCGTTCCGTGATCCCCAATGTTGTGTTCTGCGGTCGCTAGGACATTGGTGTCGACTCGCGCGTCGTGGTGGTCTCCCTTTTTGCGGCCGATGCCTAGTTAGGCACCCGCAAGGTCCTGGGCAAGGCAGTTGCTAGTTTCATTCTCTTTGGTTGCGTGCTAGCAGAGTAGTGGGTTTCGCGGTGAGATGCCACCCTGCTAAAAATTCAGAAGCAAACCAACTTGTCTACAACATCTGTTTCAGATTGACCTTATGTTTGATCGATAAGAATAACCGTGTATTGCAAATCTGCGGGGTGAAATCTGTAGTCATCATATAGTTCTAAAAACCGAGAAGATGAAACGGACCATTACCTCAAAATCACCTGTTTCTCAGTTTGGAGATATTCTTCCTCAAGGTATTTTATGAGGGTTTTGATTCTTTAGACGGACCATTAGCTCCATCCTCTGCTGACAGGGATCTGGTGATGTGACTAAAAATGTTCAGTCATAGGGAAGATGCTTTGAACAAATTAGACTGAAAAATGAAAACCGTACCTGTCACCAAAATATTTTCAAGTTATCAAGAAATGCTTTGATACAGTCAATAGAAGTGCTTAGCTCTTGCTAGAATTCCAAAAGAAAACTTCAGTAGAATAACTAATATTGGTGTGCAAAAGCTTGTAAACAGAAAGGCCTCAATAGCGTATCACTTCTCGGGAAAGTAAAAGTCAAATTAAGTACCACGCATGCAGAAACATGATACTTCGTCAATTTCGCAAAGCAGAGTCCACATCTATCCAATTCTTCGCCGCAGTCAACATAAGAGGAATGTATGTCAGCAAATATTTTGAGCCTGTAACTTCTGAGAATGATTATTAGTTATCACAATGTGTTGTTTAGGGGTTCAGGGAGAGAGCCTACTTACTTGGCCTGCTTTTCCCTTAGTTCTTCAAACAAGGACTACAATTTCCTTGTATCTTTTCAAAAAGCTGATCCATGCACTGACAGTGCTTGCTTCTACTTTGCATGAAGCTATGAATCTTGAAAGTTCATCTTCCTGGGCATATGTCAGAAAATAAAAAATAAAACAAGTGAACTGTGCTAACACAATGCATTTCTTAAACTAGAAACTAACAAATACAATTATTGACTTACCTTCATTTTTTTCAGGTCATGGTCAGTGGGAGCATTTGAAGAAAAGAACGCTTCTGGATAAGAGTGATTTTGGTTATTTCCTCCCTGTTTTTATTATTGAGGTATAGTCTGGTACTCTTCCTACGGTATTTGCTAACTTTGTACCTCTGGTTACAAATTGACTAGTTTTTTCTTACTAAGATATTTTCCTGATTCTGTTCAGAACTGTAGCAGATTTAATATTCCTATGTTATTCAGAATTTTTAACAGTACATTGAAGCTTGCTAGGAAAGATCGAGTCAACTAAGTTTGTAATCATTGATATCGTCACAGTTTGCACAAAGTTATCTTACTATCTCAAAAAAAATCTTAAAGTTGTATAGTTACCTGAAATTAATATGAAGAGATACATCTTGTAGCTGGGACTTGAGGGCATAAATTTTTTGTGATCTGGTGTTTTTGTGCAGATAAGATTGTTTTGCCATAATTTTTACAGCTACCTGTGAACAATTTACAGCATATATCAAAATATATTACATGAGTATGTAAAACAATTGCAGCCAAAATATATTTTTTAGCTATCTATTTTTTAGCTTTTGGTGTGGTTTGGACCTGCTAGCTAAAACAACCACCTAAGACTGCTTGGATCCAATAGCACCCAATAGTTAGATAGTTACTATAGCAGCTAATACTGAATAGGAAGCCGTGCGTTCCGTGCTTCTTTTGGTTTCTTTTGGCCGTAGCAGTTTATAATGTATCAAAGTATTGAATCTAGCCGAACAAAGTTTCTAATGTGATAGTTCAAAGTTTTATAAATTCTAAGTGTAAAGTTTTGAACCTAGCAGTAGAAAGTTTTGTAATGTGATAGTTCAAAGTTTTGAACCTAGCTGTACAAGGTTTGTAATGTGATAGTTCAAAGTTTATAAATTTTTGGGGGTGTCTTGTTTGGAGTTTGCAGATAATATGAAATACTTAGTCTCTGTAGATTTTTACTTATGTAAACAAGGTATTGATATGTTCCATGAGATAATTTTTTTTGGTAAAGTTTGATTTAATGTATTTTCTATCTTTCAAATGAATGCAGTTCTTGGAAGAATCGCTGCTAGTACCTAGGAACTGGCCCATTATCATTGAGGGGATGGTATGCGCTTTATCTAGAGACAATTGGGCATACCTATTATTCTTTTCACTTTTTTATCAATGAACAAAGCTAACATGAAGCCCTTTCTGTTGCAGATGAAAGTATATATTTGGCATGTTCAGACTTCCACCCCTATGTTGTTGGTGACTTGGCTTGCACTAAAGAGCTAAATAGGTGGTTCTCCAAGTAATTTGAGAAGGTAAATCATGTTTGGCTGTCACATTAATCTCAGACTCACTAATTTTACAATCTATAACAAGTCAATACATATAAATTGGCAGATTTAGGTATATTTTGTCATCTTCACGACATTTTCCAAAACAGTGTTCTGCACAGTTATATATTTCTAGCACAATTTTACATTTTACCCTTTGAATAGCATATGACAACTCTCCGTAGTTTGTCTGCTTAGTTACATTAACATTTGTTATCAGATTGGGGGCCATTTCGACTTGTTGCTGAGGGAGGGGAAATCAAAATGCTCCTGGGTTAGTTTTGATGACATCACTAATTGCTTTATAAGAGGTAAATTGGCTTTCTTCATTTAATTATTTGTAACTGATTTTTCATGGACGAAATAGCATGATTCTAATATTGGGATGATGTAACAAATGAACTCATAGTAAATATTATGTTGTCATGATGCAGGAGATTCTGAAAAATCTCATCATCACCAACGTGTCACTGAGTTGCAACGACTTCGTTCCATGTAATTAGCTTTGGCTTCATACCTTGTCTTAGCCTTTCTATATGCAACCACTCATCATTCCATGCAGTTAAATTTTGGAGGACTCTTGGAGATGCTCTTATACTGTGAATACTTAATTTTCGTAAGGATTATGACAACCACACATTCACAGCAAAGAAAGACAATTCCACATTTGGAGAACACAAACTGCAACAAAAATTAACCAGCACTCCTTCGCTGTTATGTGGATCTTGGGTAGTGTGCCTGACATAAGTGGATTGCCTTGCCTGACTAGGTTTATACTTGTAGAAGTTAGACTGCAACACGAAACTATTTCTTCCCTCATAAGACTAAGTAGGGCACACTTGTTATTTTGTTATTATTATGTCCCTTCTATTTTTGTCCTGATCTTACTGGTATCTGATACATTTTGCAGCTCATCAATCACTTGGTCAATCAGCTCGCCAAGCACCAGTTTCTGAAGATTGCTTGCCAACTTGAAAGGAAGAATATAGCTAGCGCGTACTCTTTGCTTAGAGTAATAGAATCTGAGTTACAAAGCTACCTCCCAGCAGTCAATACCCGCTTCTGGTAATCAATCTCCATTGTTATTGAGTTGCTTCTTGTCCTTGTTTCGTTGGTGTCCTTTTCATTTTACATTCTGTTTAGCATATATTTCTGTCACCTATTATTTTTCTTTGTCTTTGGGTATATGCTTAATTTCTCTGTGTTAATGTGTCCCTCAGGGTCATTATAATTCATTAATTCAGGCTGCATCTAAAGTACAAGAACAATGAGCTATTGATGATCGTGACACTTTCCTCCATGTAGTGCGAAATCTCCTATGTATTCACTCAAGTGAGCAACTCTACGTATCTGTATGAGTATTTTATTCTCATATTTCTAACATGGCTTATCCTTTCTGTAGATGTCCAAGCAACAGTGCCAACATATATGTCAGCACATGCATTGGTTCAGCAGATATCAACACTTCAATCTAACTTGCTTTCTCTTTAGTATGACCAGAAAAGATGTATCAATGAGTTGTAAGTTAACAAAGCACTGTCTAATAATTTCTTTCCTTTACCATATTTCCTGTCCAAGTCTAAATACATATAAAATCAAAATTTCAGATGTTTCATTTAATGTTTTTTCTAATACGTACTTTTACCGTGTACCAACCTACCCATGTATAAACAATTGATTCCAGGTATCCAACTAACTGGTTTTCCGTATAAACTAGGTCGACTCATTTCTATGTTAATTGAAAGACAGAGCTCCTACGACTTGCATTAAAAAAGATATCCAATTGACGATTCACAACAGGTATTTTTATAGCTCACAGACAAACTCTGAGTGGTAGTTCCAATACCCATAACTCATGGTGTGTTTTCACATCTTGATTTTCGTATATGTGCATAGCTGCTGCCTCGTTACTGTTCATGAACATAAAATGGAAGCATCAGCATGCTGAATATCTTGTCTTCCCTGCAACCTATTCACTAGAGCTCCTGCAACTCATGATCATCAGGATTGCCTATATCCTCCTCACCTCTAAGAAGTTCATTAGCCGCAGGATTTCCTCTATTAGGACCTATGAGCACTCTGTGTTACCTTAGCTAATACTTGGAGCACACTGTGATGAAAAGGAACAAACTCAAGTTAGAAAGTTTCGTGGCTGCGCCATGCAAACATTTGTGCATCAATAAAATACCATATTATTAGTATCTAATTATAAAAGTTCTGGATATAGTATGGATGAAAACGGTACGGATATTTATTCGACCGTCCGTTCGACCGAACAAATATGAACCCTTATCTGGATAGTTACTCGGATATCCGTAATTTTTTTCAGATACGGATAATAAAACAGATATCTTAGGCGGATATCAAATACGAATGTAATATCATCGATATCCGGCGGATATCGGATAATCCGGTTAAGTATCTGATATATCCGGATATTATTCAAACGGATATTATCCGGATATTATTCAAACGACCTTGGATGGAGAAATGATCAAAATAAAAATTGTAGATCTCAAAAAGTTATGAAACTTTGTTGTTTACAACTTTTTCGTTTGAAATCATTTAGTGCTTCAAAATGCTATTTGAATTTCAATTTCGAAATGGTTAAAGAACGCATATTTCTCTTTTTAATCTTTGGCTAAAACTTGTAATTAGTTTTTCTCTCTCGTACTAACTTCAAATTTGATAATTTTTTTTTCTAAAATTTTCTAAAATCATGTTCTATCAAATTATTGTGTTCTTATAGCTATTATTGTGTTCATCTTTTCATGTGACTGTATTCTATCTATTTGAATTTTGAATTTCAAAAAATAGCAACTTCAAACGTCATTTTCAAACATTAAATGACTTCAGCTGAAAAAGTCATGAACATAAAAGTTGTAAAACTCATCAAGATCTACAACTTTTATTTTGGTCATTTGTTCATCCGAGATTGTGGTAGTAACATTGTTCACAAAATTTACATCTCTCTCTTGTAGTTTCATAAACTATAAGAGAAATGTGTGAGATTCGTGAATACTGTTACTACCACTATATCGGATGAACAAATGACTAAAATAAAAGTTGTAGATCTCAGAAATTTATGAAACTTTATAGTTGAATTTTTTTTATTTTAAATCATCTTGTCAAGGAAAACTACGTTTGAATTTCTCAAATTTAAAATTTAGATTTTTCAAACGACCTCAGAATCTCAGATGGAGAAACAACCAAAATGAAAGTTTTAGATCCCAAAAAGTTATGAAACTTTGTTGATTACAACATTTTCATTTGAATTTGTTTAGGGCCTCAAACAATAATTTTTTGCTTTTTTTGTTTTTTTTTTCTCGAATTGTGATTTTTGGAATTGGGCCAAAATATTACTTCTTGCCCAAACGGCCCAATCCTCTATAACCCTAGCTAAGCTAGCTGGCCCATATATAAGTTCCCACTTGGATATATATATATATATATATATATATATATATATATATATATATATATATATATATATATATGCTGCTTTTACTCAATATCCGAATAGATATTTGTATCCGACCTTCCCCGAATCCGATTCATACCGTATTCGATACTCATTATTCGTATCCGTAACCGAGTCAATCCGTATTCGTATATGTATCCGAACGCTATCCGTGTTTGAATCCGAATCCGAACAGAAATATGAAAACAAATATAATATGAGTGATATCCGTTCGTATCCGATCCGTTTTCATGAAACTTGAAGTGCAGTACTGTTCGGATTCAAAACTTTGTACTGTGATAGTTCAAAGTTTTGAATCTAACAGTACAAAGTTTGGAATGTGATAGTTCAAAGTTTTATAAATTATGAGTGTAAAGTTTTGAACCTTGCAGTGAAAGTTTATAATGTGATAGTTCAAAGTTTTGAAACTAGCAGTACAAAGTTTGTAATGTCAGAGTTCAAAGTTTATAAATTATGAGTGTAAGTTTTGAACCTAACAGCATAAAGTTTTAGTTTAATAGTTCAAAGTTTTGAACCTAGCAATATAAATTTTGTAATGTCATAGTTCACAATTTATAAATTCTGAGTATAAAGTTTTGAACCTAGCGGTACAAAGTTTATCATGTGATAGTTCAAAGTTTTGAACCTAGCGGTACAGAGTTTGTAATGTGTTAATTCAAAGTTTATAAATTCTGAGTGTAAAGTTTTGAACCTAGCAGTGCAAAGTTTATAATGTGATAGTTCAAAGTTTTGAACCTAGCGGCACAAAATTTGTAATGTTATGGTTCCAAGTTTTAAATTCTGGAATCAATTTTACAATATCGTGTATTTATATATTTTTTAGTACATACATAAATGTAAAGCTCAACATAACTTCATGCATTTTTAATTTGTTTACCTTGTCTTGTTTTTTTCAGGGTATTAATGACAACTATTTATCACTGAAGAACTGAAGCCACATGTGCTTTATACTAGCTATTTGCAAACACACATATATCTCTACAAATAAGATGTACTCCTTTTTCTAGCTTTTTTCTGATAACCTTGCATCTCTTGTATGAACTTTTTTTTTCTATATCAGTTGAATTATTAATCCCATACAAAATTTTGAAAATACTTGTCGGGGACCAATACTAGGGTACCCGAAGAGGAGCTAATAACCATCAGCATTGATTCGTCCGAGCAGTTAAGAGCGCGACTACAGCTCCAACCGACCGCCAGGTGCGCAAACTCTGCCTCGCCCGACCCCTGAGGGTTGGCTCCGCCTCGCCTGACACCGAGGCTGCGGGCTCCGCCTTGCCCGACCTCTAAGGGCTGGCTCCGCCTCACCCGACCCCTGAGGGTTGGCTATGCCTCGCCCGACACCGAGGCCGCGGGGTCCGCCTTGCCCGACCCCTGAGGGCGGACTCCGCCTCGCCCGACCTCTGGGGGTGGGCTCCGTCTCGCCCAACACCAAGGCTACGGGCTCCGCCTCGCCCAACCTCTAAGGGCTGGCTCCGCCTCTCCCGAGCCTTGGGTTTGCGCTCCGCCGCGCCCGGCCTCTGGGGAGGAAATCCGCCTCGCCCGACCCCGAGGCCGGAGGCTCCGTCTCACCCGACGGAGACCCATACCGCCGTCAACCACTCCAGGTCCAAGCGAATAGCCCTGGGTCAAAGCCCTGACACCAGGGAGGTGACCGGCATGTGTCGATATAACCCGTGGCCGTGACAGGCCATACCTGGGTATTCACATCAGGAACAGCGTCGGGCGTACATGTGTTATTCTGTCTAACCCTCGTACGGGCACTGACAGGCACGTCAGTTCACCACAACGTTCGCCAGGACAGAGTGGAGCGCCACGACCGGGAAACGACGCCTGCGCATGGTGCTAGTGACGAATAGGGCCACGACGTGGAGCTGTCCCTGTTGACGTCTACAGGGTTAGCGGGACCCGTGTGAAGGAATAGTAGGACCCGGCGATCCTGAAGGACTTCCTCTCCTTCTCATTCTCCTCTTTTCCCTTGATTGTAACCCGTGCTTTCCCTTGGCCTATAAAAGGGAAAGCAGGGCGTCCCATGAAGGGGACATGGGAATCGATCGGATCGAAACATATCACACCGATTCGGACTCGAACCCTAAACCGATTAGAACACAAAGCACACAGTCGAGAAGCGACCGAGTCCTCGGCACCCATTCGCTCCTCTCACCAGAGACTTGGGACCTGTCCCTCTCTCAACCGTTTGTAACCCCTACTACGAACTTTCAGTGCTAGTAACACGAGCAGCATCAACGAATTGGATGTAGGGATATTCTGCCCGAACCAGTATAAACCCCATGTCCTCTTAGCACACCATCCGGGCCAGACAGGCAATATTAGAAATTTACTAGCCGGTGGCAACTCAAAACACCGATAGTTGGTGCGCTAGGTAGGGGGCTTTTGCATGTCTCGACATCCACACCGGGCCTCGGATGTCTAGTCACAACCTCAGCTGGGTCTCGGGCGCACACGTGTGCTTCGGGGACCTAGACTTCATCGTCACGATGGAGGGAGAGTTGGCAATGGCTCCCGTCACCATCTGACCTCTTCACTCCGATGGCCTCGACGCGATCGCCGAGGCACTTGAGGAGCTGCAGCTGCACGCACCGGAGGCCCACGCCCCCAGAAGTGACCAGCTCCTCGACTTCGACTACGAGAGGTTAGAGCGCTAGCTCGGTGCCTTCCTAGGACCCCGACCATCCCAGGAGTACCTACGCCACCTCATCTTCTCGTTCGCCAATGTCATGGTGCAGCTTGCCGGAGGGGAGCCCCTCTCTCTGGAATACCTCATCTAGAGCGCCCCGACAGCGCTCCCATTCGGTCATCGCAACGTCATAGAGACCGATGACCACCCTATGGCACAACGCACGCCTCTATCCCCCACGAATGACGAGTTCGTGGGGATAACCAAATATGTCATGGAGTCTTTCCACGACCTCCTCGCGGAAGAAATGGAGTCGCACTCCACCTCTGACTCCAGCAGGGGGAGCCATCACCCCTCTCATGAATGTTTTATGGCAGGTACCCCTAAGGGACACGTCGAAAGCATCCACGAGGAGGAGGCTACCCCGACAAACGACCTCGACGACGAGGTCAAGGGGGATACAGGGGCTCCACCCCGCTTGCGGATGGAGCAGCTGATGGCCCGGCACCAAGAGCTCGAGGAAGCATGACTCCAGCTCGAGCAGGAACGCGCGGAGCTCGATCGAGAGATCGAGTGCCATGGACACGGTGGGCGCACGCGCCATGGACCATGATGTAAACCAGAGGATCATCGAGGACGATGAAGCCCTCCCACACTTTACCCGGGCAAGCCAGAACTTCATAGCTATGGTGGCCTTGCTCCGTGGGCTTCTAGGGCCCACGACTCCCGAGGATCATCAGGCCCATCGCGAGATTCTCACGCTACTCGAGCATGCGGCGGCATAGCAATCCAAAAGCTCGTTGTCCCAACAACGCAAGCTCGATGCCATCCAGCCCATGTCCTCAGAGCAATCCGACAAGGACGCATCAGTCCACCAGGCGCTGCAAGGCGGCAGGCTGCGCACCGCGGTCCCAGTGCATGAGCGTCTCGGCCGCAACCGTGACACACGCGACACCCTCGACGCCCATAGGCATACTCATGGCGATGCAGGGGAGGGGCTAGCCACGCCTACCACCCTCGTCATGGCGAACGCTACGACAGTGTCGAGGACCGAAGCCCGAGCCCCGGCCTGCTGGGACCTCAGGCCTTCGGCTGACACATCCTCAACACAACCTTCTCGCCATGGTACCGACCACCAACGAACATCCTGAAATACTCTAGGGAAACGAACCCAGGACTATGGCTCGAGGATTATTGGCTTGCTTGTCAAGCCGGTGTAGCGAATAATGATGACTTCATTATTCGCAACCTTCCATTGTTCCTAGACGATTCGGCATGAACATGGTTGGAACACCTTCCGCCCAACAGAATCCAAAGTTGGGTGGACCTAAAAGAGATCTTCATGGGGAACTTCCAGGTCATGTACAAGCATCCTAGGAACCAATGGGATCTCAAAAATTGCCAACAGAAGGCTAGAGAAACCCTTCGTGGGTATATCCAATGCTTCTCCCGGTAGTACAACGAGCTGCCTAACGTCGCTGACAGTGACGTTATAGGAGCTTTCCTGTCTAGGACCACCTGTGAGTCCCTGGTTCACAAGCTAGGATGTAAGGCCCCGCAAACCACCAAGGAACTCCTCAACATTGCCACCAGTCATGCTTCGGCGAGGAGGCGGTCGGAGCGATCTTTGACCGCCTCAAGGACAAGGCAAAACAGGATGAGGACACCGGTGAAGGCGCCTCCAACCATCCCATCAATAAGAAGAACAAGCAATGGCTTGAGCACTCACTCGTGGCTGCCGCTGACTATAGGGGGGGTCGGAAGCCCATGGAGGGCACCCCGAACCACTTTGAGAAGCTACTCGAGGGGTCATGCCTGAACCATACCTTCCCTGTCAAGCATCTGTACAAGGACTGTGGCCTCATGAAGTAGTTCTTGTCCGGAGGCTCCAACAAAGAGGAGCACGGGAAGGACCCTGACCCGACCACGAACGACGCCAAGGGGAAGGACGGTAGCTTTCCGATGCCGGATGGCTACCTCATGATCTTTAGAGGGTAGGCATCCTATGACTTCAAGCGCCATCAGAAGCTCACGCGCCACGAGGTCTATACGGCCAAGCCAGCCATGCTTACCTTCCTTCGATGGTCAGAGTCCGCCATAACCATCGATCAAACCGACCACCTAGAGAGTGTCCCACAACCGGGGAGATACCCGCTCGTGGTTGACCCGATCATCGGCACGAAGCGGCTCACCAAAGTATTGATGGACGGAGGCAGCGGCCTCAACATCATGTATGCCAAGATGCTCGACGTTATGGGCATTGATCGAGCACGCATCCAACCGACCGAAGCGCCTTTCCATGGCATTGTGCCTGGAAAGCGATAGATCGATCAACCCGTCACCTTTGGGGGTTCATCCAACTATAGGACAGAGACCCTCACCTTTGAAGTGGTTGGGTTCCATGAAACCTACCACTCCATCCTGGGACGACCATGCTACGCGAAGTTCATGGCCATCCCCAACTACACCTACCTAAAGCTAAAGATGTTGGGCCTAGGCAGGGTCATCACCATCGGCACCTCCTTCCAGTGCACCTACGAGTGCGACGTCGAGTGCTGCGATCATGCCACGGCAATCGTCGCCTCCAAAGAGCTCACAGCCATCAGGAAGGAGGTCACCGAAGAAGCACCTGACCCCAAGCGGTCAGCCAAGTCTTTCAAGCCAGTGGAGGGCGCCAAGGAGGTCCTCATAGACCCCAGCAGCCCCGTGGCCAAAGTGGTGCGCATTGGCACCACGCTTTCCTCCAAATAGGAAAGCGCACTCGTCAGCTTCCTCCACGCCAACAGAGACATCGTTGCGTGGAAACCCTCGGACATGCTGGGCATTTCGAGGGAAGTCGCCGAGCATGCCTTGAAGATCTGGCCAGGCTCCAAGCCGGTGAAGCAATGCCCGCGTCACTTCGATGAGGTGAAACGCAGGGCCATCGGCGAGGAGATCATGAAGCTTTTGGCGGCCGGGTTCATTAAGGAAGTGTACCACCCTGAGTGGTTAGCCATTCCCGTTCTTGTACAAAAGAAAAGTGGGAAATGGAGGATGTATGTTGACTACATGGGTCTCAACAAAGCGTGCCCAAAGGATCCATTTCCTTTGCCATGCATAGACCAAATAGTCGACTCTACCTCAGGGTGCGAAACCCTTTGCTTCCTTGATGCGTACTCTGGGTACCATCAAATCGTGATGAAAGAGTCTGACCAGCTCATGACATCTTTCATCACCCCATTCGGATCGTTCTACTATGTCACAATGCTGTTCGGTCTAAAGAACGCTTGTGTTATGTACCATCGTTGTATGCTCAAATGTTTTGGGGACCTCATCGGGCGGACTGTTGAGGCCTACGTGGATGACATCGTGGTCAAGTCCAAATGGGCTGACCAGGTCATATCCGATCTTGAGTAGACCTTCGCAAAACTCCAAGCAAATGGCATTAAGCTCAACCCCGAGAAGTGCGCTTTTGGGGTCCCGAGGGGTATGCTGCTTGGTTTCATCGTCTCTGAGCGTGGCATCGAGGCCAACCCGAAGAAGATCTCGGCCATCACAAGGATGGGCCCGATTCAGAACATAAAGGGGGTACAACGAGTTATAGGGTGCCTCACCGCGCTCAGCCGCTTCATCTCGCGCCTCGGTGAACGAGGTCTCCCCCTTTATCGACTTCTGAAGAAGGCCGACCACTTCGAATGGACATCCGAGGCCTAGGAGGCACTTGACACAGTCAAGTAGCTTCTGACGAAGGCCCTGATCCTAGTTCCTCCGACCGATGGAGAACCCCTTCTGCTCTACATTACGACCACCACGCAAGTGGTCAGCGCCGCCCTGGTAGTGGAGCGAGAAGAAGAGGGGCACGGCCTCAAAGTACAGCACCTCGTGTACTTCATTAGCGAGGTCCTATCTGATTCTAAGACCCGCTACCCCCAAATCTAGAAGCTCTTGTATGCCATCCTCATCGCCAAGAGGAAGCTGCGCCACTACTTCGAGTCACATCCGGTGACGGTCGTGATGTCCAGGGCGACTCCTAGCTGGTCATCAACCAAGTCATGAAGGAGTCGGGCTGTCACAACGCCAAGATGGCTGCATATTGCCAAGAAGTCTGCTAGCTAGAGAACAAGTTTGATGGCCTCGAGCTCAACCACATTTTGAGATGTCTCAACGAGGCGGCCGACGTGCTGGCAAAAGCGGCGTCCAGCCGACAGCTGATGCCAACGGGCGTCTTCGCCAGCGATCAGCACAAGCCCTCGGTTCGCTACAAGGGTCCAGAACAAGCCGGTGATGGGCCGCCCGCCCTAGGCTCAGGGGCTAACCAACCATCGGCTCCATCCGACCTTGAGGTCATGGAGCTCGAAGAGGACCCCACGATAGAGCCCAACCCTCTAGTCGACTGGAGGATGCTCTACCTCGACTACATCCTCTATGAGGCGCTGCAGATGGACAAGATGGAGGCTCAACGGCTCACGCGTCGCACCAAGTCCTTTGTCCTTGTTGAGGGCGAACTCTACAAGCAAAGCCACACCAAGATCCTACAGCGCTGCATCCCCATCGAACAGGGGAAGCATTTGCTGAGCGATATCCACGGTGGGGTCTGCGGTCACCATGCTACACCTAGAACCCTGGTCGAAAATGCGTTCCGACAAGGCTTCTACTAGCCGACCGTAGTAGCCGACGCCGAGTAGATTATGCGCACCTATGAAGGGTGTCAGTACTATGCTCGTCCGACTCACTTACCGGCCCAAACGCTCCAGACGATCCCCATCATGTGGCTGTTCATGGTCTGGGGGCTCGATCTGGTCGGACCTCTCAAAAGGGCGCCCAAGGGCTACACCCACTTGCTTATCACCGTAGACAAGTTTACAAAGTGGATAGAGGCTCGACCGATCTCCGCGATCAAGTCTGAGCAAGCCATGTGTTCTTCCTCGACATCGTCCGTCACTTTGGAGTCCCGAACTCCATCATCACGGACAATGGCACGCAGTTCACCGGAAAGAAGTTCCTTCGATTCTACGATGAATACCACATCCGGGTCGATTGGGCCACCGTGGCACACCCCCGCATGAACAGGCAGGTTGAGCGAGCGAACAACATGGTCCTACAAGGCCTCAATCCTAGGATCTTCAATCGGTTGAACAAGTTTGGCGGACGATGGGTCGCAGAGCTTCCCACGGTGCTCTAGAGCCTGAGGACGACCCCTAGTGGGGCCACCGGCTACACACCATTGTAGGGGACCATGACGCCTAAGAGGGGGGTGAATTAGACAATTTAAAACACCAACTCTAAACTATGGCCTCCTTTTCTACCCTTAGCAAAACATATGCAAAAGATAAAATATCTAAATGTGCAACTACGGTTTAGCTAGTGTGTTTCTATCTCTAACGCAAAAGGAGTTATGCAAACAATGTAAATGCGGAAGTTAAAGAGTAAGGTAGACATATGCAAACTCCCGTCAATGACTCTGGTATTTTTACCGAGGTATCGAGAAGCGTGCAAGCTTCCCCCTAGTCCTCGTTGGAGCCCCTCGCAAGAAATCCCTCACAAGGGCCAAGCTCCTGGTCAGGTTACTCCGTGGATAGCCCTGGGCCTTACCCATGCGCAAGTGGGTCTCCGGTGTGCCTTTCGGCAAGCCTATCCCGGACCGCTCCCCGCCGTCTTCACTATCAAGCTTCCGGCCGAAACGCCGCGGGCCTTGTTCCCTCCAGTACACGGTGGCGGCCACACCACAAGCGCGGTTGGTGTGATCTCGCAGGACTACAAGCCCCTTTGATGTACAACAATGGTGCGCGCAAGCACCGAGTGGTAAGAGGTATGCAAACCTCACTAAACACTAGGCCTAAACCTAGAGCAAGCGCATAAGCGGTGGTCTAATCAACCTAAGCACTTCACAAAGCACTTACGCTAATCATCTAATAAATCACTAAGCACTATGCAAGTAGAGATCACTAAAATGATGTATCAACACCCTTGGTATGTTTCCTCACCTCCACACTACTCAAATGGCTGGTTGGGGGGTCTATTTATAAGCCCCACTGAGAAAGTAGCCGTTGGGGATGAAACCCACCTTTCTGCTACCGACCGAAGACTGTTGTCGTCCTGACCGGACGTGTCTAGTCGCCCTGACCGTTGAAGCTAGTGCGTTGATCAGACTCGGCGCTAACTCTGGTCACTGTCGATCGGACATGTCTGGTCGCGCTGGCGCCGCTCTGGTACCTCTCTAGACTCGATTGGATGCTATACTTTCTACGTCCGGTCGTCCAGTGCTGCTATGTCTAGTCACACTGAAAACATTGCCGTGACAAAGAACAATATCATCGGTGCGTTCGGTCACTGCTTCGCTCAGCGTCTGGACATAGCTACTGACGCCTGCTATTGCTGAGCAACTGATCGGACGCGTTCGGTCCCTGTAAGGGCCGCGTCTGGTCACTTCTGCCGAGCTTGTTTCTTTGCGATCTTGCATCCAGCTTGGTTCCCATCTTCGTGCTTGGACTATGCTTGATATCTTGGCTCTTCTCTTGTGCTTCTAGGGTCTTGCTTATGGTGTTGGTCGTGGGATCATCATGTCGCCTTCGTCCCAGTTACATTTTGCACCCTATTGAACTACAAAACAATTAGTTGCAAATTCATTAGTTCAATTTGGTTGCGTTGGTCATCAAACACCAAAATCCAAAGTAAATGGGTCTAGGGTCCATTTTTCTTACAACTATTTTTCATGGTCTATGGTTCCGAGGCTATCCTCCTAACCGACCTCGACTATGAAGCGCAAAGGGTCAGAGCGTACGACGAACAGGGAGCCAAGGCATCCCTCAAGGATGCCATGGATCAGCTAGAAGAAGCGCGCGATGTCGCCCTCCTCCACTCGGCCAAATACCAGCAAGCATTGTAATGGGGACGAGGGTCCCGATCTTCCGTCAGGTTCAAGATAAACAACGATTTGTTCGGAGAGCGACACACCGATCCGGCTTCAGATCACAAAGACCCAAACCCTGCAACCTTAGCACCACGTCTCCTCTGGTTATCAACCGTGTCATAATCTGGTTGACCTCGCCAAGAAGGCTAATCTCTGCTGCGAATCGAAGAACACAAGCAAGAACAAGATAAAACGCAACTCAATTGAAGTGACAATTGCAGATGAATGATTAAGCACTCGAAGTTGGGGTCTTGCAAACCGATAACGATGACTGTTCAATGACAGATTGATCTAAAACAAAACCCAAAACCTAAAGTAGGTGGTGGCTACTGATTATATAGCCTAAGGGACGTCCATGGATCCCTCTTCACGTCCTAAAGGTGCCCCAACACATTACAAGGCCCAACGGCCCAAAAGACGACGACGCAGCGCCATGACAGATTCTGGACGTCAAATTGTTTCAACGATTCCCGTTGATTACGAAGAGGTTTTGATGTGAAACCACCTGGATTGGCTTCCTTATCAAATTAGCTTTCCATCCATATGTGGATCATCGAAAACGGAGTTCGGATGCGTCCTGGGCGTCCGTTTTATTGCAGACTAGTCCTGACTGCCGAGGCAGACTCGAACTCGGATTGGACTGGGCCTCTGGCTTGGCTTGGACATCCTTGCTGGCCTCCTAAGGTGGTGGCCAAGGAGGAGGACGTCCAAGGACATCTCTTAGGTGTTCTTCATCTTCTTGGGGCGTGCTCCAACTTGGGCCTGGGTCCCAAGAATGTCTAACAAGCCCATGACGACAGTGTAGCTCTCGCCAGAAATAGCGACAGAATATATTGGTGATTTGGAGGCCTTGCCGACATGATATTGAGATGGGACCAGATCTATTTGAAAGATTATCAAACAAGCTTTCCATCAAGTGCTCATTGACCTCGATCGCACTCCGGATGGATGAGTTATGGCCTTCCCAATGAGGCACTGTCGGACTGCCGACGAACTGAAAGTTCAACTTTGATGAACTTCCATTATGAAACACATTTGAACCTACAATCAAATAGTGACATGTACATGTGGAACCAAGTGAATTATAACCAAAGCCACTATGCAAATGTAGGAACGAGCGCACCTTATAATCATTGTTCATATCCGAATGTGCCATGTCCTCATCATCCTCCCCTTCTTGACAACAAACCGTCCTCGGTTTGAGCTTAGCTGGTGGACAAGTTGTCGGTAGTAGCCAACATTGCTCCCCTTCTTGAAATTTAACCTGTTGCCTCATTACAAAACTTGGGGATTTCGACATGACAACATTATCGCTATTGGTGCCCTCTAGTTGATCATATTTTTGCACAATGAAAGGAGATTTCAGAGTTGAACAAATATAAACACGATGCACCATATACTCTCCTTTACAATTATATTTGCCAATAAAGTGACATGTACATCTAGATAACCATGGCAATCCTGCACAATTAAGTTTCTCTTCTAAACTACTAAGAGCATATAAAGTATCAAACTCAATATAACCCAAAGTATTTGAAGAATACAATAATTTCTTTTCTTTTTTTCGGTAGCAATGGGAAGCAAACGTTTATGTTCAGCATAAGTAATTGGTTCCAAAACATGGAAAACTGAAGCATCATCAACTAATTCATCTTTATCACAAGGAACATCAAGCAAATTATCATGGGACAAAGATAAATCAAGAGAGGGTTCCACTAACAATTGCTCTATGATAGCATGGTTTGTGGAAAAATTTAGTACATTAAGACAATTTTCACCTTCCGTGAGTGTAGGACCATGGGCATTACCTGTGTTCTCAGCAGGAGTAATAGGGGCATGGTGAAGTGATGGTTCTGAATTTGCATATGCGGTTGTGAGCTCCTCATTTTCTTCCACATCATCCTCTCGCTTATGTACATTATTCTGCAGAAGGTTAGTCATAGCAAGAGGAATAACAACAGACTCTTCCTCTAAATGGTGCACCTCAGCATACGAAGTCAAAATAGGAGGTGGATTAACAAAGGTTTCTCGCATAAGAAGTTTCATATCATTCCAAGTTTGAGGTTTATCAGAAGGATCTAAAGACTCCCACCAAGATAAAGCAGAATGTCGCAAAACACTAGCTGCATTTTTTACCTTCCTCCTTGGACACATAAAGTGAGTAGCAAATATGTTATCGATGACAATTTCCCACTCCATGTACTCATCAGCACCTATACCATCATAAGTCGGTGGATACAAACAACCTGTCATAGTAAACACAAAAACAAGGAACAAACGGTGAAAGTTATCCCTACCAAATAACTACGTGGTTGCAGTGGTGTCACTTTTCACAGCAAGTGGAAACGTCTTACCAAGCTCTTACAAAGTTCTTACCAACGCAAGCAGTGGCGGTACAACCGGCGGCTGGTTCGTGATACCTGTGAGGCAGTGGTACCGAGATTGCAAAGCCCTTTTTCTATACTGATCTGAAGAATTTGTGGAGCTTGGAAGGCAAACAAAGAGTAATATGTATATCTAGCACACAAGTCAGTAACAGACAGCAATATTAAATAAATGTCTAGAGCACTTGTCCTAGTTGCTGGCCTATATGTGTTTCTATCACCAGTTGTGATAAACAAGAGAGGAAACAAGGATGAAAGGAAATAAGTATTAAAGGTAGCAACGAATATGAACAAGGCAAAAGATACCACAAACAATAGAGCTATTGAGTGTTCCTTATGTGCTCCTTTTCGATATCTTATATTCTCTTTTACTATTTTTTTCTTTTATTTTTTTGTCCAATCTTTTTTTCTTGCTTTTGCTCTTTTGATATTTTTTTCTCAGCAAGGAGCACACAAGCATAAACCATAAAAAATTTGAGCTCAATTGAATAAAAGATGTGGCCTATAGAAAATTAGGATTGTGCTCTAAAAAGCATACCAAAACTTGTGGGCTCAGAAACTCAATTTTCCTAATCGAATTTCGCAAATCTAATTTTTGCGAACCCAGCAAAGCTGGGATGAAATAGATCTAAAATTTTCTGGCGTTCTCCGTAGATATAAAATTTTTCCTGTTTCGAGTTCGGATGCAAAAGCTATGACTGTTTTAAGGAAGCTGCTCGAATCAGGGATTTAGTGAACACAAGATACAAACCGATGGTGATACGGAATAGCGGTGGGTGGAGGTATCAACACAAACTAGAAAAAAACACAATCTAAACCAGCAACAAGACTTTGACCTAGGACACAAACTCAACAAAGCGGACTCTGAAACTGAATCATGCAAAAGCTATGGCGCGGATGGTTATAGGATATGAAACAAATATAGCATTGGACTATGGGATAAAGCAAAAACACTCGAACTAAGGGTAAGATGCGAACTTGACGGTATACCTGAAGCTCTGATACCACTTAATGGGGACGAGGGTCCCGATCTTCCATCAGGTTCAAGATAAACAACGATTTGTTCGGAGAGCGACACACCGATCCGGCTTCAGATCACAAAGACCCAAACCCTGCAACCTTAGCACCACGTCTCCTCTGGTTATCAACCGTGTCACAATCCGGTTGACCTCGCCAAGAAGGCTAATCTCTGCTGTGAATCGAAGAACACAAGCAAGAAGAAGATAAAACGCAACTCAATTGAAGTGACAATTGCAGATGAATGATTAAGCACTCGAAGTTGGGGTCTTGCAAACTGATAACGGCGACTGTTCAATGACAGATTGATCTAAAACAAAACCCAAAACCTAAAGTAGGTGGTGGCTACTGATTATATAGCCTAAGGGACGTCCAAGGATCCCTCTTCACGTCCTAAAGGTGCCCCAACACATTACAAGGCCCAACGGCCCAAAAGACGACGACGCAGCGCCGTGACAGATTCTGGACGTCAAATTGTTTCGACGATTCCCATTGATTCCGAAGAGGTTTTGATGTGAAACCACTTGGATTGGCTTCCTTATCAAATTAGCTTTCCATCCATATGTGGATCATCGAAAACGGAGTTCAGATGCGTCCTGGGCGTCCGTTTTATTGCAGACTAGTCCTGACTGCCGAGGCAGACTCGAACTCGGATTGGACTGGGCCTCTGGCTTGGCTTGGACGTCCTTGCTGGCCTCCTAAGGTGGTGGCCAAGGAGGAGGACGTCCAAGGCCATCTCTTAGGTGTTCATCTTCTTGGGGCGTGCTCCAACTTGGGCCTAGGTCCCAAGGATGTCTAACAAGCCCATGATGATAGTGTAGCTCTCGCCAGAAATAGCGACAGAATATATTGGTGATTTGGAGGCCTTGCCGACGTGATATTGAGATGGAACCAGATCTATTTGAAAGATTATCAAACAAGCTTTCCATCAAGTGCTCATTGACCTCGATCGCACTCCGGATGGATGAGTTATGGCCTTCCCAATGAGGCACTGTTGGACTGCCAACGAACCGAAAGTTCAACTTTGATGAACTTCCATTATGAAACACATTTGAACCTACAATCAAATAGTGACATGTACATGTGGAACCAAGTGAATTATAACCAAAGCCACTATGCAAATATAGGAACAAGCGCACCTTATAATCATTGTTCATATCCGAATGTGCCATGTCCTCATCACATTGCGCTGGTATCACAGCCATCGAGTGCGGCGTTGGGCCTTCAACATCGGAGACCTGGTTCTCCGCCTCGCCTAGAGCAACAAGGACCGCCACAAGCTTTCTCTGCCATGGGAGGGACCGTACGTCGTCGCGGAGGTGCTCCGACCCGGCGCCTACAAGCTCAAGACCATCGACGACGAAGTCTTTGTCAATGCCTGGAACATCGAGCAACTACGTCGCTTTTACCCTTAATAAGCGCACACTTTCTCTTACCAGTTTTGTTATCGAACTCCCCGATCTTTTGTGACACCTGACCCCAGCTACGGTAAGGGGTCAGGCCTCACTCGGGGGGCTAATAAGTGTGTACCTATTCAATAGACATTCTCTACACCCGACCCTTACTCACGTTAAGACCCAGAAGCGAGGTTTGCGGAAACAAACACTGTGTAAAACTTATCGGACTGTGAGAAACCTATGCCTCAGCAACTACGGCATCTTCGCTCACCAGCGTGATCAGAGTTTTTTTCCACGCCCCGGGCTTTTTGGCTTTAGCTACGGAGAGAGTCAGTACGCGTTTAAGAGTATGTTCGCCTGGCAAACGCTTCTCTATGCCCAACCCCCTCTCATGTTGAGACCTAGAAGCTAGGGTTGCAGAAACAAACTCTGAGTAAAACTAGTCGGACTGCGAGAGACCTACGCCTCGGCGGCTTTGGTGTCTTTGCTCACCAGCGTGAGAGTTTGTTTGCCCACACCCCGAGCTTTACGACCTCAATGACAGAATATACGAAAGGGGGGACGGCTAAAGCAAATTGTTTGGCCATAACGAAATCTAAGAGCTTGTCCATTTATTACGGGTTCATCGCCTCGCTTATCTACCTAACTAAGTTTTTGGGTGAGATGTTCTCATCCCATATCTCTGTAGGTAAGTCTTGTCCCAGCGGGTAACACAAGTCAATCGGACGACTTAGCCGCTGCCGAGAAATAGGTAGGGAGCAGCAGGATGCCCCACGCGGGTTATGCTGACCCCGTCACGAACGACGGACCCGGATTCCACTCAATCATATCCGGTAAGAGATCCCCAAACCCATCACTCGTACCATCGAGGTAAGACCTATGCCCAAGTCGATCGAATGGCTCAACGCCGCTGCCGAGAGATGGGTCACCCTTAATTTACGCACGATTTCTCCTATTAATTTTGCTATCGAGCCTCCGACCCCAGCGATGGCAAGGTGTCGGGCCTGGCTCGGGGGCTAGCAAGAGTGTCTATTTGGTAGACATTCTCTATGCCTAACCCCTCCTCACGTTAAAAAACTAGAGGCAAGGTGTGCAGAGACAAGCACTGAGTAAAGCTGGTCGGACTGTGAGAAACCTATGCCCTGATAGCTACGGCATCTTTGCTCACCGGCGTGATCAGAGTTTTTGTCCCTGCACCCCGAGCTTTAGCCTCCGCCTTCTCGGGAAGGGTTTGGAGGGGGCCACCTGTGGAATCTCCATCGAGAAGAGGCCGGCAGGTCGCCCAAATTGATCGAATGGCTCGGGCCATTGCTAAGAGACGGATAGGGAGTAGTGGGATGCCGCATGCAGGTTACACCGGATCCATCACGAACGATGGACCCAGACCCCATACGGACATATCCGGTAAGAGCTCTCTGAACCCATCACTTGAACCATCGAGGTAACTTTACCGACCCCCCCCCCCTTTTCTTTTCCACTACATGATCATCCATTCATCCATTCTCATGCATGCATTCATACATTCATTTATTCATTCATTCATCCCTTCATCCATACATTCATCCCATACATCCAAGCATTGCATATGCAATTGCTGCATCGCAACGCTTCGCGTCGCGTCATGAAGTGGTAGTCATCTCATTTGATATGAGCGGTAATCGACCGAGGTTCGAAGGCCGGCCCGTGAAGGGATCGAGGCCACCTCGCATCAAACAGAGCCAGGGGAGAAAAACTGAGATGAGCCCCAGCGGCCTTGCCCATCCCTGCTTAGAAGCGGATAGGGACATCTCGACCTTTCTCGTTCGATCCTAACCTCGAGCCAAGCCCACAGAATCCCCATCGAGGGGAGGCCAGTGGGCCACCTGAGTCGCTCTTCGGAGTGACACGGGCATCTGCCGGAAAGCGGGTTAAGGAGCAGTGGAATGCCACATGAGGGCTATGCCGACCCCATCAGCAGACGACGGACCTGGATTCCACTCGAACATGCCTGTTAGCGAGCTCACCAAGCGCGACACTCGAGCCATCGAGGCAAGTGTCATTAGCTCAGCCCCTCCAGTTGTGGAAACCGAGGATGGGGTGACGCATGAAATTCGGTCGACCCCGACCAAGCCCAATGAGGCTCGGGGGCTCAAGACGCCCGACCCGAACTCGGGAGTCCACCTGACCAAAGTTCGAAGGCTGGCCCGTGAAGAGCTCAAGGCCACCTCATGTCGAACAGAGCTAGGGGAGAAAACCCAGATGAGCCCCAGCGGCCTTCGTCTGACCCGCTTAGAAGCGGACAGGGTCATCTCAATCTTCTCATTTGATCCTAACCTCAAGCCGAGCCTACAGAATCCCCATCGAGGGGAGGCCAGTGGGCCACCTGAGTCGCACTTCAGAGTGACACGGGCATCTGCCAGGAGGCGGGTTAAGAGTAGTGGAATGCCACATGAGGGCTATGCTGACCCCGTCAGCGGATGACGGACCCGGATTCCACTCGAACATGCCCGTTAGCGAGCTCATCGAGCGCGACACTCGAGCCATCGAGGCAAGTGTCGTTAGCTCAGCACCTCCGGTTGTGAAAACTGAGGATAGGGTGACGCATGAAATTTGGCTGACCTCTACCAAGCCCAATGAGGCTCAAGGGCTCAAGCCGTCCGACCTGAACTCGAGAGTCCACCTAACCGGGGTTCGAAGACTGGCCCGCGAAGGGCTCGAGGCCACTTCGCATCGAACAAAGCCAGGGGAGAAAACCCAGATGAGCCCCAGTGGCCTTTGCCCAACCCTCTTAGAAGTGGATAGGGTCATCTCAACCTTCTCGTTCGATCCTAACCTAAAGCCAATCCCACAGAATCCCCATCGGGGGGAGGCCCATGGGCCACCTGAGTCGCTCTCCGGAGCGATGCAGGCATCTACTAGGAGGCGGGTTATGGAGCAGCATAATGCCACATGGGGGCTATGCCGACCCCATCATGAATGACGGACCCGGATTCCACTCAAACATGCTTGTTAGCAAGCTCACCGAGCGCGTCACTCGAGCCACCAAGGCAAGTGACGTTTGCTCAACCTCCCCGGTTGCGGAAACCGCGGACAGGGCAACATTCACAAAGACGAGCCAACCCTCGACCGCACCCTTGCAATGCGCGGGGGCTCGAGGAAAGTTGGATTCGCAAGGAGACAGAATGTGCGGTCGCACAACGATGGCTCAGATCCTAGGGAGGGGGTATGTGCAAAAACAAGAGACGCTTTCTCCTACTAGTTTTGCTATCCTCTCCTCAATCTTTAGTGACACCCGACCCAGCAACGGCAAGGGATCAAGTCTCACTCGACGGCTGATAAGGGCATATATACACCCTTTATGACATGGTCGCTGCACCCGACCCCTTTCTCACGTTAAAAAACCTAGTGGCAAGGTCTGTAAAAATGAACAACTGAGCAAGGCTGGTCAGACTACGAGAAACCTACGCCCCGGTTGCTACGACACTCTTGCTTACCAGCGTGATCAGAGTTTCCCTCCTACACCTCGGGCCCTATGGTCTTAACAAATAGAAGGGTCAGAACACATGAACCCCTTTTCACACATAAAAAGGGAGGAGAAAGAAATCTGTTCGCACCAAAACAAAAGTACAGACTCGGTCAAGCGAAACAAAATGACAAGTTTGTTTAAGCAATACACAAAGGTCGGCACATGTCCTCTGATTACAATAATGATCAACCTATTGAACTAACTAACCCCTCTGGGGGAGAACTATGCTTTTGATCCTATCCGCCAGGTCCTGCGAAAGGGGAGCCAACATAGCTTCCATCTCCTCCATCTCGTGGACTTCATAGCCAGCGCGAAGCCATGGCTCAACGTCTCCAGGTCGATGCAGTCCCCATAATGAGAACGAGCAATTGCGAAGGATTAGTTGAATCCAGCACGAAGCACATTCCTCTCGAGCTAGTGCACCAGGGCCGTGATCTCAACGGCATGAGCCGCGAGTGAGCTGGTCCCCTCTGACCGCACCACCTCAAGGTCATCACAGACCACTCCAAGGGCGGCGCTCAGGATACTGAGCTCATCGCTCTCCACCTAAAGATTCCTCCTAGCCTCGGTGAGGTCCACGGCCAGCCTGGCAGAGATGCTCTCGGCCTCCAACTTCTGGGTCATCGCAGTTCCAAGCTCAGCCTATAGGGATCTGACCTTCTACTGTGCGTCGTCGCGCTCTTGGTAGGCTTGGTCACACTCTTAGAGGGCCTGGTCGTGCTCCTCATGAGCCACCATGCTCCGAGCAGAGCCTCTCCGCGGTTTGGAGCAGCTCATCCCGCTCCTTGCCTAGCCGGGCGACCGCCATGGCATCTAGACTCGCCCTCTTCTCTAGGGCCACGAGCTTCTCCTCGGCCCCTACCTTCAGCTCCCTTACCTTCTCAACCTCGGCCAAAAGGTCGAGGATCCGCTGGTGAGTCTTGGCGTTCTTCTAGAGCAGCTCGTCCCGCTCCTTCCTAACCTTGGTGGCCTCCTTGTCTTCCCTCTGTGATCTTGCCGACAGGGCCTCGAACGCCCTCTCGGCCCCGTCAGCATGCCGACGGGCCACGACCACCCACGACCAAAGGCTGTCTGCCTCCTCGGCAAGGGGAGTTAGCTCAGCCACCCTCTGCTAGGCGGCAACAAGCTGAGCGGTCACCTCCCTGCGCAGCCGAGCATCCTCGATGAGGCAGTCCCAGGTTTCCTTCTGCTCATGAAGGAACCGAGATTTCCCCCGGCTGCGAGCGATAAGGGACTAAAAGGAGATGATGGTCAGAATACAAAAAATATATAGAGAAAGAAAAGGGTGAGAAGCAGGGTCAAGTAAATACCCGGCCAGAGGGAACGACAACATTGCATAAGGCACCTCGAGCGTGGTCCTGGGCTTCAAGCACGGATGAGATCCCCACGTCGAGGCTCTCCTGCTCCAAGCTCTCTGTGGCATCATCGAGAGTGAAGAGCATCGCCGTCGGATCCTCTAGACTCGCCCACCGGAGTAGGGCCTCACCCCACATAGGCGAGTCACTGCCCACTAACATCAGGGCTAGGGACGGCTCCCCACCGGCCCCGATCACCGCCGACCCTCCTCGCCAAGACGTCCCCGCCGGGACATTCCCTCTGGTGACGGAAGGGGTCAGCGGTACGGACGCTGACTTCTATCCTAGCACTATGACCTTCGAGGACCCCTCGGCCATGTTGAAAGGTCCTTGTTTGGTTTTGGTAATTGAGTGACAACTTAGGTGGACTAATTGTGTTTATGTGAGATACACAGGTGATTAGTCCATAGGTACATGTGTGTGAGCAACATATGCCATGAAGGTGAAAATGGCTTGGAGATGTTGCAAAGCTCACACATGTGATGATGAAGGAGCTTAAATGCACATGAGACATGACATTGAGTCATGTGATCAAGGTGGAGAAGATCAAGACAAGACTTGGCTTGATGGACCGGTTGCAAGCGTGAAGGGCAAGTCGAAGGCTTTGGAGTGATGGACCGCGTGGCGGTGAAGCTTGAGCAAGACTTGGCGCCGATGGACGATGGCAACGGTGAAGAGCAAGTAGAGTCAAGATCGATGAACCAATATGATCATGTGATGATATAAAGTGGATCATATCATTGTTGATCGTGTTGGTGCATGTGTTGCATCGACATTGAAGGAGATGGAATGGAATGCGCAAGGCAAAGGTATAACCTAGGGCATTTCATTTCACCGGTCATAGGTGTGTAGAGAAGTTTATGACCGGGTTTAGAATAGATGGCCGTACTATCAAGAGGGGCAAACTTGTTTGCATATCGGTCATCTAGTGCCACTCGAGTGATCTAACTTTGCATCATCGCTAGGATCGAGTGGCGTGGCAAGTTGAGTGACTAATCCTTTGGAAAATGTGTGTGAAAAGCTAACACACATACACATGGTGGTGCACACTTGGTGGTGTTGGCACATTTGCAAAGGAGAAGAAGTTAGAGTTGTTGTGAATCAACTTAGAGAAGAGAAAAAGGTTTTTCGGTGTACTCCAAACTATAGGATGGTCCTTGGATTGGAATACTGCTTTGATCCATTGTGATTTGGATCAAGTATTCATATGGGATGTGTAGCCCTCTGAGTAAGCTTTCCAAAATGTCCAAGATCATCGAAATCGGAGTTCGGAGCTAAGAGTTATAGCCGTTTTAGCGCCGAAAGGTCTGTGACCGGACGCTGCGCGAAAAACGACCGGACGCTGGATTCCAGAGTCCAGTCCCAGCGTCCGGTCAGTGCTTTTAGCGTGTCCAGAAGCGACCGGACGCTGGGAGAGTCCGGTCAGTGATGACCGGACGCGTCCGGTCGCTGAAAAACATCGCTGGAACCTCTCTGTTAGTGACCGGACGCCGGGTTTCAGCGTCCGGTCGTTATGACCTGCGCGTCCGGTCGTCCCGAATCTTGCCCAGTGAAGGAGTAACGGCTAGTTTAGCCCTTGGGGCTATAAATAGAAGTGGCCTTCGGCCATGGCTGGGGTTGAGCACCTTGGGGGACTTTGTGTCCATGCTTGAGAGTGCTTGGGAGCCCTCCATCACACACATACTTGATAGTGATCATTCGATTGTGTGAGTGAGCGATTCTAGTGCGATTGCATCGTGAGGTTGCATCGAGTGGCACTAGGTGATCGAGTTGCAAGCCGGTGGTGCTTGTTACTCTTGGAGGTTGCCACCTCCTAGACGGCTTGGTGGTGGTCTCCGTCGAAGCGCGCAAGAAGCTTGTGCGGCGCTCCGGAGAAGTGCTTGTGAGGGGCACTGTGCTCGCCCCGCGGGAGTCGCGAAGAGCAACTTTAGTAAAGCGTGTCATTGAGCTACCCTCACTCAAGGGGTAGGTTCTTGTGGCGCCCGACGTGCGGGCTTGGCGGGTGATGCCAATTAGCCACCGAACCACCAAGTGAGCGGTCGACACAACGGGGACTAGCGTGTTGGCAAACACGTGAACCTCGGGAGAAAAATCATCGTGTCAACCTTGTTCTTCCCATTGGTTTGCATTCCCGTTACACAAGCTTGCAATTACTTTTATATACATTGAGCTTGTGTTGTTGCTTTAATAATTAGTTAGCTTGTGTAGCTTGCTAATTATCTTCTTGCTTGTGTAGCATAGAAGTAGCTCCCTTGCGTGGCTAATTTGGTTTGTGTAACCTTGTTAGTCACTTTGCTTAGTTTGTGTAGCTAAGTATTTGCGCTCTCTAATTAGGCATTGGTTGCCTTGTTATTGAGCATTGCTAGTGAGCTTAATTAGCTTTGTGCTTTTGCTTACTAGCATGTGTAGGAGCTCCCTTGTTGCTTAAAGTACTAGTGGCATAGGTTTGTGTAACCTTGCTCCTAGAATTGTTTAGGAGAGCTCTAACTAGCCCGGCACCTTTGTTGCATATTTGTTATCTTTGCAAGGTGCTAGTGAACATATATAGTGGGGTATAGTCTTGGCTAGACCGATAGTTTTAATTCCGCATTTGTATCGGTTAGCTGACGCGATTAAGTTTTAGAAAAGACTATTCACCCCCCCTCTAGTCGCCATCTCGACCCTTCAAGTGGTATCAGAGCCCGGTCTCTCATTTGTGGTCTTCACCGACCCGAGAGGATGGCGAACTTTGGGCTAGAGGTTGTTTGTGACACACACATTTTTGATGGCACAAACTATGCACGGTGGAAACGTCATATGCTTGATCATTCCCGTGAATTGGGTCCCAAGGCATGGTGGATCATTGTTGTTGGTTTTTCTCGTGATGCTTTGGATAAGGACAACCTAACCCAAGCACAAGAGGATTGCTTACAACTTGATCATCGTGCTCTTTATTATCTAATACGTGCTTTACATGATGATATTTTTAGACGTGTGTGGGACTTGGAAAGTGCTCATGAAATGTGGCTAGCACTCCAAGCCTTTTACGGTGACTCCTCCACATGGGATGATGGCAAATTCAAGAAGGAGGATGAGCCCAAGAAGGAGGCGCATGAGTGTGTTGAGCATAACCACAATTTGGTGATTGTGGAAGATTGCTCCACCTCATTGTCAAGTGAGGATGATGATGATCAATCCACTACAAATTCACTTCACAAGGTTGATGATGATGCCACAAGTGTTGCAAGTGATGATGCTACCCCATGCACACTTGATGGTAATGATGGTTCATGCTCAAGCCATGATGATGCTACTACAAGCCCATCCACTACACCACATTGCTTCATGTCACAAGGTGACACTAAGGTATCAAATGATAATGTGGTTGATCATGTTGATTCATATGATGAGCTTGTTAGTAGACTTGCTAGCATGACCATGTCTTTAGAAAATGAGAAAGCTAAAACAATGAAATTAGAAAATGAAAACTCATTTCTAAAGAACTCTTGTGAAGAACATAAGAAATTACTTAATACTTATAAATCTTCACTTGATGAGCTTAAATTGAATCATGAGACACTACTTGCATCTCATGATGAATTATTAGAAAAACAAGCTTCTCTCATTAAAATATTTACAAAGAAACTTAAAAATAATGAGAGCTCATCACATGGGTCAAATGATCAATCACATGTTGTTGCTAACCCTTGTGATGTAGTCAAGAAGCATGTATCCACCTCTTGTGATGATTTATTAAATATGCCATGCTCTTCACATATAAATGCTTGTTCTACTTCTATGTCTTGTGAGACTAACCTTTTGAAGGAGAACAATGAGCTCAAAAATAAAGTGAAGAAATTGAGCAACAAGTTAGAGAGGTGCTACAACTCAAAAGTCACCTTTGAGCATATGTTGAAAACTCAAAGAAACTATGGTGACAAGTGTGGCCTTGGCTTCAAGAAGAAGATGACAAAGGGCAAAATGAAGAGAGAAAGGAAGATGAAGAAGCTACAACAAAGAAAGCTCTCTCATACCATGTGCTTCCGGTGTCATGAAGCGGGACACTTTGCAAATGGTTGCCCTAACATCGAGAAGCTCAAGTTGAAGAAAGAAGAAGAGAGGCTAAAGCATGTCAAGTGCTTCAAGTGCGGCACTTGGGGTCATTTTACCTCGATGTGCCCAACCAAGGAATTGGTGAAGCAACAAGTGAAGCCTCAACCAAAGCCACAAGTTGAGCAAGAGAAGACACCCCAAGTTCAAATCAAGATCAACCATGAAGATGGTGGTGACTTGATGATAAAGAAGAAAACAAGAAGGGGTGGAAAGACAAGGCATCCAATGCAAATTCAAGATGCCAAGATGATGAGCAAGAATGACAATGAGAAGAAAGTCTATGCTCACATCAAGTGCTTCAAGTGTGGAAGTACGGGACACTTTGCCTCTAAGTGTCCTAACAAGCTTGAGAAGAAGGCTCAAGCAATCCATAAGAGGCAAGGCAATGAGAAGCACCACATGAGCAAAGAAGAGAAGGCTCAAGCAAAGAGAAAGTGCAACTCATGCCGGGAAAGGGGACACATGGCACATTCATGTCCCCTAGGTAAAATTTCTAAGCCTATTTCAATTAATGATCATGATATGCTTAGAAAGGATGGTAATGGTACCTCTATGGTTGCTATTGCAAAACATCCCGCTACTCATACTAAGGCATTGCCTAAGTATGTTGCTCCTAACTTGAGAGGACCCAAACTTGTTTGGGTACCATCAAAAAGTGGATGAATGTGTGTAGGTACCATTGGCATTGGAGGCTTGATTCAATTGTCTTCATAGTGATCATCATAGGTTGAATCAAGATATGAAGCTTAGTGCACATCCAATCCCAATGCCATGACAAATTAAATGAAGTCCAAATATGCTACAACATACAAGTGTAAATTTCAAGTTGTTGGTGATTCATTGGATATATTTGATGACTTGAAAATTATTGAGTTGAAGCTTGCTAGTTGGATGATCATAAGCTAACCAAGGTATATCTCTTGTTGATCATTTCATTTGGGTGCATATAAGTTGATTGAATTGAATAAATATGCAATGTTGCTTGCTATGAGATGTTTGAATGGATAATTGCTTAGTAATCAAGTTTGGATTGATTTGTGTTGGATAAATTCATAAGATGACATTTAGTAAGTGATTTGAATGGATATATGTCTTATGGAAGTATTCAAACAAGTTAGTATCAAGTTTGATTCATATTTGATGAAGTATAGCTCAATTGCTTGAAATCTGTCCTACATTCAAAATCTGAGCTAGCTGTGATCATAGCCACGTTTGAGTGATCAAATCTTATTGGATTGGCTTGAAAATTGGTGTACATGCTCTAGATTTATGGTATGAGATGCTATAGAAATTTCATGGAAATTGGATAAGAAATGCTTCGGTTTTGGAGTGGTTCTTGTCAGCTATAGTGCAGCAGTTTTCAGCATGTAGCAGTGGTGGAAGAATTAAAAATTTAGCAGTCCATATGAGATCAAATGAAGCTAAAATTTTTACAGCTGCTAGATAACTTAGTAAAGAACATCTCCACCAAATTTCGTGGTATTTGGATTTGTACTTTGGGATATATGCTTATTTCTTTGAAGGGTACAAAATCTGTCAGAAAAGTGACAAATGTTGGATTAATCAAGAATCACTTTGATTGAAAGGTCCTCAAGTTGGAAACATGTTTACAAATGTTTGAGGTACCTAAGTTTGGTTTTGAGATGATCTAGAAGCATGACAAGATATGAGTACAAGGTTATTTGATTGTGGAGTGTGTTTTGCACATATTTGGTACTCAAATTAGAAGATCAAGATCAAACTCAAGATGAAAATGAAGTTTAAGTTCTAGTTGTGATTGGAGATCATTTGGTAGAAAGAAAAGGACTTAAACAAGTAGAAAGAAAAGGACTTAAAGAAGGAATCAAGTTTACTCATCAAGATAAGTCCATCACTTGGATCAATCAATCAAATCATTTCAAGTGAGTATCAAGAATGGTTCTTGGAGAGAGGTCACTTCTCCCTAGTGTAGGGGCTTGCCGCCTATGTGTAGGTAAACCAAGTGTGGTACTTAGAAGGCTAACATGGAAGTAGTGATCCAAAGAACATTTGAGATGCTTAGTTGAAGCAATCAAAAGGGTTGATCAAGAAAAGCAAGTAACACCCAAAAGAGAGCTAGTCATGATATTTCAAGTGGTATTCTCAAATTGATACTCTCATGCAAGCAAAGATCAAAAGATAAAGCAAGTCAACCACAACAAGAAAGTGCACTTGATCATAAGTGGTATTCATGTCATATGGGTGAAGAATGAGATTCAAATTGGTATCTATTGGTCTTCACCAAGCTTTTAATTGGACTTCACATTGCTATTGGAGTAATGAATTGGAATCTATGTGACTATCCTCTACTCCAACATAGCAAAGGTATCATTGTAATATGCATGATCATTTCATCCCTTACTAGTATGCGGTTAGTGCATATAGTACATGCTTCATAGGATCATGCATTACAAATGAAATGTTTGAAATTCATAGCCTACCACTATTGCTTGAATGATTACTTGATCTAGTGGTTAGTATATGAATTTGTTCATGAGCTAGTGATCCCAAGTACTTGACTTAATTTGGATTGCTAAACAAGTGACAAGTACAACATTGGCAAGATAACCCTTAAAAGAGGTGTGAAGAAGCTTGTCATTGGTTCAAACCGGACTTGAAAGCTTAAGCAAATCAATTTAGTTCAAGTCACATAAGAAGCTCATGATAGTGATAAGAGTACAAGCACAAGACAACAATGCAAATGGATATCTAGTTTGTATGTTTCAAGTGGTATCTAGACTCAAGTATTTCATCAAGAATTCACAAGTGATGTTTAGATAATCCCACAAGTGATATCCTATAAGTGATACTCATGAAGATAGCAAATGTTCAAGAAATGATCTTTATTGATAAATCAAACAAGTGGTTCCATAAGATTCTTTCAAATAGTATTCACTTCCTACAAGTGGTATCTATACATAGTAGACGATGGTTCCACAAGTGATCCTCAACTTTAAGTGATCATCAAATAAGAATGCATCCCTCACCTACAAGAACTTAAGTGTATAAAATGGATGACCCATGCATAAGAATGATAAGATACAAGTAGTACAAGTTGCAAAGTCTAAATGGTATCTACATGTGGTGTCATTCCAATATTCAAGTAATGTCCATCAAAAATGCAAGTCTCAACCATCTACCCCAAAGTGCATACCTTTGCATCAATAAGAAGCACACCTTTTATGGAAATTGATGACAAAGGGGGAGAAGTTGTACAAAGATATGATAGATATGGGAGAGAAGATTGTATAAAGGGAAGAGATAGGACATGGACATGGACAAAGAGGGAGCAACATTGGAGAAAAGAATGGATCACAAGTCTTGGACAAGAGAAGCACACAAGTAGGGGGAGCAAGCTCATGAACTTTGATTGATTGCATTTGATATGTGCATATTCATGTGCTTGCTTGCATTGCATAAGTTTTCAAATTCAATATGCATGTTTGTGTGGTGTATGCTAGTTGTAGAACTTGAATGATGATTTGATAACTAGCATGCATAGGATGATAGCTAGACACTTGGTATGCTTTACAAGTAATGCTAGTACCTTGCTTTTAATGTTGATCTCATGAGGTATCTAGTGTTTTTATTGCCAAGTGATATCTAGCTAACCATGGTGCTAAGGATGAACTTAAAGGTGCAACTCCGATTGGTACACGCTTCAAAGGTTTACTCTATACACCTTAGCATCATTCGGTAGTAATTACTCTCCCACAATTTCAATCTATGCATATGTGCAAGCTTAAAATCAAACACTCTAGCACATATGTAGGGGGAGCTAATACTACCATTTTGGATTTGTGGTACTTGTCCAAAATCATTTACACATGGTAAAATTGCTTGGGCAAGCAACATGAATCCAAAAGAGCTTAATTTATATATCTTTGTAGAGTTGTCATCAATTACCAAAAAGGGGGAGATTGAAAGGTCCTTGTTTGGTTTTGGTAATTGAGTGACAACTTAGGTGGACTAATTGTGTTTATGTGAGATACACAGGTGATTAGTCCATAGGTACATGTGTGTGAGCAACATATGCCATGAAGGTGAAAATGGCTTGGAGATGTTGCAAAGCTCACACATGTGATGATGAAGGAGCTTAAATGCACATGAGACATGACATTGAGTCATGTGATCAAGGTGGAGAAGATCAAGACAAGACTTGGCTTGATGGACCGGTTGCAAGCGTGAAGGGCAAGTCGAAGGCTTTGAAGTGATGGACCGCGTGGCGGTGAAGCTTGAGCAAGACTTGGCGCCGATGGACGATGGCAACGGTGAAGAGCAAGTAGAGTCAAGATCGATGAACCAATATGATCATGTGATGATATGAAGTGGATCATATCATTGTTGATCGTGTTGGTGCATGTGTTGCATCGACATTGAAGGAGATGGAATGGAATGCGCAAGGCAAAGGTATAACCTAGGGCATTTCATTTCACCGGTCATAGGTGTGTAGAGAAGTTTATGACCGGGTTTAGAATAGATGGCCGTACTATCAAGAGGGGCAAACTTGTTTGCATATCGGTCATCTAGTGCCACTCGAGTGATCTAACTTTGCATCATCGCTAGGATCGAGTGGCGTGGCAAGTTGAGTGACTAATCCTTTGGAAAATGTGTGTGAAAAGCTAACACACATACACATGGTGGTGCACACTTGGTGGTGTTGGCACATTTGCAAAGGAGAAGAAGTTAGAGTTGTTGTGAATCAACTTAGAGAAGAGAAAAAGGTTTTTCGGTGTACTCCAAACTATAGGATGGTCCTTGGATTGGAATACTGCTTTGATCCATTGTGATTTGGATCAAGTATTCATATGGGATGTGTAGCCCTCTGAGTAAGCTTTCCAAAATGTCCAAGATCATCGAAATCGGAGTTCGGAGCTAAGAGTTATAGCCGTTTTAGCGCCGAAAGGTCTGTGACCGGACGCTGCGCGAAAAACGACCGGACGCTGGATTCCAGAGTCCGGTCCCAGCGTCCGGTCAGTGCTTTTAGCGTGTCCAGAAGCGACCGGACGCTGGGAGAGTCCGGTCAGTGATGACCGGACGCGTCCGGTCGCTGAAAAACATCGCTGGAACCTCTCTGTTAGTGACCGGACGCCGGGTTTCAGCGTCCGGTCGTTATGACCTGCGCGTCCGGTCGTCCCGAATCTTGCCCAGTGAAGGAGTAACGGCTAGTTTAGCCCTTGGGGCTATAAATAGAAGTGGCCTTCGGCCATGGCTGGGGTTGAGCACCTTGGGGGACTTTGTGTCCATGCTTGAGAGTGCTTGGGAGCCCTCCATCACACACATACTTGATAGTGATCATTCGATTGTGTGAGTGAGCGATTCTAGTGCGATTGCATCGTGAGGTTGCATCGAGTGGCACTAGGTGATCGAGTTGCAAGCCGGTGGTGCTTGTTACTCTTGGAGGTTGCCACCTCCTAGACGGCTTGGTGGTGGTCTCCGTCGAAGCGCGCAAGAAGCTTGTGCGGCGCTCCGGAGAAGTGCTTGTGAGGGGCACTGTGCTCGCCCCGCGGGAGTCGCGAAGAGCAACTTTAGTAAAGCGTGTCATTGAGCTACCCTCACTCAAGGGGTAGGTTCTTGTGGCGCCCGACGTGCGGGCTTGGCGGGTGATGCCAATTAGCCACCGAACCACCAAGTGAGCGGTCGACACAACGGGGACTAGCGTGTTGGCAAACACGTGAACCTCGGGAGAAAAATCATCGTGTCAACCTTGTTCTTCCCATTGGTTTGCATTCCCGTTACACAAGCTTGCAATTACTTTTATATACATTGAGCTTGTGTTGTTGCTTTAATAATTAGTTAGCTTGTGTAGCTTGCTAATTATCTTCTTGCTTGTGTAGCATAGAAGTAGCTCCCTTGCGTGGCTAATTTGGTTTGTGTAACCTTGTTAGTCACTTTGCTTAGTTTGTGTAGCTAAGTATTTGCGCTCTCTAATTAGGCATTGGTTGCCTTGTTATTGAGCATTGCTAGTGAGCTTAATTAGCTTTGTGCTTTTGCTTACTAGCATGTGTAGGAGCTCCCTTGTTGCTTAAAGTACTAGTGGCATAGGTTTGTGTAACCTTGCTCCTAGAATTGTTTAGGAGAGCTCTAACTAGCCCGGCACCTTTGTTGCATATTTGTTATCTTTGCAAGGTGCTAGTGAACATATATAGTGGGGTATAGTCTTGGCTAGACCGATAGTTTTAATTCCGCATTTGTATCGGTTAGCTGACGCGATTAAGTTTTAGAAAAGACTATTCACCCCCCCTCTAGTCGCTATCTCGACCCTTCACATGTCCCCCTCCATCTGGCCCACGCTAGACACCATCACCTGGGCCACCGATGGCGCGGGTCGCGTCGGTTCCTCAGGCGCCGCCACGATAGCACTCGACTGTGACCTACCTATCATAGCCGTTGCCACCTCCACCTGCGTCGGCGGGGTCCAAACCGGCTACATTGCGCCCTCCACGGTCGGTGCCACAAGCGTGATCGGCAGCCCCGTCTGCCCCATCATTGGTAGTGGTATCGCCGCCATCGCCGGCTGTTCCATGACCTCCGAAGGCATCCCTTGAGCCCCCGCGTCCGCCCGTCCCACCGAGGGCACGGGCTCCACCGTGGGCGGCGCCTGATCGGCCGGCATCGCAGTCACACTGGCACTGCTCCCACTTGAAACAGGCGCGACACCAGCCGACGGATGCCGCCTCGCTTGAAGGGCGATGCTCTTCTTTGGTGCTAGAGCCAAAGGATTATGCTGCCTTCCGACGCTGCAAGAGACAAAAAGCATAAGTCACGATGAAATCAGACTAAAATAGGGGAAAACAGAGGAGCTGATGACTCACCTCAGCGCCATCGGGTGGCAGATACGTTTCGGGGGCAAACACCCCGACCTCTGCTCTGTCTCATCGGGGCGAGGCCGTTTCGAGCCCGCCCCTTGCTCCTGGGCAGAGGGGCTCGCTCCCCTTGGATCTTGGGGCACGACGACAGAGCCACCCGCCTCTGCTAGCACCTCAGGCGTGGCGGTAGAGCCGCCTGCCCCTATTGGCTCCTAGGACAGGCCGACGGTATGGCCCGTCTCCGTCGGCTCCCCAGACGTGCCCTCCCCTCTATGGAACAGGAAGGGTCCTAACACCTGCAAGGGCGAACCGATACCGGTCAGCACATCCTTGTTCTCGAGGCCATCCCACTCGATGTTGTCGACTACCTCATCGTTGTCCCCATCATCATCATCACTGTCGGTGTCCTCCCCTTGCTCCTACACCTACAGCTTCGGCTGCTTCTTCTTCTTCTTGTCCTCCTTCGCCTTCCTCAGCCGCTCACCCTCAGCTCGATTCACCGCCCTCACGGACAAATCCCTCAGCAATGGCCCCGGGTGATCCATGAAGATGAGGTCCCTCGGCTAGTCCTGCCCCTCTCAAAGTTAGTATCAAGAGGTTAGGAAATCAATTGAAGAGGAGGTATGAGGAGGGGAAACTTATGAAGACGACATGGCCTGGTTTCGACCGCATCGGAGGATGTCCCGGCACCGCGTAGACAAAATTGAGGGGGTGCCCGTGTCATCCCACGAAGGCTCCATCACCTCCTTAATGCGTTGCGCAACCTCGGAGTGGGGGAGCGCTCCCTCGGCAAGCACTGTTCCATTGAACGATGCCTCGGGCGCCATCGCGTACCGCGAGAGCGCACGCTTCATCAACGGCACCACCCTCCTTACATGATAGGCCCTGATGACGCCTGACCCCTTCAGGCCGCTCTCCTTCAGGATGTGGATGGCGGCGATGTGGTCCCAGATCGTCTTCTTGTCCTTCTCCGGAACACCCCACTTCCTCCACGATTTTGGGGCCTCTTCGATCAGGCATCTGGTGAACTCTGGCAGAGGGGCGGCGGCGGCGTTCTTGAGATAGAACAACTGCGAGTGCCACCCCTTGTTGGACATTGAGAGCCGCATGGGGGTACTCGCCGACCCGATTGTTCCAGAGCTGGATGCCGGTGCACCCTATCGACATATGCAGCTCCTGCCTACCGCTCTTCTCCCTCTTCTTATGGAGGGTGACAGCGAAGTACCTCCATAGGTCGAAGTGGGGGCTGATACCCAGGAACCCCTTGCATAGGGTGACGAACACCGCCATGTGCTGGATCCCATTGGGGTTAAAATGTTGTAGCTCAATCTTGTAATAGTGCAGCATCCCCCGAAGAAATTTGTGGGCGGGGGACGTGAACCCATGCTCATGGAAGTGGGTGAACGACACCACATAGCCGTCGGGCGGTGGCGGCAGATCCTCCTCGCCGGGCAGCAGCCACTCCTCGGTCGAGGTCTGCGCGTGGAGAAGACCACGACGGACGAGGCCTTCCATGCGCTGGAAGGTGATGTCGGAGCGGCACCATGGATCCATTGGAGGTAGGGGCGGATGGATGTGAGCTCGATGGTGATGGGGAGGCGGAGGCAGGAAACCTAAGCGATTGGTGGCGGCGGTCGTGGCTGCGGAGGCAAGGATGCAAGGTATAGAACCCTGGGGGCGAACCCTTTGGTTTTATAGGGGCGATGGATGCGAGGAAACCAACCATCTGCCTAGATGTCCGCGCCTGCCACAACGTCTTGCCATGGGATGTGCTCACGCAATCTCTATCCGTTCCCTTAGAAACTCGCTGGACATTTCGCCTCTCCAGACGGGCCATGACTCGTCACGGCTAAGAGGTATACGGATCTAAAAGCGTCTCTACAGCCCGAGTGGGCCGAGGAGTGAGAGGTGGAAAGGGATGGGCCCACTAGCTGCTAGAACCTGGGCGCGCGAGCGCTGCGGGCATCTCGGCTCACGTTCGAGTCTCGGGCGGTTACGATCCGTGGTTTTTCCTCGAAGAAAGGCACATAGCCCACGGGACCGATTGAACGGACCTGAGAACTATACGGATCGACCGCTAAGAATCTGAAGTCGATCACCAAACTAACCCAAGCCGGATCCCCGTGAATAGGATGCCAGGGACCCCACTCAGACTAGCCCATTAAATAGCTCACCGGATGCCATGATTCATCCTTAGAGGAAAATCATGGCATGGCTCGGTCCCTCCGTTTTTATCAGGAAAAACGCTTGAGGGAAGACAATCGCAAAGATGAACTGATCCTCGACTAGGCCCCTACTACGGGAGGGGGCTTGAGGAAAGGGAATCACCGTACCCAGGTCACACTGTGGGTGACAAAAGAAGGCCAAGGCCTTTGGAGTCCTCCCGTTTAGAAAAGCCTCCGAAGGAGTATTCTACTCCTCCGTAGGCTCGGGGGCTACTATCAGAGACCAATACTAGGGTACCCAAAGAGGAGCTAATAACCATCAGCATTGATTCGTCCGAGCAGTCAAGAGCGTGACTACAGCTCCAACCGACCCCCCAGGTGTGCAATCTCCGCCTCGCTCGAACCCTGAGGGTTGGCTCCGCCTCGCCCAACACCGAGGTCGCGGGCTCCGCCTCACCCAACCCTTGAGGGTGGCTCTACCTCGCCTGACACCGAGGCCACGGGCTCCGCCTCGCCAGACTTCTGAGGGCTGGCTCCGCCTCACCTGACCCCTGAGGGTTGGCTCTGCCTTGCCCGACACCAAGGTCGCAGGTTCCACCTCGCCCGACCCCTAAGGGCGGACTCCACCTCGCCCGACCTCTGGGGTGGGCTCCGTTTCGCTTGACACCAAGGCCGTAGGCTCCTCCTCGCCCGACCTCTAAGTGCTGGCTCCGTCTCGCCCGACCCTTGGGTTTGGGCTCTGCCTCACCCTAGCCTTGAGTTTGCGCTCTGCCTCGCCCAGCCTCTGGGGAGGAACTTCGCCTCGCCCGACTCTGAGGCTGGAGGCTCCGTCTTGCCCGACTGAGACCCATACCGCCGCCAACCACTTCAGGTCCAAGCGAATGGGACTGGGTCAAAGCTCTCACACCGGGGAGGTGACCGGCACGCTCCGATATAACCCGTGGTTGTGACGGGCCATACCTGGGGATTCGCATCAGGAACAGCGTCGGGCGTACCGGTGCTGTTCTGCCTAACCCTCGTACGGGCACTGACAGGCGCGTCAGTTCACCACAACGTCCTCCAGGACAGAGTGGAGCGCCACGACCGGGAAACGACGCCTACGCATGGCGCCAGTGACGGACTGGGCCGCGACGTGGAGCTGTCCCTATTGACGTCAACAAGGTCGGTGGGACCCGCGTGAAGGAAAAGAAGGACCTGGCGATTCTAGAGGACTTCCTCTCCTTCTCATTCTCCTCTTTTCCCTCGACTGTAACCCGTGCTTTCTCTTGGCCTATAAAAGGGAAAGCAGGGCGTCCAATGAAGGCGACACGGGAATCGATCGGATCGAAACACATCACACCGATTTGAACTCGAACCTCGAACCGATTAGAACACAAAGCACACAGCCGAGAAGCGACCGAGCCCTCAGCACCCGTTCGCTCCTCTCACCAGAGACATGGGACATGTCCCTCTCTCGACCGTTTGTAACCCCTACTACGAACTTTCAGTGCTCGTAACACGAGCAGCAACAACGAACTGGACGTAGGGACATTCTACCCGAACCAGTATAAACCTCGTGCCCTCTTAGCACACCATCCAGGACAGACGCGCAATATTAGAAATTTACTAGCCGGTGGCAACTCGAAACACCGACAATACTACTTCTACATCTATATGGATGTCAAACCATCTCCCCACCCTTTTCATCTCCCACAAACCCGCTATGCCGAAAGTAAAAAAAAACGCTCATAAAATCTAAATTGGTCGATTGGCCCAGAATCTAGACAGGAGAAACGCTACTAGGCGGACTCAAAATAAATTAGACATGAGAAACGAGAAACACATCGGCCCACCTACCGCATGTCAGGAATCCACGCGCTGCTATCCCATCCGATGCGCGCACGTCCGTAACGCTGCTAGCGCACGCGCGCCGAGGAAGACCGTCGTGCTTTTGCTGCTTTAATTCACACATCACAGACCAAAACCATGCATATACTTCCTCGGATCATAATTATCAGTCTATCTAGATTTATGATAAGTCATGATTTTTTAGTTTTGACTGTTTATAGATTATAGAAACAAAAATTACTCCCTCCGTTCTCTTTTATATTCATATTAGGTTTATCCTTAGTCAAACATTATTATTTTTAACCATCCATTTCAAAAAAAATCCCTTTATTTTTAGAACCTATGAATGATATATTATAAAAGTATCTGTATAGTGAATCTAAAAAAATTCTTAGGTCATGAACCATTTTTTTAATTTATGGTCAAAGATACAAATGTTTGACTTAGTACAAACCTAATACGATATGTAAATAAAAGTAGATGGAGTATATATTATGAAGTCATTCTCATAATAAATCTAGTGAGATCAGTCATGTTTTCAAATCCTATTGATGGACAAATTTAACAAAGTTTGACTTGGGAAAACCTTGTGATAGAAGGAAGTACCATTATATTTATATATTGGTCCAACACTACTACATAAAATCTTTGTACGGCGTTTCCAAAATGGCCTCGGAGGCGGCCGGCCTAGTTACCTGCCTCGGTTATTCGAGGCAGGGCAGCCAGGCCAGCAACCGGCCTCGGTTAATCCTTAACCGAGGCGGGCACTGTAGTATAACCGCATCGGTTAATGCGTGTTAACCGAGCCACCTCGGTTAACCTTTATTAACATTAACCGAGGCGGTTGCCTTAAGACGCCCGTCTCCGTTAACCCAAGGCAACTGCCTCGATTAAGGCCACGATTAACCGTGACCTCCTTTTGCCCGCCTCGGTTAAGCCCTTTTGTCCGCTCGGTTAAATTTTGGGTAGTAGTGCAATTGGCCTGAAAAAGGCATTTAAAAGCGTACCCCAGCACTGTAAATCAAAAGGAAAAGGAAAAAAACACTTGTAATAACTTAACTACTCTCTTTAAGCGTCCAGAAATCTCTGGCCTTTGGGGGCGTCAGCCACTGTCTGGCACTGTTCATTCCTCTCTTTTTTTGTTCCTTTTTTCATCGAATTTTTTTTCCTTTTTTCTCTTCTTTTCACGGAAATTCTTCCCCTCCAAAAAAATAAACGTGTACAACAGGCACACCCAGCCAAGCGCATGTACTGTGCTAGTATATATTAAACTGCCAGTCAACCACCACGTCACCAAAGATCCAATAGCATCTACAATTTATTTATTTATTATACCAAATAAAGAAAAGATAATAAGGAAGAGCCAATGGACAAGTAAGTTGCAGCCAACTTTGTCCTCCACACCACACATGCTGAATTCCAACTCGATCATTACTCTGTTGCAATATGATGTGTGCATGCCGGCATGCCCCCTTATGATGCAACCCCAAATAATAAAAGGGAGGAAAATTGCTGATGAGACACACGGCGCGAGTTGGTGCACACACTCAACTCAGCTGTATAAAGCCCTGGTCCACAAGCATTGCTTTGCTCCGGCCGGCGGTCATCTTGTCAGGCTCCAGCTTGCAATAGAGGGGCGAGGAGGAGGGAGGAGGAGAAGATGAGTGCCCCAGCGGGCGCCGGCGCCGGTGCCGGCGAGCGGACGATGAGCATCCGCGGCATGTTCCGGTTCGCGGACCGGGTGGACGTCCTGCTCATGGCCCTGGGCACGCTGGGGGCCATCGGCGACGGGTGCTCCACCAACCTGCTGCTCATCTTCGCCAGCGACGTGATGAACGCGCTCGGGAACGGGGGCGCCCAGGCTGCCGCCACCGGCGGCGCCAAGAGCGCGCAGTTCATGCACCAGGTGGAGAAGGTTCGTCGTGCGCCGTGCATTACCTTACTTGTACCGGCGACAAGTGCCGTCAGCTCCGAACCGTGCTCGATCAACATCGTCTGTATGCATTAATTTTTCAGTAAGTTTATTTGTTCACCTTTGTTTTTGTACTTTTTCCCGTGATGATGCAGTCGTGCCTGAATTTCGTCTACCTGGCGCTCGTGGTCCTGGCGGTGGCGTTCATGGGTAACTTCAGCTCGCTGCTCGCCACACCTAGCCTATTTATTCATGCACATCATTCACCGTACACATTCTGTTTCTCAGAACCTGCTTGCTTGCAATGAAGAACTTTCCCCTTGTTTTAACGGGAACTAACAAAAATGTTTGGTACTTACCATTTTTAATGGCAATTTTGCGTTCAAAAGGAGACATCATCTCTGGGCAGTTCTCTTTCTATATCTTAATCTATGTTACCCTACTCGGTTGCCCCATGTGTACGATGAGAGCCAAAAGAAGACATCTTTTTAGCGCTACATACAGATTTGTTTTAAAACTAATAAAGAACTGATGTCCATACTGGAAAGTCTGATTTTTCTTGTCAGGACTTATAGAATTAAATTGTTTTCTACCTATGCAACTTTCTGCAAGTTCTTACATTTTTTTTTCCAAACGAGAGGCTAAGTAAGTGGCTGGTTCTACATCTCAGGCATCTGTTTCCTGGCTGCAGAAGGGTACTCCTGGAGCCGGACGAGCGAGCGGCAGGTGCTGCGGATCCGGTACCTGTACCTGCAGGCCATCCTGCGGCAGGAGGCGGGCTTCTTCGACTCGCAGGATCAGGCCACCACCTCGGAGATCATAAACAGCATCTCCAAGGACGCCTCCCACATCCAGGAGGTCCTCAGCGAGAAGGTACGGTGCAGTACTGCAGGCAGCCAGGCACACCACCAACCCCAACCCTTCTTCCCATTCCTTCACTTCTTCACTCGTCGTCGTCAGAATTCAATCAACATAAAGAATCTTCAGTTCGTCACTCGTCAGACGTCAGAAAGACCAAAAAAATGACGAGAGTACGCTAGCTGCATACATTCCCTATCACGCTTCAGTCATATGAGATGTGACTCCATTTTCCAATGACTGCCTTGACCCAGCCTCCAGCAACACCTGTGAGGTTTTGCCCTTGTCGACTGATGGAAACCTAGCCTTTTTTTTAGGACGATCGAGGACATGTGAGAACCTGTTCGCTTACCTGTTATAATCTTGTAGACCGTCAGCGAATCCTTTTTTTTAACTAACTTGCCTGGGCACGAGCGCACGAGGATAGAAACAAGCGACCTACTACAGCAATAGAGCGTCACTGAATCAGTGGGAAATCAAACAGTTTGACCCGGAATGGCAGGCCATGTGAAGAAATGACCTATGGCCTCGGCACCGTCATCTGCCTTGTAGTCTAGTACAATCTAGGCTGACGTCTTATATTTTATCCGTCAAGCATGATCACTACTACACCATGCGGCAGACGATCCAGCTAACAAATAGCGGATAGCGGGTCAGTATCTGACGTTTATACTGTGGATTGCAGATAGCGAACGCGGACGCTAAGTTCCAATAACATTGTCTAATAATCTCAAATAATTTTTTAGCGTCAAAAAAATAATCTCAAATAATTTAGGTATATTTATATCTTAAAATGATTTTCTTACACATTAACAAATGAACTAAATACACATTAACGATAGACTAATAAACATATAACTAAAATAGTGTAAATAGATATCTAATTGTATTCGAAGAGTCGATTCTCGATCAAATACATCTTAAATTAAGCATGACCTAGACTTGGGCCGCTATAATGGACTGCTATGTCAAAAAATGGCGTTATAGCAGCTTGCTGCGCCAAATAGCGGGCGCTAAGTTCCACCAAGCCGCTACGTCGTAGCGGTAGCGGTAAGGTGCTGGCCGCTATAGCGAGCGTTACGAATGCTATTTAGTACCCTGTAAACGGTGGAAACGCTAGAAGCTAGATCCATATTCATTTGATTTTGTCATGGTCCTCATGGACCTGGATTCCTGGAAGGCACGCAGGAGCAGGACCGTAACAAGGAACATGCGGGGTGCTGCTTACATGAGGCATAAATCACACAATGAAATTGAGTAAGGTACCCCATAAAGATACATGGTGTATTCTAGCCTGGCTACCATCTAAGCCTGAGCAGCCTTGGCCTGCTCCCATCAAGCCAATCTGCAATTGTTTGGTTGCCTGCATTATTTAAGCCTGGCTAACAAATGGAGTGTTTGGTTGCCCGGTTTACTTTGTATACAATCACCTCTTCTTGGAGCCGGTAACTTTGCCCCCTTTGACACATTATCACAAACAGGTGGTGGGCACTGGGCACCTCGCCGGTGGTGGTGGAGGACGCGCCGACGGCAATGAGGTCGCATTGGCCGGCGAATAAGACGAGCTCCTCGCGGGTGGGGAACCCGTGGACGTGAGGATCTAGCTGGGGAAGCAGGTGACCGGCGCGCAGACGCCAGGGAGGTGGAGGGAGGTGGAAGGATCTAGAACACACGGACGCCGGGGAGCTTAGTCGGATGTGGTCGCTGGAGATCTAGAAGGAGTTCGCGTGTGAAAGCTCTAGTTTGGTTTTGGTGAATTGATGAAACCCTAAGTGCTAACCCATTGCTCTAAGTGATTATGAGATAGGGTAGCACATTCCAAGTGGTGAAGCAAATGGTGAAGATCATGATGATGGTGGAGGCCATGGTGATGATCAAGTGCTCGGGCTTGGAAAAGAAAAAAGAGAAAAACAAAAAACTCAAGGCAAAGGTATACTTAATATGAGCTCTTTCTTTTGGTGATCAAGACACATAATGTGTGTGATCACATTTAGGATAGATAGTTGTACTATTAAGAGGGGTAAAACTCGTATCGAAATGCGGTTATCAAAGTGCCACTAGATGTTCTAACTCATTGCGTATGCATTTAGATTCTAGTGAGTGCTAACACCCTTGAAAATGTTTGTGAAAATATACTAACACACGTGCACAAGATGATACACTTAGCGGTTAGCACATTTGAGCAAGGGTGGCAAAATTGGAGAAGTGGAGGAGGCTTCCCGAGGTGACCGGACGTTGCCTAGGCAGTGACTGGACTCGGTGAAAGGTCCTAATATGGCTAGAGGGGGTGAATAGCCTATTTAAAAATCTACAAACCAACTAGAGCAATTTGATTAGTATAACAAATAGCGAAATGCAAACTTGCTCTAGCTCTACAAGGGTTGCAAGCCACCTATCCAACAATTCTATTTGCTATGATCACTAGACACATAATTTGCTATGTCACTACTCACTAAGAGCTCTCACACTTGCTACACTAAAGAGCTCCACTAGATGAACTTAAGCTACAAAGCAAGCTCTCAATTCTAGTTACACTAAAGAGTTTGCTACAACTAGTTTGCGGGAATGTAAATGAGTAAGCTGATTATACCGCCGCGTAGAGGAGTGAACCAATCACAAGATGAATACTAACTCAATCACTGGAGAATACCAAAGGGCAAGAGACAACTAATTTTTCTCCCGAGGTTCACGTGCTTGCCGGCACGCTAGTCCCCGTTGTGTCGACTAACGCTTGGTGGTTCGGCGGCTAAGAGGTGTTGCACGAACCTCGTCCACACACTTGGACACCGCAAGAACCTACCCACAAGTGAGGTAACTTAATGACACGAGTAATCCACTAGAGTTACCTTTCGGCGCTCCACCGGAAAAGGCACAAGACCCCTCACAATCACCGGGAGATGGCCACGAACAATCACCAACTCATGCCAGTCCTCCTCCGCTACTCCAAGCCGTCTAGGTGGCGGCAACCACCAAGAGCAACAAGCGAATCCCGTAGCGAAACACGAACACCAAGTGCCTCTAGATGCAATCACTCAAGCAATGCACTTGGATTCTCTCCCAATCTCACAAAGATGATGAATCAATGATGGAGATGAGTGGGAGGGCTTTGGCTAAGCTCACAAGGTTGCTATGTCAATGCAAATGGCCAAGAGGGTGAGCTTGAGCCGGCCATGAGGCTTAAATAGAGAGCCCCCACGAATAGAGTCGTTGGCTCTCTGTTCACTGAAAAAACGAGGCAACCAGACACGCCTGTCGTATTGACCGGACGCAGGACCCCAGCGTCCGGTCCTCAGATCTTTGCCACATGTCCCCTACTTCAAATACTGATCACCCGATCTCAACGGTCATTAGTGTATTTAAGTTGTGACCGAACGCGCTGCTCGAAGTGACCGGACGCACCAACACCAGCGTCCGGTCGTTTCCAGTAAGGTTCCACTCACGACCGGACGCGTTCGGTCATGCCCGACCGGACTCGCCCAGCGTCCGATCACTCGCCCACTTCTCTGTGCGCTGCCACATCATCATGACCGGATGATGAATAGTGTTCAGCCAGAGTCCAGTCGCCTATGTCCGGTCAAGTGACCGAGGGTGGCCTTCAGTGCGTGCCACTGACCGGACGCAGGACCCCAGCGTCCGGTCACTACGTGACCAGTGTCCGGTGCACTCTGTGAAATCCTGTCTTTTCTGTACAGGACGCCGGTGGCACTGTTGGACTGTCCGCACTCTACGGGTGGACACTCCACCGATGAAGTTTTTGAACCCTTGCTCCAAAGTGCTAAACACAATGTGTATCACCTTTGTGCATGTGTGTTAGCATATTTTTCACAAACATTTTCAAGGGTGTTAGCACTCCACTAGATCCTAAATGCATATGCAATGAGTTAGAGCATCTAGTGGCACTTTGATAACCGCATTTTGATACGAGTTCCACCCCTCTTAATAAAATGGCTATCAATCCTAAATATGATCACACTCTCTAAGTGTCTCGATCACTAAACCAAAAAGTTCCTATCAATTTCACCTTTACCTTGAGCTTTTTGTTTTTCTTTCCTCTTTTCTAAGTCCAAGCATTTGATCATCACCATGCCATCATCATCATGATATCATGATCTTCATTTGCTTCATCACTTGGAGTAGTGCTACCTATCTCATAATCACTTTGATAAACTAGGTTAGCACTAAGGGTTTCATCAATTCACCGAAACCAAACTAGAGCTTTCACTCGGGCCTACGTCCGGTCAGTGGCGCGCAGTGTGGCATCGCCTTGGTCCCTCGATCGGATGCTGAAGAGAAGGCAGGACCGAACGTGCAGGGGGTGCATCTGGTCACTCATGATGTACGCTGATGCAAGCACTAAGAAGAGGAAGGAAGGAGAGGACGCTGGCGTGGGTCCGATCACCATTGACCAAACGTGTCATGTTGTGAAAAAGGCGCTCGGGGAGCTTACTAGAAATGACTGGACTCGGCGTGGGCGCGAGTCAGGTCTATGCAGCGGCGTGTCCTGTCAGTGGCTCGAGGGCACGGGTGCGCGCGTGATCGGACGCTGGCTTGGCGCGTCAGGTCGGCGTTGGCGCGTCCGGTCTTCACTTGACACATGGCACGGGCGTTGGTGACTTTTGGGATCGGTCAGCTATGCTTGAATGAGGGCAACATGTGGCCGCCATCTAGTGACCGGACGTTGGCTCAGGTGCGTCTGGTCGCTTCAACCAGCGTGTCCAGTCAGTGCGCAGTGGGCTCTGTGTTGAGCCCACCAGCTTTATTTCGTGGGGGCTTCTATTTAAGCCCCATGGCCGACTCTAGCTCACTCTCTTGGCCATTTTCATTGACATAGCAACCTAGTGAGCTAAGCCAAAGCCCTCACACTCATCTCCATCATTGATTCTTCATCTTTGTGAGAGATTGGGAGTAAATCCAAGTGCATTGCTTGAGTGATTGCATCTAGAGGCACTTGGTGATTGTGTTTCGCTGCAGATTTCACTTGTTACTCTTGGTGGTTGCCACCACCTAGATGGCTTGGTGCAGTGAGGATCGTTGAGCGAAGGAAGGTGCTTGTCTTTGGCTCCGATCGTGATGATTATGAGGGGTTCTTGACCTTTTCCCCGCGGAGAGCCAAAAGATACTCTAGTGGATTGCTCATAGCTTATGGATCCTCATCTTGTGTTGGTTGTGCGGCACCCGATTATAGGTTAGGTGTGTGATGCCTATTAGTGCGTGAACCTCCAAGTGGGTGAATCGCTACAACGAGGATGTAGCTTGCCGGCAAGCAAGTGAACCTCGAGGATAAATCATTGTGTCATCATTATCTCTAGGTTTCTATTGTGATTGATTGATCATCTGTTGCCACGGCGGTATAAATATCACTACCTCTCTTGCATTTACTTTCCTAGTGTAGCTAAGCTCTTTATTGTAATTAGTCTTGAGAGCTAGCTTGTGTCTTGTTAGTTTGGTTAGTGAGGCTCTTTAGGTTGTCCTTGAGAGCTCACTAACTTAGAGAGCAGTGACTTAGCCTCTTGAGTGAAATAGAGATCATAGATAACTAGAATTATGGATAGGAGGCTTGTATTTTTAGTAGACTAGCGCAACACTCGCTTCACCGTTTAATTATCTAACCATTTGGCTTAAGTATTGTTGTAGAAATTTTTAATAGGCTATTCACCTCCCCTCTAGCAATTAGGACTTTTTAGTGTGGTGGCCTCCCACTTGCTTGCCCATATTGCCGGTGACCGCCCGTGGCTCCGTGGCCAGCTCGCAGAGAAGATGCACGGATAGAGGAGGAGATTTCACCGCTGATTTCACGAGCTCCACCGTGCGTCCCTCCATGAGCTCCCAGATACAGAGGAGGACCAGATGCGGAGGAGCACAATGCCCTTGCCAGCGAGCTCTAGGAGGAATCCCTCCCGACCCTTGCGCCCACCCAGCATGGGGTGGTCTCCAGACGCGGTAGTGAGAATGGAGGGGGAGAGGAGATCTCGTCGGGGGGAGCAGAGCTCGACGCCATCGGTGAGGGGGGAGAGTGTTTGCTGTTGGGTGCGATGGCGATGAGGAGAACCTATACGGTCGCTTAGCCACACCTGGCTCCCAAAGAACGATCGGCCCCTGCGTTTTTCTATAGCCTAGCTAAGGGGGTGGTCGGTGGCACTATGGAGCCTGGCTTCAGCCTTCAAACAAAGCAACCAAACAGCCCAAAGCTAGCTTCCTGGAGCCTGGTTGGGGGTTAGCCACCAAACCAAACAAGCACATATACATCCTCGTCTGATATCCAAACATGCAGGGCCGACAGCGGCCCCACGGCTCCGCTCTCGCGCAAGCTCCTAGACGGGTCTGCCATCATCGATCCAAACTAAGCGGTGATCGTTGTGGTCGTTTATAAGGCGGTGCGGTGGTGCACTCACCCTACCATGCATGGTGGCGCGTGGCCCTACCCAATCTGGCGGTGCGCTCGCCCCTGCCAGGCGCGGCGACGCGTGGCCCTCTGACTTGGCGATGCGCTTGACCCTGCCCGAAGCGGCGGAGCGCTTGCGTGCTCCTAGGCTCATCGAAGTGGTGGTGCGATCGTCGGCTCGCTCCGGCCGGTCCCAACATTGTGTCTGTGTGCCCCTGCCTATGGCTCCACGCTTGAGGATCGACCCAGCGGTGCTTCCAGAGACAAAAGAGGAGTCGTGCCTAGATCTAGAGGTTGTGACCAATGGCGGCGCTTGAACGGGTCATCCCCCCTCTAGCCCTAGTGTGGCCGCTGGAGCTCACATCTAGAGGTAGGGCATCAGCGGGCCCCTATGGTGCCAGTAATGGAGGTGGTCGGTAGGGCGGCAGGTAGTGGCAAGGCGTCACGGCGTCGTCCCTTTGGGCGGCGGCGGGTGTGGCGGAGGATGGTGGTGACCTAAGCGTCTACGGTCAGTCCTCGGCAGGGAAAAGGCAGATCCAGCGGAGGTGGGTCCATAGGCAGTTGTGTCCTAGGGGCGGCGCCGCGACAGTAGCTTGAGCGCTGGTGCAAGGATCTCAGTGAGGAGGAGGCGGATCCCATTGGCAGCGGTGGCTTGGGAGTCCAGGCGGAAGAGGATATCCTTGGCGGCAGCGATAGAGGACTCCGGTAGAGGCGACGATCATGATCCCAATGATGGTGTTGCCCTATGGGCAACGGAGGCCTATGAATCTGGCGAAGTAGAAGCTAGTGTCTGATCGGCTAGTTGTGATTGGACGGCGACCAATGAAGGTGGGCTAACCAGCGACACGTGGCGTCAGCTCACTCGAAGCGGATGAAGATGGTACCAGCGGAGGTTCACAGCGATGGCGCACTAGGGGCGACGGCGACTTGATGACTTCCACTCACCGAATCTCGATGTTTCATGAGAGGAAGTCGAGAAGCAGGGATGTGCCAAGGTCATCGTTTTTTTCCTTTTTTTGGTTGTGTATGAAACTTTGTTGTGGTATTGGTCTTAGGATTCTTGTGTCCTTTTGACTCTGTATATCCTCTATGGATATAGAGGTGGGGTTAATAAAAATTCATTATCTAAAAGATATACTCCCTCATCCAATATAGATGGCATTTTAGTTATGAATCAAAACAATAGCTACACTATCATCTATTGTGAGGCGAATCAAGTAATCCTAAACAAATACTGCCTCTGTTCAAAAATTATAAGTCGCTTTGACTTTTTTGGTTCATTCATTTTGCTATGTATATAGACATATTATTATATCTACTAAATGCGTAATAAAATGGATGTACCAAAAAAGTCAAAACGACTTATAATTTAGAACGGATGGAGTACTTCCTCTATTTTAATTTATTATATATAGATAGTTTTGGCATTTGTAAATATACAACTTTTATTGTATATCTAGACATATAAGTTGCATAACAATTTTTATTATATATCTAAACATGTACCTAGAATAAAAAAACGACTGATGATTTAGGACACAATGTGGTACTATATCTAAAGAAAAGACGAATAAACAACCCACCTTATTTCCGGTGTTAGCTGGATGCAGGATGCATCACCGGGCTAAAGATGCGTCGCTGGGGTAGGAAAATTGTTTTATTTTTTTTATAAAAAGAAATAAAAAACACGTGCTTGTCGTCCACTCGGAGCGAAGGTCGATGCCGCTCGCCGTGCACACGGAGGACGATGGGGCGCACGCGGAGGCCGTCATCCGTAACGGTGCGGCTCCAGCTCCCTCTCTTCTTCTCACCCTGCGTTCCTACCTCCACACCACAGCTTCTTGGTCCGGCAGATCCCTGTCTCTGCGCCCCTTCGCTATGGCAAGGAGGGGAGGACTGAGGACGACGCGGCAGCGGCCAGGGCGCCTGCACCTCATCGCTATCAGCGAGGAGACGGAGGACGGCGGCAGCAGCCAATGCCCCTTCTCTATCGGCGAGGAGAGGGAGGATGGCAACGGCGGAGGTGCCCGCTCAAATCCTCTGCCCACAACCTGTTCGACGAAATACTTCTATGGAGGTAAACTTAACCATGTTCAGATGTGGTGATTGTATCTTGGACAAAGTAACCAACCAAACACAGAATTTCTTATACAGGCTAAGCTAGCCAATGCAACCAAACAAGTGCATCTTGGATTTTTTGAAGCCAGGCTATGGCTGCCCAGGATTAGTTGGCTAGCCAGACCAGGTTTTAAACATGAACCAAACACACCCAAACTACTTGGATGATCTAGACGTACACCCACACTCTTTAGTCTTTACATACTTGAAAAAAAAAAGACAAGCTGAAATAATTTATCCAGCTTCCAGAAAAAATGAATGCGTGAAAATAAAAGAGCAGGGCAGAACTCCACGTAATATAATTCAGTTTTGGTTCATCATTCATCAAGGAGAAATAACAGCATGATTGGTTGATTTTCATAAAATCTGGAACAGGTCCCTCTATTTCTGATGCACTCTACGGTCTTCGTCTCCGGACTAGGCTTTGCCACTTATTTCTGCTGGAGGCTGGCTCTGGTTTCTTTTCCTCTGGTCCTGCTTCTCATAATCCCAGGGCTCATCTACGGCAAGTACCTTCTCTACCTGTCCCGCCAGTCACGCCATGAGTACGCCAAGGCGAATTCCCTGGTCCAGCAAGCTCTGGGCTCTATCAAGACCGTTTACTCCTTCACAGCCGAGAAAAGGATCATCCAGAAATACACAGCAATCCTTGACAAGACGATCAAGCTGGGGATCAAACAAGGCATTGCAAAGGGTCTTGCTGTTGGGTTCATGGGCCTTTCTTTTGCCATTTGGGCGTTTCTCGCATGGTACGGTGGCAGATTGGTGATGTTACATCATGTAAGTGGTGGAAGGATATATGCTGCTGGGATTTCATTCGTCTTGGGTGGCCTGTATGTTTCTTGTACTCTTTAAGCCTTACTGACTTCATGACTCCATCTGATCATGTTTCTTGTACTCTTTAAGCCTTACTGACTTCATGATTCCATCTGATCATGTAGAAATAGAAGCTTAACTAACAATCTTTTACTGAATGTTGCAGATCCCTTGGAATGGCACTCCCTGAACTGAAACATTTCACTGAGGCATCTGTTGCTGCCACAAGAATCCTTGATCGGATAAACCGTGTTCCCCAGATTAATGCTGATGACCCAAAAGGCCTTATTTTGGATCAAATTCAGGGAGAGCTCGAATTTGAATCTGTCCGTTTCGTGTACCCATCAAGACCAAATATGCCAGTCCTCAAAAACTTCAACCTCCAGATTCCTGCTGGGCGAACTATTGCTTTGGTTGGGTCCAGTGGCAGCGGCAAGTCAACAGCAATAGCTTTAGTGCAGCGCTTCTATGATGCCAGTGAAGGAACTGTCAAAATTGATGGTTTTGACATTAAAGGACTCCAGCTCAAATGGATCAGGAGCAAAATGGGGCTAGTCAGCCAGGATCATGCATTGTTTGGTACTTCAATAAAAGAGAACATCTTGTTTGGCAAACCAGATGGGACCATGGATGAGGTTTATGCAGCAGCTATGACAGCAAATGCTCACAACTTCATAAGGGGGCTTCCAGAGGAATATGAGACTAAGGTACGCGCATCAAAAGTGAAAAGGAACATTCAGCCACCTTAATTCCATGTCTCATACATACTTTATGGTCCATTCTTGCAGATTGGTGAGCGTGGAGCATTGTTATCAGGTGGCCAAAAGCAGCGTATTGCCATTGCAAGGGCGATAATTAAGAACCCTGCTATACTCTTGCTCGATGAAGCCACAAGTGCACTTGATTCAGAATCAGAAAACTTGGTACAGCATGCACTTGATCAAGCATCCACGGGACGAACAACACTGGTAAATTGTCACTGCTTCCACTCTTCATACCTTTTTTGTGGAAACTCACTCTTCATACTTTATAACCCTTATATCAGAACTTCTTGAATTACTTAGAACTTCAGCTTTTTGAAGAGAAAATCATTTGACGTTGAATCCCTGATTATTCATTAACAATGGTTAGGTAGTAGCTCATAAGCTCTCAACTGTGAAGAACGCTGATCAGATCGCAGTAGTTGATGGGGGTACAATCGTTGAAATTGGTACACATGATGAACTGATCAGCAAGGGTGGCCCGTACTCGAGACTTGTGAAATTGCAGATGGTAAGCTACATTGATCAAGAAAATGAACAATTTAGGGCTTCCTCAGTGGCCAGGACAAGTACCAGCCGTCACAGCATGTCCAGAGCAAGTCCAATGCCACTAACACCAGCTATCTTAAAGGAAAATAATTCTGATGTTCCTCCACCTGCACCATCTTTCTCCAGGCTTCTTGCAATGAACGCACCTGAGTGGAGGCAGGCAGTCTTAGGCAGTTTATCTGCATTGGTATATGGTTCATTGCAGCCCATCTATGCCATAACCATCGGAGGAATGATTGCTGTATTCTTTGTTCAGGACCAAAATGAGATGAATGCAAATATCAAACGCTATGCCTTGATCTTCTGCTCACTGTCCTTGGTATCCATTGTTGTGAATCTATTACAACACTACAATTTTGCATACATGGGGGAGCATCTTGTTAGGCGCATCCGGGTTCAAGTACTTGAGAAGATCTTAACCTTTGAGGCAGCATGGTTTGATGAAGAAACTAATTCAAGCGGTGCATTGTGCTCTCGGCTAAGCAATGAGGCTTCTCTTGTCAAAACCCTTGTTGCAGATAGAATATCCTTACTGCTTCAAACAGCTTCCGGAATTATAATTGCGGTGACAATGGGCCTGATTGTAGCTTGGAAACTTGCTCTTGTCATGATAGCTGTACAGCCATCTACAATGATATGCTATTATGCAAAAAAAGTGGTTCTCTCAAACGTGTCAAGGGACTTGGCAAAGGCTCAGCATCATAGCACCCAGATTGCCATAGAAGCTGTTTACAACCACAGGATGGTAACCTCCTTTGGATGCTCATTGAAGGTTCTTCAGCTATTCGAGCATGCACAAGAGGAACCCTTGAAAAAAGCAAGGAAGAAATCATGGGTAGCAGGGATAACCACAGGGTTGTCACCTTGCCTCTCGTTCTTGTCATGGGCACTGGCCTTCTGGTATGGTGGGAAGCTGGCACAGTCTGGGGAGATATCAGCGGGTGATGTTTTCAAAACCTTTTTCGTGCTGGTGAGCACAGGAAAGCTGATTGCTGATGCTGGTAGCATGACATCTGACCTGGCAAAGGGAGCAAATGCAGTTGCTTCAGTATTTGAGGTGCTAGATAGGAAATCCATCTCTCCAAAAAATTCACAGGTAACAAACTCATTCGTAAGCATCATACAGAATACATATCGGCAAAGCAGTTATGCGAGTATAGAATGATTTTACAACGCGGTCTTGCTATGAGTGAGAATAATATACATCTATTTTGCAGGTGGAGAAGGAAGATCAGAAGAAGAAAATAGAAGGTAGAACAGAATTCAAGGAGGTAGGTTTTGCATATCCAACAAGACCAGAATGCCTTATCCTACAGGATTTTAGCTTGGACGTGAAAGAAGGAACGAGTGTTGGCCTGGTTGGGAGAAGCGGTTGTGGTAAATCAACTATCATAGGTTTGATCCAGAGGTTCTACGATGTTGATAGGGGGGCCGTAAGAATTGATGGTATGGATGTGAGGGAGATGAATATTCTCTGGTTCCGAGGATTTACAGCTCTTGTTAGTCAGGAGCCTGCAATGTTTTCGGGCAGTGTCAGGGACAACATTGCTTTTGGTAAACCAGAAGCTGATGAAGATGAGATTGTCGAAGCTGCAAAAGCTGCAAACGCACATGAGTTAATCTCGTAAGTCTTTTTACTTGTTTCTATTCCAAAATTGTATAAATCTTGCAAGCATGCCTTTTATTTCAACTCGCATTGTATAACACAAGGAACTAAGTTGATTATTTTTCAGATCCTTGGAGGATGGATACGATACTGATTGCGGAGAGCATGGTATACAGCTCTCAGGGGGACAGAAGCAAAGAATTGCAATTGCAAGGGCAATAATCCGGAATCCAGCAATACTACTACTTGATGAAGCAACAAGTGCGCTTGATGCGCAGTCAGAGCAAGTGGTGCAGGAAGCTCTTGATCGAATAATGTCAGGGAGGACCACAATTGTGGTGGCACATCGACTAAACACAATCAAGAATGTGGACTCGATTGCTTTCCTGGGAGAGGGTACAGTGGTGGAGCGTGGCTCTTACCCGGAGCTCATGAACAAGAAGGGAGCATTCTACAACCTCGCAACTCTTCAGAAGTAACTGACTGTATGTAATGTAAACTATTATATCTAATGAAACTCCTGCAGTAATTGATATTATTGCTAGGTTACTATAGCACAGAAGCAGCACTCCTAAGCTAGTTTTCAAGCAACTCTTTCAATAACCAGTTAACATATAAATATATATATTTGACACAATCTTCGCCTTTCAAAGTTTCTGGTGGGCTAAGATTGGCAAAAAAATATATAAAGAAATGATAATATGGCCTAGTAACTAAAAAAAAGTATGATAAGGAAAAGCAAGCATTATAAATCACTTAAATGCAACGTAAGTCTGAAGCAGATAAAATATTTAGAACATACACTTACAATATGTGTCAAACATATGCAACATCTAGATAAAACAATTGCAACTTGCAACATGAAAACACTTATTGCAACATAAAACTGAAACAACTGAAATATTTCAAACATACTCTTGCAGCATATGTGTGAAACATATGCAACATCCAAATATGCACACTTGCAACATACATCTGAAAAAAGCAGATGAAACATTTAGAACGGATGCTTGCAACATACGTGTACAACCATTGCAACATGTGCAACATCACGATCTATTTTTGTTGATGCAAAAGTGGATCTGCAAACACAAAGGGCTAATACCCGAATCGATATCCAAAGCGTGCCAGTCGATTTGACCTGCTAATCGACAAGGATGAAGATACGAACACTTTAGTCCTGACAACAGCGATACGCCCGGAAGTCACGGCCAAGAGGTGCTCACACGGAACTCAAGAATCGCCGAAGGTCGCACTGAAACGATGCAGCTCGCCGAATCAATGAGAACTCGTAAAAAAAAGGAAAAATATGCAACTTGACGAAGTCGCCGAAAAGTAAGTAGATGCAAATAGGAGTAAAAATTGGTTTTGATATTGATTGATGTCTATATTACATTGCCCCTTACTCCATATTTATACCCTGATCTAAAGAGACACAACCAAACACAACTAGGACACCAATCCCATATCTAAGGAAACACGTGACTCTTACATGAATCATACCCTAACAAATATAGAAAAGGAAATCAACTCCTATCTATTTCCCTGTCCGCCTCAATTACGATGGAAATCTCACCGTCCTCTTTCCCATCGGCATACTCCCTACTTCATCGGCAGTAGTCTTCAAGTCTTCCTTCATCGGCATACTCCCTGTTTCATCGGCAGTAGTCTTCAAGCCTCCCTTCATCGGCATACTCCATGTTTCATCGGCAGTAGTCCTCAAGCCTCCCTTCATCGGCATCGACAATAACACCTCCAACCTCATCGGCAACGCCCGAGTCCAAATCAACCTTTCCATCGACCATCACCAGCTATCGGCAACCATCTTTACAAACCGGCTTTCATCGGCTATCAAAGTATTCAATAACTTTCCCCTTGCCGATTAGTCCACTCCGATTATTTTGACACGTGCAAAAAACGGTGTCAACACATGCCCCCCAATTTCGGAGTATAAAACCATTAATGCTCCGAAATTTACTCCAGATAACGCTTGCTTTTGCCCGATTACCGTAACTCATTCTCCAAGCCAAAACTTGATTTGTTATCAAATCCAATCAAATCTAATCTTGATTCACGCACTTCAGTAAATATCGCACAATCACCAACCACTCTTGCCTTGATTATGGTTAAGATACCGAAACAATAACCCATCGGCAAGATCTTAACATGATAATGCCGCCATTTTCAGAATTAAAATATCATATATCGATATCCCCTCCGAGTCATGATTACTTGTCATCAACTCATCTGTACAATCCCCTGATTATCGCGCGAACAGTTACCATATCCCTCTGAACCGCCTTGACCTATATGCGCGCGACATAGAGATAAGTCCAAAATACCCTTATTCTGGGCGGCTTATAAATAGATTTCTCCGGAACCCTCATTTTCTACCTTCAGCCTCCAATCCTTGGCATTCTCTCTCTCCGGCGGTGACTCCGACGAACAACCGCGCGACCTCAACCAACAAGAACCCTTCTCCGGCGCTAACCTCAAGTTTCCAGCTCGTACCTCTACCTTCCTCAAGACAATGGCCATCAACTTCGATGTCCCCGCGGTTCGCCCTACTTCCATTACCTTTTACTTTGATCTTTTTGCAAATTCATTCAGTTGGTGATTTTTCCTTTCTTCTGTCTTCTGGATTCCATAACCTTAGGAATTGCGCAACAAATTAGTTATCCCAACCGATCAGCCGCACGTCCAATGCCTTGGACCAATGGGCAACCCAGATCCAACCGATCTGATCAATGCAGAGGTTAACAGAATCCCCTTTAGAGCCCAAAATTTCTCTCTGAATTTGTGGAAAGACACATTCCGATCTTGGCCCAAAACCACCAAAGGGTGGAAAGATTGGTACTTGAGGGTTAATAGATCGATGCAAGTATACTGGGCAGAACGAAGGTTAGACCAATGCATCAGGCTCTCTATTGCCGATATGCAGAAAAATGAATCAATGATAATTGCAGCTGCTTATTTCTGGTCAGACACGACCAATACTTTTATGTTTGGACATGGCCCAGCTACTCCTACCCTTGCCGATGTCCACATGCTTACTGGCTTGGATATCTCAACTGCCGATGAAGGCTCCATCTATGGTAGAAAGTCTGAATATAGGGTGAATACCCGCAACATCGGCGGTTGGACAGGATATATTCAAGAATACCAGAAAACCGGGACACTTAGCCAAAGGGAACATGCCACATTCCTGAATATGTGGTTAGAAAAATTTATCTTCTGTGGTCGATCAGTAGGACCAACCAACGCCTTCCTCCCTGCAGCTGAACTTTTGGCTAATGGCGTAAGGTTTCCTCTTGGCCGATACCTTCTGAGCTCCACTTATCATCTTCTTCATCAAGTGTCTCAGAAACTTTTGCTTGGCGAACCCATCGGCAACCTGGGAGGCCCGTGGTGGTTTATCAACATGTGGCTGAATGCCCATATGCACAAACGTTTGCAATGGGACTTTTTTGCTCAACAATTCCCACGAGAAATTGCTGAAGACTATGTGCTCGGGGATGATGAATCGGCAACACGCTCACCCCTCAATTTTGGTGAAGCCATAATTGTCCTTCCTGGAACAGAAGCCAACGAAGACCAAATCGGCAGATTCTTTCAAAGCTTCTACAATGGTCTTTCTCGTGATCATAGGGCCTGGGTGCCTTATATCGACGAAGAAAACAGATTCCCCCTTCTTTTCAACTTTGCCGATGACACTCTGAATCAAGATAATGAGCTCATGATGGCTATCATCACTCCCAGGGCAATTCCAGTAAACACATTCGGCAGCGGGAAAAACACCAACATTACATATGAATTTTACAACCCATCGGCAGTATCCCGCCAATTGGCTTTTGGGCAACTGCCAATCAAACTCTGCTTTGCCGATGTGATCAAACCCAGGGAAACAATCATCTGCGGAACAGACTGGAACAAGGTAGTACAACTCTCCCCCGATGCCGATACTACAGATGTTGATATATCCATCTGGACACCAATATCTTTCATCACCGAGTCATATAAGCAATGGTGGCGAGAGTGGAAAGAACAACTGTTCGCAACTTCTGTTCACACATATCGGCACATGATCGACCCTGAATATGCCATCCCTGACGATGCGGTAAGTTTCCTTTAACTCCCTTCTGCTTTTCCCTTCATATATCAGTAACTGATTCTCTTGTAACAGGTTAACAACCCAGCACCATCGGTGAGTAAAAGTGGGAAACCCTTCAATCTCCGGCCTGTTTCCCCAACATCGCCGATCGGCTACAACGCTCCCACCTTAGCCGCTTTGACCCACCAGAAGATTCGTACCAAGACCATCACTTCTAAGTCCAAATTGGCTACATCCAGGGCTACTCCATCGGCCGCTGCTACAACCTTGGTCAAAGCATTTAAGGTAACAACCTTGATTATTTTCACTTATGCCGATCACAAACTGTATTAACCTTAATCATCAGGGGGTAAGAGCTGCTACTGGATCATCATCGGCAATTCCGCCGATATCAAGCACCACTTCTTTCGATAAACCTTCAGAGGTAGCTTCTTGACTTTACATTTTATCTGTTAAATATCATATCTTACACTTGTTTTGCAGCAACAATTGGGTACATCGGCAAACGTACCAGATGTCCAAGCTTCACAACCAACAAGTGTCGATGCCCCCCAGCCAATCGTTGCCGATGCCCAAGCAAAGCGCAAAGCTTTAACAGATACTGAAGCACAGCCAAAACGACAAAGGTCTATGCCGATCCCTACATCTGCCCCAATGTCATCGGTCATCATACCTCAAGAACCCACCACCGATGAAGTCACAGAGGATATCCCATCGGCAAGCTCAGCCGATCCCCCACACGACATACTCCAGGTTGCTTCCTCCAGTCAAGCACAGGAAATTGCCTTGAAATAGGTAAACCGATCAACCTAGCTGATTTTACAATACTCATACTTACTCCTAACTGATCTCCTTTTCTCTCTCTCAGGAACAAGATTCCCCGAACAGCCTATTTTCCTTTGCCATTGACATTTCTGACGACGATGGAGAGGAGACAAGTTCTTCCCTTGCGCTGGGAACAATATCGGCAGAGACTAAATCCAAGTTGGAAACCCTCCTGAACTTGCTACAGCAAGGAACCGCCCAACTGGTAGATGACTCAGACCCCGCAAAGGCAATTTTCAAAACAATTCGTGGCCAGGTCCCTGCCGATGTTGAAGAAGTACTCTTCCCAGCAGCTCACTTAGAAAGCCGCCAACTGCAATATCAACGAGCTGCTCAGCGCATTGCCGATAGAGCAGCTCAAGCTAAACTCAAAGAAGAGATGCACAAGGGCATCGTCAACTTGCAGACTTCGGGTGCTGCACTTAAGCAGAAAATCTTGGATCTATCAGCAAGGAAGATAGCTCTATTGGCTGAATTGAAAGAAATCGATGCAGCCTTAACTCATGCTCAACAAGAAGAAAGCCAGCTACCCAATGCCGTCAAAGCCCTTCAGCAAGAAAGAGATATCCAAGCTCGCAAAGCTTTAGCCATGAAGAAAAAACTCAAGCCTGTGGAGGGTGCTGCCGATGACGATATCAAAGAAATGGAGGAAGCCGACCAGATTCGCCTGCGTGCGATATTAGCTATCCAATCCTTGTTGAACGTGTAATCTTATTTATTGTATCGGCACTTTATGAGACATTGACATCCTTGCATAATTCTAGCCGATAGTACTGTTATCGGCACTTATACTTTTATGCATCTATCCAGATACTAGGGTAATATTTCTTTAAATATTTTCTATTTAACGCTCTGGGAAACACAACCCCTTCGAGGGTTTCTAAAATATATGCATTACCAGGAACAGACTGATTTATCCGATATGGACCTTCCCAATTAGGAGACCACTTTCCAAACTTTGAACTTTTAGTCCCAATCGGTAAAATCAATTTCCAGACCAGATCTCCATCGGCAAACTCTTTTACTTTCACCTTCTTGTCATACCATCTAGCTACTCTTTTCTTATTTTCTTCGATACTAACTAAAGCCCTTAACCGATGACCCGCCACATCTTCCAACTCATCCTTCATAAGAGTATTATAATCATCGGCTGTCAGCTGATTTTGAGAACGTATTCGTCTAGAGCCAACCTTAATTTCCCAAGGCAATACTGCATCGTGTCCATATACTAACTGATAAGGCGTTACTTTGGTTGCACCATGACATGACATCCGATATGACCACAAGGCTTCATTTAATACTGTATGCCACCTCCTAGGATTTTCTTCAATTTTGCGCTTAATGAGTTTGATGATCCCTTTGTTAGAAGCCTCAGCTTGACCATTAGCTTGAGCATAATATGGAGAAGAATTTAAAATTTTAATTCCCATACCTACAGCAAACTCATCAAATTCTCCTAATGTAAACATAGTGCCCTGATCGGTAGTGATAGTCTGAGGAATACCAAATCGGTAAACAACATGCTCTTTCACAAAATCAATCATATTGACCGATGTCACCTTTTTTAAAGGAATTGCCTCAACCCACTTTGTGAAATAATCGGTAGCAACCAGAATAAATTTATGTCCTTTACTCGATGGCGGATAAATCTGACCAATGAGATCAATAGCCCATCCCCGGAACGGCCATGGTTTGATTATAGGATTCATAGCCGATGCAGGCGCTCTTTGAATATTACCAAACTTTTGACACCCCTGGCATCCCTTAAAATATTTAAAACAATCTTCAAGAATAGTCGACCAATAGTACCCATTCCTTCTGATCATCCATTTCATCTTGAAAGCCGATTGATGTGCCCCACATACTCCTTCATGAATTTCACCCATCAAGCTTTTCGATTCATCATTGCTAACACATCTAAGTAAAACTCCATCTATAGTTCGATAATATAATTCATCATCGAGGAGCACATATTTAGTAGCTTGGAACCTTATACGTCTCTCAACCTTTCTATATGGATCCTTTAAATAATCGACAATCTCCTTCCTCCAATCATCGGTATCAACTGCCGATGCTAGCACTTCCTGAATAGGCTGATACCCTGAAGCATGCTGAGCTAGTCGATTAGCTTCCTCATTATGCAATCGAGAGATATGTTCAAGACGAAAATCTCTAAATCCTTTCAACAATTGCAAACATCTTTCATAATACGAAATCAAAGCTTCACTTCGGCATTCATAAATTCCAGCCAATTGATTTATAACTAGCATAGAATCACCAAAGATTTCAACAACATCGGCACGTATCTCCTTTAGCAATTCTAACCCTTTTATCAAGGCTTGGTATTCAGCTTGATTGTTTGTCGCTGTAGCAACAATCGGCAATGAAAACTCATACTTTCTTCCTTGAGGTGAAATTAACACAATGCCGATACCTGCTCCTTCACCACATGTGGACCCATCGAAGAAAAGTGTCCAGGGAGCAATCCCCAGAGAGTCCACTGTATTACAATGCTGAGTGACAAAATCAGCCATCACTTGCCCTTTAACCGCCTTAGTTGATTTGTAGCGTAGTTCAAATTCTGATAATGCTAAAATCCATTTGCCGATTCTACCACTTAATATCGGCATCGACAGCATATACTTGACCACATCGTCTTTGCATATGACCGTACATTCGGCAGATAACAAATAATGCCTTAATTTGACACAAGAAAAGTATAAACACAGACACAATTTTTCGATGGCCGAATACCTCGTCTCAGTATCCACTAATCTTCTGCTCAAATAATAAATAACACGTTCTTTCCCTTCAAATTCTTGAATAAGAGCTGAACCGATAACTGTATCATCAGCTGACAAATATAACCTGAAAGGCTTCCCATGTTGAGGTGGAACTAGCACTGGAGGATTTGATAAATATTTCTTAATTTCATCAAGGGCTAATTGCTGTTCAACTCCCCATACAAATTCCTGATCAGCTTTCAATTTAAGTAGTGGGTTGAAAGCCTTGATCTTACCCGACAGATTAGATATGAATCTTCTAATGAAATTAACCTTACCGATCAAAGATTGCAATTCAGTCTTATTGGCAGGAGCAATCACCTTGTTAATTGCATCAATAGACTTCCTACTGATTTCAATACCCCGCTGATGCACCATAAAACCCAAGAATTGTCCTGCCGATACACCGAATGCACATTTATTAGGATTCATCTTTAATCCATGCTTCCTTGTGCACTCCAGTATCTTTCGCAGATCGGCTAAATGTGCTGTGATATCTCCAGACTTAATCACTACATCATCAATGTAGATCTCTACTAATGTGCCGATGTACTCATGAAAAATAAAGTTCATAGCCCTTTGATAAGTAGCACCGGCATTTTTCAAACCAAACGTCATGACTATCCACTCGAACAACCCCACATGACCTGGACATCTGAAAGCAGTCTTGGGAATATCTTCCTCAGCCATGAATATTTGATTGTAACCTGCATTACCATCCATGAAGCTGATAATTCGATGTCCAGCCGCAGCATCAATCAACAAATCAGCAATCGGCATTGGATAGCCATCCATCGGTGTGGCTTTGTTGAGATTCCTGAAATCAATACAGACACGAAGTTTTCCATTTTTCTTATAAACAGGAACCACATTAGAGATCCACTCTGCGTATCGACATTGCCGAATAAACTTTGCTTCAATTAATTTAGTTATTTCGGCCTTAATGTCAGGAAGTACATTAGGGTTGCATCGGCGCGCTGGCTGCTGATGTGGCCGAAATCCAGATTTGATAGGTAACCGATATTCAACTATCGATCGGTCTAATCCAGGCATCTCAGTATAATCCCAAGCAAAACAATCTTTATATTCTTTTAACAAATCTGTTATTCGCTGCTTACACTTGGAATCTAACTTAGCACTAATAAAAGTAGGTCTTGACCTATCACCATCACCGATATCTACTTCTACTAAATCATCTGCCGATGTGAACCCTTGACCTAATTTTCCATCATCGGCAAACCTATCCATTAAAACTCCTCTTCAGAACCGACTGCTTGGATCGGTGGAATTTCATAATCAGCAACTCTAAGGAACTCTTTTTCCCAAGCTTCTCCTGATATGCATTTAGTTCGCTCATAAGTATCTGATTCTGCCGATGCGATGATATAAGAAGAATCACCAGGGACGACCTCAATCTTATCCCCAATCCACTGTACGAGGCATTGATGCATTGTAGAAGGAACACAACAATTAGCATGAATCCAATCCCTCCCTAGAAGCAGATTATATGCACCCTTGCCGTTGATAACAAAGAACGTCGTTGGCAAGGTTTTGCTACCGATGGTCAATTCAACGCACACTGCCCCTTTAGCCGGTGATACATTGCCTTCAAAATCTTTCAACATCATATCGGTTTTGGTCAAGTCTTGATCTCCCTTACCAAGTTTCCGATACATCACGTAAGGCATAATATTAATCGCAGCCCCTCCATCAATAAGTACCTTAGACACAGGCTGCCCATCAACTCTGCCCTTCACAAATAAAGCCTTAAGATGCTGTCTCTCATCATCGGTAGGTTTCTCAAAAACAGCCATCATTGGATCTAGTGTTAGCTGAGCTACTTGATCAGAGAGAACAACTTCTTCCTCATTATCAGATAGTGCCAGAAACTCCATCGGCAACATGAATACCATATTAACATCTGCCGATGGACCCTTATTTTTGTGTTTTACCTGCCACTGCTGATGACCAGGCCTTTCATTGGAGGAATTTTCCTCTTGGTATAAATCCTCCTGACGCTCACGTTGCATCCTCCTTCTCTGCGTCTTTGTCAGACCCTCTGGGCACCATCGAGGAAACTTGGTTTTCCAAACCGGCTGATAACAAGTCCTAGTTGGTTCTACACGACGTATATTAGGGTCCCTGTAGAATATTTCCTCATCGGGAACTCTTGCGTTTGCCATCTCCTCAAGCTCCTCTTGATTCCTTGGAAAATATCCAGCGCGTTTACCAAGCCTCTCATGTACACTAAGTCTGCCCCCCAGCCGATCATGCACTGATGCTCTGCCTCTGATCGGCTCATTGATAGACAAACCCTGATTACCAAGTTGAAACCTCCTTTCTGAGCGATTGACTCCGTAATAACCATTACACTCAGGGCAATTTTCAACAGTTGGCAATTTAATACCTTCTTCCCAGCAATGGATGAAAAACGGACATCTCCAATGATCTTTATGTCGATTCCATTCTTCCCGACGTCTCATTTCTTGCTGTTGTCGATATCGGTCATTACGTTGACGCCAACCCTCCTGCTGCCTTCGATGAGTAATCACAATACCAGGTCGAGGATGATTTTTGGAACTACTACTTTCTCCTAGCAAATCCTTACTCTTTGCATCATCGGTAGTTATCCGATGTTGGGGGTCCACTGACGCGTTTTTCTCAGCAGCCTCTGACGTCAATACCTTGGTCTTTCCTTTGGCATCCAACATATTTGCTGGAAAAGGGTGTTGATCAATTTTCATCGGCTTCTAGGCCTTGGAAGTACCAAACTTAATTCTCCCAGATTCGATAGCCGATTGTAACTGTTGCCTGAATACCTTGCACTCATTTGTACTGTGTGAAGTTACATTGTGCCATTTGCAGTACAAAATCTTCTTCAACTCTTCTGCCGATGGGATCACATGATTAGGTGACAACTTAATTTGGCCATCTTGAAGCAGAAGATCAAATATTTTATCGGCCTTGGTGATATCAAAGGTAAACTTTTCTGGCTCTTTTTGACCAAAGGGACATGATATCGGCTTTTTATTCTTAACCCACTCAGCTAAGCCGATAACTGGTTCTTCATCAGAGTCAGAATCTCCTACTTCTTCAACAAATGATACCTTTTTACTCCAGTTCTTTTTAGGTTCAAAAACCCTAGTATCTTGATCAGAGATCCTTTGCACAAGATGACTGAGGCTTTCAAACTCCTGAGAAGCATATCTGTCTTTAAGATGTGGCAATAACCCTTGGAAAGCCAGATCGGCAAGCTGCCGATCATCCAGCACCAGGCTGTAGCACTTATTTTTTACATCTCGTAGCCTTTGTACAAAGTTCTCTACCGATTCATCATTACGCTGTCTCAATTTTACTAAATCGGTAAGCTTCTTTTCATGGATTCCAGCAAAGAAATACTTATGGAACTATTTTTCTAGATCAACCCAAGTAATAATAGAATTTGGTGGTAATGAAATGAACCATGTAAATGCTGATCCAGACAAAGATGATGAAAATAATCGAACTCTTAATTCATCTCTGTTAGCTGCCTCTCCACATTGAATAATGAAGCGATTGATATGTTCCATTGTTGATGTATTATCTTGCCTAGAGAATTTAGTGAAATCCGGTACCTTGTACCGATTTGGGAGAGGAATTAAATCGTATGCAGGAGGGTATGGAGTCCGATAAGAATAAGTATTGACCTTGGGCTTTATCCCAAACTGATCCTTCATAATTTCTGCTATCTTATCGGCCCAAAAAGCATCAGCCTCCTGCTGACGAACTGGTTGAATTTCTACAGGAGGTGCCTGCTGACATCCCTCCACATATCTTTGTGGCCCACGATCTCCAGCAATCGGCATATTTGCCGTTACTTGTGGTCCATTAGCCTGTTGGAAAGGATTCATCGGCTGGGCTGCCGATGCTTGATTCTGGAAACCAGCTTGCATATGACCTTGTTGAATCCCTGCAACCTGCTGATTTCGCTGAACTGTATGTTGAACAGGTAACTGTCCTGACCAATCATTATTAGAACTCATCGGTACAAAACTTACCGATGGCTGGTAATTTGCTGATATTGTTGGATAATTATAACTGGTTTGAGGCATGAACTGAACCCCAGTTTGACTCATAGCAGGGGCTTTCTGCTGCATCGGCAGTAAGCTCGCCGATGGACTTGAATTGAATGTTTGAACCATAGGCATCTGGAAACCTCCTGGAGTTGGTTGCACAGAAGTAGTTGCGGCATATTGAGGCACTTGAGCCATCGGCGAAACGGCCGATGGTATAGGCGCCCTTCCTACTGCATCAAACACTTGAGGTAATCTAGGATTGAAAGCAGATGACTCTGGAGGCATGCCATATCCCCACCAATTAGTAGGAATCTGGCTATTCTGAGACACAGGGCCTGACATAGCTGATGCCGATAGATCTGTATTAAGCTGAACTCACCCTCCTGGTAGTACCTGATCTGATTGTATCGGTGTAGATTGAATATTAGGTGAGCCTGCCAATACTGGAGGGGAAGTAACTTCTGTACCCACAACGGCCGAAGGAGCCGATGGAGTTTTGACAGATGCCGGCTCTGGTTGATGATAGGCAGGCCCAACGTAATGTGGTGCCGCTTGTCCTTCTTTGAGAGTTCGAACCACAGCATTATGAACAGTATTGGACATCACATTGGAATGATTAATCAAAGCATGATTTGCTACAGAATTAACCATCTCTTGAAGTTTACCAGGATTGGAGTCAAAGGTAACCTACCGAGGCAACGGCAAATCTTGCTTCTGGATGACTTGTCCACTCTTGTTCAAGCTAAACGATCTCAGACAAAGCTGCTTGTATTCTTCTACAGCCTTTTCCATAGCCTGCCTCTGTTCTTCCTTGAGATCTTCTTCTGATACTGCGATAATGTTCCCTGAATCGATCTCGGGATTGAACATATTGATTGATTTGTCCCACCGAGCGTGCCAAAAGATGTGTTGATGCAAAAGTGGATCTGCAAACACAAAGGGCTAATACCCGAATCGATATCCAAAGCGTGCCAGTCGATTTGACCTGCTAATCGACAAGGATGAAGATACGAACACTTTAGTCCTGACAACAGCGATACGCCCGGAAGTCACGGCCAAGAGGTGCTCACGCGGAACTCAAGAATCACCGAAGGTCGCACTGAAACGATGCAGCTCGCCGAATCAATGAGAACTCGTAAAAAAAGGAAAAATATGCAACTTGACGAAGTCGCCGAAAAGTAAGTAGATGCAAATAGGAGTAAAAATTGGTTTTGATATTGATTGATGTCTATATTACATTGCCCCTTACTCCATATTTATACCCTGATCTAAAGAGACACAACCAAACACAACTAGGACACCAATCCCATATCTAAGGAAACACGTGACTCTTACATGAATCATACCCTAACAAATATAGAAAAGGAAATCAACTCCTATCTATTTCCCTGTCCGCCTCAATTACGATGGAAATCTCACCGTCCTCCTTCCCATCGGCATACTCCCTACTTCATCGGCAGTAGTCTTCAAGTCTTCCTTCATCGGCATACTCCCTGTTTCATCGGCAGTAGTCTTCAAGCCTCCCTTCATCGGCATACTCCATGTTTCATCGGCAGTAGTCCTCAAGCCTCCCTTCATCGGCATCGACAATAACACCTCCAACCTCATCGGCAACGCCCGAGTCCAAATCAACCTTTCCATCGACCATCACCAGCTATCGGCAACCATCTTTACAAACCGGCTTTCATCGGCTATCAAAGTATTCAATAACTTTCCCCTTGCCGATTAGTCCACTCCGATTATTTTGACACGTGCAAAAAACGGTGTCAACAATTTTTACAACATCCATATGAAACACTTGCAACATACCTCTAAAACATGTGAAACTACTGAAACATACTCTTGCAACATACGCTTTCAATGAACATCTCTTTGTTGCTCGGCAAAATGGAGGCTCATCGATGTGTGGTGTTCACCGGAGGCAGCGGCCCGGCGGCGCTTGTAGGCGGCGGGCCGCGGCAGTGGCTGCACGACGCGAAAGGGTGGCAACGGCCTCATGAGCAGCGGGGAGGCTGCGGCTGCACGACTTGGAGAGGGCAACAGCGTGTCGCGCTTGGCAGGGCCGGCAGCCAAGCGTCACGACTCGGAGGCAGCTGCGCGCCGTGCCCGGCAAGGCCAGCTACCAAGCGGTGCGCCTCGGAGGTGGCAGGCGAGCGGATAAGAGCGATAGGAAGAGGAACGAGTGGATAGAAATAAGTGGATGAGCAGTTCTTTTTTAAAAACAAAGGAGCGTGAATTATTGGGCTGGCGTCTGACCTAGCAATGGACCGGACGGACGCCCGTTTCAGAGCATTACCGAAAAGAATGTCCATGAAAGGACTTACCGTGAAGTGACCATAGCCAGAAAATAAATAGCTGTAAGCAAAGGCTTACACCTTCTTTACTCTTTCTTGAAGTTGATATTTAGAGGCTGTTCGGCTGGCTGGTAGCCGGCCGGCTGGCTGGCCAGCCAACTCACGAAATCACTGTTCACGTCCTGTTAGAACAGTATTTTCCTCTCACAACAATCAGCCGGAACAGTATTTTTCAGTCCTGCCGAACAGGCCCTTAGTAGATTTCCCTTGAGAGTTCAATCTCCATACTCATGTTATCCACCTCTACTTTAACCAATGCCCCTACGTCAATTGATCCAGATTCAGTTGAGGTTAGCTGCTCTTTTTTTTTTCTTTTTTATCTCGACTAGCTGCTCTTTTAACTTATCAACCATGGTATAGTGTTTTTCTCTCATAACAAACCAACGAACAGTATTTTTCAGACTGACTTTTCAGCGAAACGAACAGGATAAAAGAGTCTGCTCATGGCTCTTCTGAACCATCAATCAAGCCTACGCCGGGCAGGAGGCAGTGTCTCCGCCTCTCGGGTGGCAAGGTAGCTTTCCGGCCGGTACTTGCCTCTCCTCATGCTGCCGCTTCAAGCTGGAACAGTAATGAAAAAAGTCCATTTTACCTCCCTCAAATATTATATAAATTCGATATACCTTCCTCAATAGAAATCGATCTTTTAGACTCCTCCAACTATTAAAACCGTCTAATTTATCTTCCTGAGCAGTTTTGAGAGTCGTTTGTGGCACCAAGTCACGCCAGGAGAGGTAAATTGGACTTTCGTGATAGTTTAGGGAGGTCAATTAGTATATTTTTTTTCAAAAAAATTATCTAAATATTTTTCTAGAATAAATATGCATTTAAAAAGACTAAATCTGATTAATTATTATTAAATTTGTTTTAACTCGAAAAAATATGAAACCAGTTTCATGTTTTTCCTAATGTTCTACTTTTTTTTTCTTTCTTATATTGTCTCCTAAAATTTGAAACTAGGGCTAATATGAAACTGGATACATATTTGAAACTAGGATAAATATGAAACTCGGAAATACGAAACATGTTACATATTTTTCTGAGTTAAAAACAAATTTTCTATGATTTTTCTAATATTAAATCAAATTTTAGTATTTTTAAATGCGTATTTATTCTAGGAAAGCATGTGCATTTTTAGGAAAAAATATTTGTAGAAACTGACTAACTTGGCGCCATGTAGGACAATTGACATGGCACCATGTAGGACAGCTAACATGGCGCCACGTCAGCCAAAACCACTCTCAAAACCGCTTAGAGAGGTAAATCGGATGGTTTCAATAGTTGAAGGAGTAAAAAAAATGGGTTTTCTAATTAAGTGAGGTAAATCGAACTTATAAATAGTCAAGGGAGTTCAATAGGAATTCCTGATTCTCTGTTCTCCAAAGCCTCCAAGGCTGACTTGGTGTCGTTCCGTAATCCGTAGCACGGCCTGTGCTCTGTCCTCATTGGAGCAAGGGGAGGTCTTAGGGCATGTGCAACCCACAGACGATGGGTTGTCTTCAAGAGTCTCGAATTAGACATACAGACAGCTAAAAAGACAGGTTATATAACCCATAGACAGAAGGTCGTCTGCAAGCTGTTTAATGCTATGTATGTAGTTAAAATCAATCATGAATACCATTTTGTGTACCACTGTGTTGTTATTCGATAGATAATGGATCATAGCTACACTTAATTCACACTAATAACATTCAAAATTCCTCATAGTGATCTTCTACTTCTCCAGGTAGTCATAACTCGAAGAAACAAGATCATATGAGATCTTAGCCAATTAACAACAACCAGCGATCAGGCATCATATATAACATCAAAACAGGAAAGGCGTCACCCACATCTAAATTAAGCTCAGAGATGGAATATTATTGCTTACGCCATTATTAAATACAAGCGCGACAGTTTAAAAACGCTGACAGAAGAAATTTGATGCTGAAAGAAGAAACACAAGGATGCTGCAAGATGAGCTATCGAGTGAGGCATTGCATCGAACAGCTATCGGGCGTCCCTTTTTTTCCTTAACCAACTCATTAATATTAAACTAGTTTGCCATTGCAACAAAATAGTTGAGGCATTAGCAGGCAAACAACGTCATGGAGTAAATACCAGATGTGGATCCAGAAAGCACGAGCGTATCAAATATTGCTACATGATGCAGTCTCTCAGCAACAAGAAACAGAGAAGGTGACTTGGGCAGCCGGGTCGAGCACTCGAGCTAGCACATACACCCGTCGCCGCTCGTGCCTGGCCATCGCGGCAACGGGACCTTCGGGTGCCGGCGCAGTCTTGTCCCAGCTTACTCACACTGAGGTGCGACCGCAGGAGACGGGAGCTGCAGCCGCCACTGCCGCCGCCGCGCACCTAATCTCCAGCGTCGTTGTTGCGCAATGATGGAGAAAAGAGGAACATTGGTGGGTGGGGGATATTGGCGCGGAAGATTGGATTCTCCCGTGCGCACAGATTGATCCATCCCTCGTCGCTCGGAGACGACGATGCCGTACAACGCGCCCTCCACCAACGACTGAGCCTGGGAGCACGAGCCAGCGTCGTCGTCTCATGACACGACGGCTAGGGATGAAAACGGTCGGGAACGATCGGGAAAATGTCTTAACCATTCCCGCTCCTGTATTTTTTTGTCGGGAACGGAAATGGAAATGGGAAGGCCGGACGGGAAAACGAAACCGATATTACGGGATATCAGGAACGGAATATTTCGAATAGGAACGTCTCGATTACGATCGGGAAGCGGTAACACAAAACGGGAACATCAATATATGTAACCACTTAAAACAATGAGCTCGATGCAACAATAGCAACCATATGCAACAGCAAGCTAACAGGCAAAAAAAAAATAGTTCACAATTCACAGTAAGCCAACAGGCAACAGTTCAAATTAAAAAACAGTGCATGTGAACAGGCAAGCCAACAGGCAACAGCAAGCGGCCACGAGCCCACAACCAGTCAACCACAAGTCTCCAGCCAACGGCCACAAGAACACAACAGTAACACAAGTAGTTTTCAATTCACAAGTCCAAATACGGACATTCAGTGGGCCGGCAGCCAGCGGACGGGAGTGGGCTGGGCTACATCAATCAGTGATTCAGACATTCAGTGGGCCGGCGCGGGAATACGGGAATATCGTCGGGAATTTTCCTACCCAAATACGGAACCGTGAATACGGTCGGGAAAATCCCTTAACTGATTCCGTTCCCGTTCCTGCCTAAAATACGGTGTCTGTTTCCTGTTTTTCATGCAAAAATGGTATGCGATCGGTTAATGCGGTATACGGTGTCGGTCGGTACGGGAATTTCCCGTCCCGTTTTCATCCATAACGACGGCCTCGCCCTCGCCCGTCTCCACGCTTGCGGGGTGTTTTCTGTAAAAATTAAATCATACACACGGCTAAGTTCCCCCCCAAAAAACAAAATCATACAGACGGCTCGAATCGTCCCATTGCAAGTAAGGATGAAAACGGACGGAAACGGTCGAAAAACCCCTCAATCGTTTTCTACTTTTACATTTGAATACGAAAACGAAAGCGAAAACGGTAAAGCCGGACACGAAAACGAATGCGAACTTACGGAAAATCGAGTATTTTGAAAACGAACCAATTCGAGCGGAATTATGTCGAACACTGCCGGTATACAAAAAATAAATACAGAATACCGCCCGTAGTACTAAGTGCATAACAATTAACAATAGCTCATATACAATTCACATTGTTTTTTTTTAAGTTGAGTTGCATTGTCATAGCTTACATAGCTTATGCATACCTAAGCCAATATTTTTTTAGCACGAGATATTAGACTTATACATACAAAAATCATACAAAAAAAGAAAAAAGAAAATGCGGTGGTAAATATAAAACTATTAAACTTGACCGAGCACCAAGCAGGCAGCATACTCGGCTGTTGTGTGCTTCATAGACTTCGGCCAACCACATTGGGCCCGTGCGGATGGGGACTCAGACTAAGGAAGTATAAGGCCCTGTTTAGTTTCCAAAATTTTTCATCCCAAAGTGTTATATCGAATCTTTCGACACATGCATGGAGTACTAAATATAGACAAAAAAAAACTAATTGCACAGTTAGGTGAGAAATCGCGAGACGAAACTTTCGAACCTAATTAGTCCATAATTAGACACTAATTGCCAAATACAAACGAAAGTGCTACAGTTGCCAAAACCAAAAAATTTCATCATCTAAACGCGCCCTAAGCAGTGTGTGTGAGTATGCTAGTTTTTTAGTACCACCTCGACGTCCCAACCAGCGACAAGGCAGCAAGCTGCTTATATATGGCGCCACAACACTAGTGAGGGAGGGCACAACCACACTGCAGCTGGGTTACGCTGAGGCCTGAGGGCACAATCAGTGAGTGGACTGGGCTGTCTGCAGTGGGCCAAATTCGGTTCAAACCAAATTTTGTAATCAGGATATTTTTGAATTAAAAGTAGAAAAATAGAAATTGGTCGAAAAAATGTCTAAACTGTTTTTTTCCTAATTTTGAATTTGGTGTTTTGGATTTTGAACTGAATTTGAATTTGTTTTGATCGGATTAAATATAGAAAACGATGCGGTCGGATATTTCCGTTTTCATTGTAGGTGCCTTTAGTCTAAAAAAAATGCCACCCCGGTCGAGTTAGTTTAAATTTGATCAGTTTGTAATAAATAGTATTAACATTTACGTATTCTATAAAATTTACTATAAAAATATATTCTATAACTATTTTAATAAAATTTACTTTTTATCATAAATGTTATTATATTTTTTATATAACTTTAATTAAAATTCAAACGGAAGCAACACAAAGACACACAGGGTCAGGTGGTCTGTGTGTTGTGTGCTCTCGTTGCTGCAGCCTCTGGTCAGCTAGAGCATGGCTAACGGTGTGTCTGCCAGGTATTCCTAAAACAGTTTTAGTTACAACTTATCTGATAAAATAATTTTTTTAGCTCCAACTTCTCTTAAAAAACATTCGATAAAACACATTCTTTTTAAAAAGAATAGAATGTCCATAATACCCCTCTAGTTTTATTTTTTCTTTTTAGATTTATTTTTCTTCTCTTATATCTTATTTCTTTCCTTTTCGATTTTATCCGGTAGGTACATCACCCACGCAAGTTGGTTCTCTTCTCCAGCCTTGCCTCCGATCGCCGCCCCTCCCCTCCTAATTCGCCGTAGCTCGGCAGCCCATCTCTAACCCGCCTCTCTCTTCTCCGGACTTGCCTCTGATTGCCGCCCCTCCCCTCCTGCTGCACCGCAGCCTCCAACGGCCCTATGCCCAGTACAACTGTTGCTCCTGCGCATGATGGAGGAGGGTGGCAACGCCTCGTCTCCAACCTCCTGATCATGCCAAAGCTTGATTTAAAGTGGCCCATTTGGTCGCAACGCACGCAAATCAACTTCTAGCTACCAAACTTGACCTAAGACTGTCTCCAACAGTCCGAACCCATACACGAGACGCATTGGGTGGATTGGGTAGCGTACAGCAAATGGGTGCGTGACCCAAAACTCTCCTTTTCCAACAGCCCACACACACTCCACGCGAGCCCTGACTTCATCGCCCCCATCCCAATCTCCGACGAGTCCGCCGCCCTCGCGGGTGGCATGCCGGTGGCCCCCTCCGCCTCCGCCTCCTTCCTCCCTCTCTCTCTGCTGTGATTTGGTGTAGGAATGGAGACCTGAATCCTCTCGTGTCCTCCGTGATTCGTCACTCTATGATTTTCATGTGATTTTGTTCTTCACTGTGTTCTTCGTTCTCGTTTCTTTCCCCTTCTTGATTCGTGCTCGATTTGAGTTTTGCTATGAGATTTGTTTAGTCAGATTGATGCTTTCACGAGTGTTGAACAATCCTACCAAGTGATTTGAATCAATTCCACTCGTGCATCAAGATCCAAGCCGATCTTCATTTTGGGGGAAAAACTCGTTCTTGCTCGAATTTCTTCGATTTACAGAGTTACAGTTAAAATTGAGCAATGATCTCATAGGAGTAGCTTTTTATCTTCATTGCGAATCGTTGTGCAAAGTTTGGGAGCGATCCATGAAGATTTGAGTCAGATTTCATCGATTTTCTTGGACGCTCCTTTTCTGTTCTTCGCGTGCGAGCTCTCTCTTCGTCGTGTGCTAGTTGATTTGGCTCCTGGCCGAGCACACCAGCAGCGCCCAGCGCTGATTGGCTCCCGGCCGAGCAGTAGTTGCCCGCACTGCTCCTGCCGCGGAAGACTTTACGTCTCGGAGAAAGACGACGCAAATAAGCGTCCTGGTTGGCCTCGTACCCAAAATGCATCCTGCTTTTGCGTCTTCTGTCGGAGTCGGTTTTCTTCAGCTAAAACACTGTGCATGACCGATTTTGGATTTATGTCACCCTTTGCATGAGCTATTGGAGACGGTCTAAGTCACGCTAGTCTTGGTGTGGAGGCCTTGCCTTTGGTTTGAAGAGGGCCCCATAGGTTTTCAATCTTCTACAACTAAAAAGACTAAAAGTAAGACTACTTTTTGGTGCGATTTTTTTTAGGGTCGCTCCTCCCAGCCATGCGATACCCCGCGCGATAGAAAAAAAAACTGCCATCCCTGCGATCCTCGCCTGCTTTAAAGGAAATAAATCGATCACCTGAGGCTACATGCATGGAAGAAAATAATAATCATGCATGGAATGAAACAATTGGCAAAGATCAAGCAGGACTCCTCCCTTCCGGTCATGCAATACCCCGCGCGATAGAAAAAAAACTGCCATCCCTACGATCCCCGCCTGCTTTGAAGGAAATAAATCGATCACCTAAGGCCACATACATAGAAGGAAACAATAATCATGCATAGAAGGAAACAATTGGCAAAGATCAAGCAAGACGATTCAATGAGGTTGGCCCTTAATTTTAGTGTTTCCAGCATGCAAACCTGAAATTGAAAAGTGGCTGCTCCTTGAGAACATCAGTGGTGCCAAATAAAAGATGTGTAGATTATGAGACTGGTGAACCTTCTGCAATTTCCTAAACGAATATTCCCACCATTCGTATATAGGTCCATTCCCCTGCGTTTCTTCGTGCTCCAATTAGCATATAATATGAAAGTATTGTTGTGTTCATCACGACTTTCAGTTGACTACTCCCATTAGCATATACTTTCTCTGCCCCAAAATATAAGTCGTTATGGGATGTGTGTAGGTCAAACTTTCTCAACTTTGACTAGGTTTGTAAAAAATATGTGCAACATTTATATCTCCAAATAAGTTTATTATGAAAATATATTCAATGGTCTATGTAATGATACTAATTATGTATTATAAATATTAATATTTTTTTATATATAATTGGTCGAAGTTAAAAAAAAGTTGACTTCTCGGGAAGTGAGAATGAATTCTATTTTGTGACATATGGAGTATACGAAAGCAGTGTTGAAAATATTTTAACAATCAAGTTCGTCTCTGTCTGATTGGTAAGCTTAGACATCATAATGGCATAAAAATTTTTGACTCTCATGGACACCCTCATGAATCAGTGCAAAGCATCCCAATCCTACAGCATACACAAATGACAACCTTAAAGTTATGATATTTTCAAAGGATGGACAATAAAGACCATCTTAAACATTCTGGCATTAGAGTATATACGTGCAGACACATAGGCATGGTGGTGCAAGTGAGCAGCCAACAAAAGTCCAGAGTTAGATGTTTTTTGATCCCAGGACTAAACTTTAGTCCGTGTCATATTGAATTTTTAGATATCAATTAGGAGGACTAAACATAAGCTAATTATAAAATTAATTACATAAGTTGTGGCTAATTCACTTGCCAGCGCCGTGTACAAGATGGTATGGAGATGTGGTGGAACTTATTCGTGGATTTGTTGGCACACGAAAGAAATGGATATCGGAAATATTTTCCTACCGGTATAAAAAATGATCTTAACCGCATCACCGAAAGATCTACACAGCAGAGTTTGTGAGCCTGCGACGCCATGCTCTCTGTGACTTTGTAAATTTCACGAACTTAGCCTTTTGGATTAAATATCACTTTAACGTCGGTCATATACTTTTACAGTATTATTATCTTATAGTGCGATCCGTGCGTTTTTAGTACAAAAGTTTAGCTGTCCCACAGCAACGCACGGGCACGAACCTATTTACATATATACTCGAACCTGTGTGTACATGATTATATGGAGATACAGTGAAACTTATTCATGAATTTGTTGGCGCATCAAAGAAATGACTATCGTAAAATTCTTTCTGCCGATATAAAATATTATCTTAGCCGTATCATGAAAAAGTCTATACAGTAGAGTTTGTGAGCCTGCGACGTCGCGCTCTCCGTGACTGTGTTAATTTCACGAACTTTGCTTTTTGAATTAAATGTCACTTTAACGTCGGTATTTAATTTAACATTATTATAATCTTATCGTACGATCCGTGTGTTTTTAGTATAAAAAATTTAGTTGTCCCGTAGCAAAATACGGACACACTACTAGTTAAATATATAAAAAATAAAATGAAATGAAAACAGAGCACCGCGTCCTCCTCATCCACGTAGGCGGAGGGGAAGGGACAGGCAGCTGCATGCTCGGTTGACCGCTCGCCGGCCGTGTCCGTATTTGGGGTGGAAGCCTGGGAGGTGGGAGGTGTTGTGTTCTGCTTCCCACGACTCCTCCATTCAGACAAAGACAGAGACAGGCCTGCCTACCTCTCCCTCTCTTCTCCTCTCCCCGCGCCCAACAACACGCCACCCGATCCACGCCGGCCACAATCCGGGCTGCCCAAGGTGTCCTCCCCTCCCCTCCGTTCCTGGACGCCGCCCTCCCGCCCGCCGCCGGCTGATTTCTTCTCTCCTTCCTCAGGTACGTACGGGAACGGAACCCCCCCTCCCCTCCCCTGCGTTGCTCCGACCTCCGATCCATCGGTGGTGGTCTGGTGGGTGTTCTCCACTTCTCCTCCGCGGTCCTTGACAGGCAAGCAGACACGTTTCTTCCCGCCTCGTCCGCGACGAGCCGCTTGGCCGCCGCGGCTCTCTCCATGCGCGGCGCCGCCCGGCGTGCTCTGTCAGCGCGGTCTCCGATCCAACCAGGGAGGCAATGCAATGCTCTGTAGAACAACGCGCAAGCCAATAAGGGTTAATTAATGGATAACTAACATTCCACAGGATTGAATGCGCTGCACTGCAGTTCGTTCCGGATTAGCCCCCGGCCTGCCCCTTTGACTTTCTTTGATTTGATGGAAACAGACTGACCCGATCCGAACCCAAAAGCTTCCTTTTTCGGGATGGGAGATGGAATGGGATCCAGACCACATTGCCACAATCTTGTTATGCATTTCTTTGCTGCGAGCCCTCAAATCCCCCCACCTAGAATCGGAAAATGCTTCATCTGGAAAATTAGTTGCAGAGATCGAGCCACGGCTGTATATCTCTGCATTATCTTCCATCCCTCACATGTTCATCTGAAAAATTCAGAACGCTAATCCTCCGTATGCAGGTTCCTGACCACAAGTAGGCACGATGGACCTCCCGGTGGCGGACCCCGGAACGGAGCGAGGCGAAGGCCCGCTGATCCAGTGCCCATACTGCGACTCAGAAGCGATGCACAAGCTAGCCCAGATCCTCCTGCCCGGTCTCGCCGCGGTCTGCGTGGACGGCACGACGGGGGACCTGTTCCGCAACCCGTCGGTGGTGGCCGTGGACCTCCGGAAGGAGATGGTGGACTACATCACGCAGCGGAGCGACACGTTCATCGCGGACGCGCTGATTGAGTCGGAGGCGAACCAGGACGGGCCCGAGGCGGAGATGCCCGACGACCCGTTCGAGATCGTGTCGGTGTTCATGGACGACTTCAGCAGAACCAAGCGCAACATCATCGGCCACGTCTCCGGGTGGCTGCTCAGCGACAGCCGCGACGACAAGATCGACGACTTCGTGCAGGAGATGGAGATGACCAAGTTCTGGCCGCTGGAGCGCCGGGAAGCCATCGCCGAGGTGCTGCTCAAGAACGTCGACCTCAAGACCAAGTTCCACTGCCCCGAGAAGTACGAGAACGAGGAGCGGTTGGCGGACCACAAGGAGCAGTGCAGCTTCAGGCCCGTGGTCTGCCCCAACGACGGGTGCCGGGCAAAGGTCTCCGTTCGGTGCATGAAGGACCATGACGCCGCGTGCTTGTACAAGGTGCTGCAGTGCGAGCAGGGATGCGAGAAGCGGCTGCTCAGGAGGGATATGGATCGCCACTGCGTCACTGTGTGCCCCATGAGGCTCATGAAGTGCCCCTTTGGTTGCGATTCCTCGTTCCCTGACCGTGATCTTGAGAAGCACTGCGCCGAGTTTCTTCAGGCGCATTTGGTTAAGGTGCTTAAGGCGATTCATAAGAAAGGGCGTTCGGAAGATGAGCTCAAGGAGCTTGCTCAGAAGCTGGAAAAGGTTTGCCTGCCTTTTCACTGACCTTTGTGAATTACATATATGCTTTTGAATTGATGCTATTTGCTTCCCAAATATTTCTGATGAAATTGAGTTAACAGGATGCCAATCTGATCTAATCGCTTTGCCAGTCTTTTCATCTGATTATAGAATAAACCTTTTTTTTTGACAAAAACAGGTGCCATTTAATTTGGTGACAATTTTTTTTTCATGAAATTAGATGCACAGGTTGATCTGATATCCCTTCCCACTTTTTTACCTTAATAACCTGACTGTCCATTCTACTTTCTGCAGTTTGATGCAGATGGTAAACTGGCTAAAGCTCTGGATGCAAGACCTCTTACTAATGTTGTGAAGGACCTCGAAGCCAAGATGAAAGCTGAACACTCAAGTTAAAGGGGTGGGTCTTTTATACAGACAAACTTCACAGGATGGATAACTAACATTGTTTAGTTGAAGGGGTGGTCCTACGTGCAGCATATATACAGAGAAGAACATAAGTTTTGTTTTATTCCTATCTCCTTTATGATTTTTTGCTTCATTTTCTCCCCTCACAATCAAATTAATTCTCAGTATGTATAGTCCCTCTTGCTCTGTACCTTGAATTTTGTATGAGGATATTGTTTGTTTTGGTATATAAATCAAAGATCGGGTCATGTTTCCAGCAGGCTTGTTCTGTACCAAATTATGACTTGTTAATTGTGATGAATGAGCTCTGCTGATATTCAAATTCAATGTGTGTTAGGTTAAGATTCACATTTAACAGCAGCTAGGTTAGTGAATTGCCTGGACCAACCAGTTGAGCTAGTTAATCTGAACCATTATTTACATACACTGCCTTTGACGCCGCAGGTTCCTGGTGTGACAAAAATAAACATGTTCTCTGTCCTCGACTCCTAGTAACAAATGCTATTCTACTGCAAAACTGTAATGATTTTTTTTGGAATGTTAGCTGTGAGAACCATAGTTTACAGATAGTGTTTGATGATCCAGGGTGCACTCAAATAATGCGAGCATTCAGCCATTCAGGGATCATTGCAGCTTGGAAGTCGCATGCTCTATTCTGCAGTCCATGCTCATTGCAATAGATGGCCTTGTGGTCTTGTGGACTTGGTTGATGTGATCTTGTACCTCCGACTGCAGTTGATACGACCTTGATCTTGTTTCTTTGATCCATTGATTGATCGGCATCGGCTACAAGGATCTCGCTGGGCACTTCAACTCATCTGGCATCGCCTGGTAGATGCCACCTGCGATGGAACAGGCAAATCTACCACATACTGACACAGGCATATGTTCCTTCTGCTATCAGTCACGGTTCACATACGACCTATCTATTATTATCTTAAGAAATAAGTATTTTTTTTTATTATCGAACTATTGTTGAAGTTTTATTTTGGCCATCAAACTCAAAACTAGGATACTTTGACCATTGAACTTTGGCCATCGTACTCAAAACTAGATGTTTTTACCATTGAACTAAATCTTTACAAAATGCTTTTTGAAAATGCTAACTCAGTGCTAAAGGAATTATTGTCATTTGTACATCATTTAGGGAGTTAACCATTTGAAAAAGGTTTTTGAAACGTTGCTTGGTGGAGTGTTTCTGCCACCACCGGAATAGTCTGGTGGTGCCCTACAGAAACCACTAGAGAAAGCAGTGTGTGCCCGGGGTTGTGTTGTTTACTGTGCTGTATGGACACCGATTTTTGGTCATGTCCTTAAGGGTCCGTTCGGTTGATCAGGAATGCACCAGGAATTATTACAACCACTCAAAACTTATATAAATTTGGCAACCAATCCAGGCAGAAACGAATCTAGGGCAGGATTCACTGCTAACCGAACAAGGCCTAAGGGGGAACCGGAGAAAGAGGTGATCATGGGCTGTAGCTAGGGTTTGCTACTGGAAAATTTTTATGGCCCCTGCTACAGACCACCGGAGAAAGCGGTCCAAAGCGAGGACACGAGGATTCAAACATGTTTGCAGTACTTTGTCCAGTGCTAGGCACCAAAGTTTTTCTGGTGGTGGCTCGACCCTCTCGGGTTGTTCACTAGTAAGGTTCTGAGGCCACTAGATTAGTCTGGTGGGTCCCACTAGAGAGACATTGGAGGAAGCATGCCAGTTGGGCCGCTTAACAGAGAGTGAGCATGGTCGCAGAGATGTCTAGTGATCAGGCACCTAAGAACAGGCACTCCAACAGTGAAGTGACTATTTGAATTTGACCGTTGGATGACTGACACGTGTTAGACCCTTTCCTCCCGTGGTGTTTTCGGTGGGGCATCGGAATTTCTGGTGCTGCCGAAAAAGCTATAGTTTGTTCCCAACAGCTAGTTTGGGTGAGCAGGCTATTGTATATGTGGGTTGGCGGGCCATTTCAAGGGGCTGAGTTTGTTGTGAATCCAACAAATTATAAAGGAGCCCGAGGAACACTCTCCACTCACATACACTAGTAGTAGAGATCATATTCGGGGTAAGATTGGAGTGATCTCATGCATTTGCTTGAGAGAGATAGCATCTAGTGGCACTAGGGTTTTGGTTAGCAAGCTTGAGGGCTTTTTACTCTTGGAGATTGACACCTCCTAAATAGCTTGGTGGCAAGAGGCTCCATTGAAGCACATAAGAAGTTGTGCGGTGCTTCGAAGAGAGCAATTGTAAGGGGCACTTGTGCTCGCCCTTGCGGGAGATCACGAAGAGCAACTCTAGTACAAGCGAGATCTGAAAAGCACCATGTGGTCTAGCTAGGTCAAGTGCTATTGCTCACGTTGAGGGCTGGGAAGAAAGCAAATCACCTACTACGAGGAGCACACAAAAGTGGTGGCGGCGGTGTGATGAGGCCAGGGCCGGGAAGACGATGGCTGGAGGAGGCGGCGGCTCTCGGTGCGGAGCCACGGAGATCAGCCGGTGGAGGGAGTTAGGGATGTCGGCAGAGGGATGGGTCACACCGGCCTCCGGCGTTGGTGTGGTGGCGGGATGGGCAGATCCAAGCACCGGCGGTGGTGTGGCGGCGGGATGGGCGGCTCCGGCCTCCAGCATTGGTGTGGCAGCGGGATGGGTGGCTTCGGGCACCGGTGGAGATGTGGCAGCGTAATGGGTGGCTTTGGGCACCGGCGTTGGTGTGGCGGCGGGATGGGTGGCTCTGGGCACCGGTGGAGGTGTGGCAGCGGGATGGGCGGATCTGGCCACCGGCGGAGGTGTGGCGGCGTGATGGGCGAGTGCTGGTGCTAGGTTGAGGGCAGGGAGGAGGAGGCCATGGTCTGCGGGGAGTGGAGATTTTTCCCCTTTGTCTGAGCGGCCAAGAGGATAAGGCAGGTTGCGGCCGCGAGGGGAATTTTGCCCTTCTTAAGCGGGAGGCGTGGTGGGTCCCATGTGTCGGTGAGCGAATTAGCGTGGGAGAGCTGTGAGGTAGCGGCCAAATTTTGGTCTGGCGCGGTGGGTCCGCTATGTCAGTGGCAGAGCCTGCGCTGGCCAATTTTTGGTCCTGGCGCGGTGGGTCCGCTATTTCAGTGACCGTATTAGTAGTATTAGGAATTCAAATAGATTTTTGGGATAATAAATGATTTCAAATGGAAAAAATGTCAGAAACAAAGTTGTATAACGCATCGAGATCTACCACTTTGATTTTGGTCATTTTTTCATATGACTTTGTTTCGACAGTTTGAATTTTGAATTTTAAAATATTAGAACTTCGAACAAAATTTTGGGGTACTATGTAATTTCAAATGAAAAAGTCATGAACATAAAAGTTGCACAACTCATCAAGATCTAGAACTTTTATTTTGATCATTTATTCATCCGACAAAGTGATAGTAACATAGTTCATAAATTTTACATCTCTCTTATATAAACTATAAGAGAGATACATAAAATTTGTGAATAAAGTTACTATAACTTTGTCGGGTGAACAAATGACCAAAATAAAAGTTGTAGATCTTGATGAGTTCTACAACTTTTATTTTCATGACTTTTTTAGTTGAAATCATTTGGAGTTTCAAATTTTGGTTTAAAGTTGTCATTTGTTTGAAATTCAAAATTTAAATTGTTCAAACTTTGTCACATGAAAATATGACCAAAATCAACTCAATAAATTGATATATCATGATTTTAGAAAAATTTAGGGAAAAAAGCATCACATTTAGTGTTAGTATGTGGGAGAAATACTAGTTACAACTTTTTGCCATAGATTAAAAAGAGAAATGATGTTTGCACAATGAATTCATTACAAGAGAGGCTAATTAGCATGCAAGGCCCACATGTCATTCAAACGTTGGACCCATATGGCAGTCAAGGCTAATTAGCATGCAGGGCCCACATGTCGTTACCAGGGGGTACTTTGCATGCTGTGGCTAAGAAGCAGAGCAACAGAGGGCAGAGGTCGGCCACGTGAGCTCTGGCCGGCCACATCTCGGCCACTCTTGTCATCGACCACCAGCCTGCCATCTCGCCGACGACCCCACCTGTAGCCTCACCAGCCCCCCTACCAGCAGCCTCGCCATCCACCCCAGCTGGCAGTTGTTGCCTCGCCGGCCATTGTACAAGGTGAGCTGAGTCAACCATAGCTCTTCCCCTTTAGATTTGTTATTGTAGTGCCTTTAGTTGAATTGAAGGATAGAATCTCGATTTGTAACATTTTGGCACCTAAATTTATCCAGGTCGAGATGGACAGAAGCTGGATTTATAATAGTACACCATTTCATGATCCCGATATGTCTGGTGTTGAACAATTCATGGAACATGTCAGAAGTAGATTTAGTGTAGATGAAGAAATCAAGTGCCCATGCCATCGATGCCTGAACCAAGTAGAAAAAAGTCAAGATGAGGTAGAGGAGGATATCCACATCAATGGTATTTCTAGGTGCTATACAAGGTGGATTCACCATGGAGAGGGAGATAATGATATTGAACAAGATGATGGCACACTCGCTGTTGGTACTGAAGATATATCATGGGATGGAAATGACCAGGCTCCACTTGATGATGAAGGACAAGCTGAAGATGTCATAGAAGATAGTGCACGGGGAGTTTAGGGGTTGATTCAAGATTTGTACACCGCAACAAGCCATGGCTTCAGTGGTAACTTATATCGAGAAATCTTGGAAGAGGCAAAGCATGAACTTTATCCAGGTTGCACCGAGGAGTCTAGGTTGACTTTCATTATTAAACTGCTGCATATAAAAAGTGTACAATCGGATGACAAATTCTGGGTTCAATGCATTCCTTGAGTTGCTTTCAACATCGTTGAAGAATGTTCCTGGCCTCCCTAAGTCCTATAACAAAACTAAAGCTCTACTTAGGAAACTTGGTTTTGGTTATGTTGCTATTCATGTGTGCAAATATGATTGTGCCTTATTCTGGAAGGAGCATGAAAATGATGATCATTGCCCAGTTTGTGATGAATCAAGATGGAAAGTGAATAAGGAGAGCAGAAGGAAAATTCCTCACAAGGTCCTGCGTTACTTTCCAATAATTCCATGCCTTCAAAGTCTTTTTATCTTAAAGCAGCGGGCACAGTATGCAAGATGGCACAAGGATAAGAGGGTACCAGTTAAAAATAAAATGAGACATCCTGCTAATGGAGAAGCTTGGAAATAATTTGATGATACTTTCAAGTCTTTTGCAGATGATCCCCATAGTTTGAGGTTAGCCATTGCTACTAATGGATTTAACCCATTTGGTCAGATGAACAATTCATATAGCATATAGCCAGTGATAGTGGTTCCATATAATTTTCCACCATGGATGTGTATGGACCAATCCAATTATATGCTTGCTTTAATTATTCCAGGCAAAAAATCACCAGGCAAAGATTTTCATGTGTTCATGCAACCTTTGATAGCAGACATGCTTACCCTTTGGGAGGGTGTCTCTACTTATGATGCATATGAAGGCAAAGATTTCAGTCTACGTGCAACGATTTTGTGGAGAATCAATGACTACCCTGCATTAGGCACCATGTCAGGCAGAACCACTAGGGGTTACTTCACATGTGTGCACTCTGATGAGAATCCATGCTCCGAATGTCTGAGAAACAAAATTGGGTTCATAGGCCATAGATGTTTCCTCCCAAACAACCATCCCTAGAGGAAAAACAGATCTTTCAATGGCCACCATGAAAATAGAGAGCAGCCAAAGAAATTTAGTGTAGATGAGGTTATGGCAAGGTTGGATGAAGTTTCCTATGTTCTAGGCAAGATTCATGATAAGCAAAAAATAAGAAAACGATGCCGTAATGGAGAACCAATATGGCATCTCAAGGTTAGCTTGTATGATTTGCCATACTGGTCAAAATTAAAGCTATAGTACAACCTAGATGTTATGCACATAGAGAAAACATATGTGAAAATATTTTATCAACTCAACTTAATATTCCGAAGAAGACAAAGGACATAGTCGCTGCTAGACTAGATTTGGAGGACAAAGGTATAAGAAAAGAGCTTCATTTGCTGGAAGAAGCTGGTAATTCATCCACAAAGCCCAAAGCTTGTTACGTTCTAACACCAGAAGCAAAGAAGTTCTTGCAGTTTGTTAGCAATGTTAATTTTCTAGATGGCTATGTCTCTAATATATCAAGATGTGTTAATATGGAGGGAGGAACAATGCATGGGCTGAAAACACATGACTATCATATACTGTTGCAGCGTATTTTACCAGCTAGCCTTCGCGGTTTGGCGTGCAAAGATGTATATGAAGTAATTGATGAATTGGGTAGGTTTTTTAGACAACTTTGCTTGAAAACTCTAAAGGTTGATGCACTACACCAGATGAAGAAAGATATTATAATTATCCTTTGCAAACTAGAGAAAATTTATCCTCCTGCATTCTTCGATGTTATGGTTCACCTAGTAGTACACTTACCTGATGAGGCACTCCTTAGGGGACCGGTTCAGTATGGATGGATGTATCCCATTGAGAGAAGATTGGGCACCTTTAAGCGTTTCATCCGCAATAAAGCAAGATCCGAAGGATCTGTTGTAGAGGCATACACTGCCTATGAGTGTATGACCCAATGCTCAACATATTTCAGTGAAATTATTACTAAGTTCACTAGGCCTGAAAGAAACTTAGATGGAGCACAGAACATCTCACTCATTGATTTCTCTATTTTTGGTCATGGTATTAACTTGTTGTGTGCTTCAAAACTTCATTACTAAGATAATGACTATGACTCCATGGTTTGGTTTGTTCTAAATAATTGCGAAGAGGTTGATGAATACAAAGAGTGAGTAATTGTTGTCATTTCAATTCTACCAACTTTATTCAATATTAATGTCACAATAAACTATTTAACTTCTTCCTTTGCAGCATGTATAGGGAAGAATTGGAACAACAACAGGTCAACAATATTGAAAAAAATGATGTCAACACAATTCGCTGCATGGTTCGAGAAACATGTGCGTGCAACTTTTACAATCTGGCTGAATCATTTATGATACAATAAATTTCCAAACTCACCAATTCTCTATGTTTTCCTGTAGATTACCAGATTGAAATACAAAGGCACAACAAATGTTGATGAAGACCTATACTCACTCGCATGTTGGCCTGATAGGCGTGTGCGATCATACACAACCTATATAATCAATGGGGTATGGTACCACACTATGGCTTGTGAGGCACACAGGAAAACACAAAATTCCACCATCAAGACTGCAGGTATTCACAATGATGACACTATTGACTTCTATGGGACAATCACAGACATTATTGAGTTGAATTACACTAAGAACAGCAAAGGAGATAGATCTGTTATCTTACTACGGTGTCAATGGTACAATCTTGAGGGAAGGACATACCAGATGAAAGATGATGGTTACTTCAAGAGCATTAACATCGAAGGTCGATGGTATAAGAATGATCCTTTCATTCTAGCCACAGAAGCTTCACAAGTATTTTTCTTAGAAGATACAAAGTTAGGTCCATGTTGGTGAGTGGTACAAGAATTTAACCACCGACATATATTTGATGTTGAAGAGTCCGACGGAAAACAACAAATCAATGAACAAGTACAGATGAGATGTCAGGAGGCATACCAAGAGGACAATACTTCGTCGAAAGATTGTACAGTGGGAGACATTTATCCTGATATGGATTTGTTGCACATGGATAATCAACCAGGCAGCCCTATTAGTGCAGACCTTGTCAAGAGCATCCGTCGACATCAATAAACACCTCAAGGTGATGAAACAGACAGTGAAGATGAATATGAAACCTTCCTTGAGTACCATAGTCAACACGAAGCGAGTATATTAGAAGAAGATAGTGATGATGACTAACCTTTGCATTTCTGGAGCTATTTGTGAACCATGAACTTCTATTAGTGATTCTGTTGTATCTGAATTATGAAATTATAAGACCTTGTATGCAATGATTTTGTTTCAATGTTAAACTTTATTTATGAATTCTATTCTATGCACATGTAACCTATTGGAAGTTACATATAGGCTATATGCTGCCAAAATATCATGGATATGTTATATGCTGTCTAGAATTCATTGAGATGATATATACTACAAAAATTCTGGGTTTTTATGACAACCTAACAGTGTCATGGAAATTACAGGATCTGTCATGATATATATACGTTGGAAGTTACATACATGCTGCCAAAATTTCATCACACATAGGTTACATGCTACCAAAATTTCATCACACAGACAGGTTACATATCCATGCACACAAGAGATGTCCAACAGCACAAAGGCACATATTTCATACCAACTGCAAATACATCCTGGATAACAGGTTCAATACAACATGTCCCACCCTACTTCATCATCATAACCAAAAGCATATCAAATGTGGCCAACATATCCAACCTACTTCACAACATGTCCTACTTCATCATCATTGCCTACTTCAACACTACAGTTACAACCAAAAGGATGGCCAACACCAGGAATGTTACATTCAGACAGCCACACACAAGACAAATGCAGCTTCACATGCATTCCCTATTCTTGCCAACCATTTCCTTCACCTTGTTCAGATTCTGCTCTAAGCTATCAATTTTTTTTCACCAGCTCAGGAACTTCTATTGTTGAAGCTGCTGCAATGGTCGAGGAAGCTGGTAGTAGATAACCATTATCATGAAGGAACACCACATATTCTTCCTTGAACCAATACCTAGTACATGTCCCCTGCATTCAAATTAAAACAATAGGCAAATTAACATCTATAGTGCAGCCACTAAATGTTAAAGACACTACCATTCTCAAGCATGCCCATTCCAACAAGAATGAAATTTGGCCAATGCAAAATGATTATAACACTGACATTTCGATAGTTCTTCCTAGAGCACTTGAAAAATCCCTTTCTAGTGTTATACTCAGACTACATGGTAGTGGCAGCAAACACCCTCACGTCCTTGCAATCTAGGCACATTATCAATGGCAACCCGGTCACATCATCAATCAGCGCCTGTAGCTCGACAGCAGTGGGTGGAGGCACTACAGCAACAACAGCAAGGGGTACGGGTTACAGGGAAACCCTAGCTGTGCTTGACCACCGAGTGCGAGTGGTAGATGACGACGCCTACGACATGAGAACTTGAGAGAGCGGGGATTGATTAGGCCTCACACATCAACTGGAAAGGGGGAAGGTAAGCGATGGGGAAGGCAACAGAAGGGGGACAGGAAGGGGATGAGGGTAGCACTACCACAATGGTGCAACTGGGGACTAGGAGCACGCCGTCGACCAACGAGATGGAGTCATCGCCGGTCACCGAAGATCCGCGCTCCGTCGGGCGGGCTTGCAGCGGATCTACGCGCTGGCTCCGCCCAGAGGCCGCCGCGCTATCAGTTGGGGAGATGGGGAGCTGGCTCCACTTAGAGGCTGCCCACCACCCACCGCACTCTGCCCAGAGGATGCCGTGCCGTCAGATGGGGAGATGGGGAGCTGGCTCCACCTAGAGGCCGTCTGCCGTCCGCTGTCATCTTTAGTTGGGGAAATGGGGAATGAAACTAGTCGATAGAGAGGGGTCAAGGGTCCACCTCCTATTTGAAATAACAAATAGTGATGCTCCACAGCCATCACATAAAAACAACATGTATCATCATAAAAATGCCACCGTCAACTGGCTCCTGTCAACTTACATTTTGTGACGACACTTGGTACCTTTATGTGACAAAAAGAACAGTGTCATCATAAATAGTTCTGGCTATCCTGATTTTATGACGCTATAGACTTTTATGTCATATTATGATATATTATATGACAAAAATTTGCCCCATCATGAGGATTTTTGTCATAGAAAGAAGGATTTCTTGTAGTGTGTAGTCTCTGCTTTTGCCGAATTGGTTAAGTCACATGGTGGTTGGTTATTGATAACTGATACCTTGCTCTTGAGTAGTTCCTCGGGATTGAGTTGGTGTTGATGATATCAATAGGTTGGATCCTAATCCATGTTGATGTTCTCTTCCAATCCGGATATGAGCCTGACCATGGCCATCCGGGGATTTCCACAAGGTGCTTCATGGGGTTATTGTAGTCAAGCATCACGTTGCGCGTTGCGAGTCTTCATGGAGGGTTGATGGTCAACTCCTTTCGATCATTAAAATGGTTGCCTAGTGTTACAGCGAACTAGGGTCGTTATAGAAAAACACCAACAGAACCAAAACTTTATTTATTCTTCTCTAGCCTTATGCACATTGGATCATGATAATTGTTGATGTTATGTGCATTGTTCATTCTTACAACATGGGTGATAAAATTAGGATGATTGTGACATTTGAATACATTTATCAAAAAGAGTGGAGTTGCTTAACCTATGGAAGGATTGTCCATCTTTACAAAATGTATCAAACTTTATATGATTATAACTATCATCTTCCAAAGATAAGATATGCAAAATTTTAGCTCGTTTGGTTAAGACTATGAGATCAAGAAAGTGGTGCTATGGACAAGCTTAAGGAACAAGACATGTTGAGCTAATCAGGTTGAATCAAGCAAAGCTGTAAACATGTTTGTTTCTTCATTTGTGTAAATAGCAAGATCAGAGGGAAGCTTTTTAAATAATGAACACTTACCTTAAGATGTTACCTTCTTCATTGGAGTGTGATGACACCCTATGATGAAGGGTAGATGACTTGTGTGGTGATATTTTCTTCCTACTTGAAGCTTTCCTTGCTTGAGTTGTTCATGAGCATCTTGTCTCTTATGTCGCACTCATTCTTTCTCATCCTTTTATCGTACCATCCTTTTGTCCTTTCTTTCAACACTTTATTTGGACCTTATGCTCCTCTCTTCCTATCAATGAGGGCTTCATGGCTTTGGGTCCATTGAGCAAGACCTCTTCTTTCATTTAGCTTTTCTTTGCACCATCCGATCCTAGAGATGAGGATACAGACAACTGCATGCTCTTCTTCCATCAACCTTTCTTGATTTCTGTTGATTCTTGGTTGACGAGTTGGGGTTCATTGGAGATACAAACTCAAGTTCCTTTTTGATTGTCTAACGGCGTGGTGGAGAGTTGTTCTTCTTTGTTTGTTAGCGATACACCAGCCATCTTGATAGTCAAAGAAGGAACCTTATTGGTACTTGTATGAAAGCTTCATCTCTAATGGCTTAGGGATGACTTCCTATGCCCATGATTTTATGAGACACCATTGGCAGACCACCATGGATTGATGACATTGATACGAGGATACATGCCATGATGTAGTGGCATTTGTCATCCTAGTCCTTGCTATCGACGTGCGAGATGGTCTTTTCGAAAATGATGAAAGCAGGCATATTTTGGCTAAAACAAGGTGGGTTGCATCCTGCTTCTCATCAACATCCTAGCTTGAGTCTTGGGAAGGCTCAAAGCTAGGTTGTCTTTGATGTTACTCATAGCCCGTCGATTTGTTCGTCCACTTCCTATGAGTGAGTGCTTTTATTATAGATCCGTTTGATGGCACTCTCCTTCTTCCACAGCTGTAGTGATGGTTTGGATTGGGTTTGCAGGTTCATACCAAACCATAAACAGGCATAGCTTATATTTATTCTTCCTGCAAAATGTTATTGGACACATACCCGAGGGAATATAACAAATTTGAAGCTTGGGTTGTTATCCATAATTTTTGTGATTTTTTCCTCTATGCTAGTGAAAGGATGGTTTTTAGAATTACCTTAGCATAGATTTTGTTTATCATGTCTTATAGCAATTTTTATGTGGTTGCTGCATTCTAGCATGGTTCAAGGCAAAGATAACTTGCAACAAAAGATAAGTGAATAAACCTTGATACTCATAGTTCTTCCATTTGTGATGAATGAGCTGTGTCTTCTTGGTGCAAAGTTATTGAAATTCATCATATGCCTTGCTCCATCTACCCAGATTGGATTTGAGAGTTTCCTATAGGAGTTAGTCCAACAAAATATCTAGTGTCTACACAAGCAATTTTTAGTTCAATAACCAAACTAGACTCCATGTCTAATTTGATTAAGGAAGGCTATTTAACCTAAGCACCATGCTTAATTTAAATGCCTACGGAAGTATGTGCAGTACTTCCAAACCAAAACTTACTATGGCAGGCAAAGGTAGCATGAAAGCACTATAGAGATGTATTCAATTTAGAGATGAAAGAGCATGATCATTGTGAGATTTTTTTAAATATGCAAGTGGGATGGATATATGAACGGAACTCAATGAGATGGATGCATGGATTATTTGAAGTAAACATGCAGTGGAATGCAAAAAGTTAAAAGATAACTACTCATCAAATTTAAAGTCCATGAGCAAGACTATCTCACCTTTACTGATCAAACTCACCATGACTCACAAGATGGAATTTATGAGTAGTGCAGCATTTGTTTCCATCACTTGAGATGTGATTTGAATTCTTGTGATGTTGATCTTTTTCTCCAATGTACATATGGTTAGAGAGTATATATATATATGTCCATACAAACTTGTGAGATGGCAAGGTTCCAGTGTTGATGGATCTTGAATGCTCAGGCACCCTAAGTTCTTCAATATTTCTTCTTTTCTTGTGAAAGCTTGCCGGAAGGTCAAAACCACATGTGTTGTCCTATCTATTTCACAATATAACAGAATAAGAGCAATCCTACTAAAGCTAACAGTATGTTTATGACAAATCTTTACGTCAATTGTTTCCCCGGCAATGGCGTCAAAAATGCTTGTTGGTATTTATAAGTGCAAATAGAATATAAAGGATTCCGCAAGCGCACAGAATACCATTGTAGCATTTTACTAGGAGTATTCTAGGTATTGTTATTTATATTTTACCACAGGGACACAATGGAGTAAAGATTTATTGGGTAATAGCAAAGGAGTATCTATTAACATACCAACATAGCTAGAGCAGGGGATAAATGTAATGATAGGAATTAAGCATAATGACACTCAGGGGATAGATCGTTAATGATAAATAACTAGTTAACTCGGGAGAACAACGGGTGAGGTAGATTCTTGTGACATTCTTATTACATGGTCCAAGTACAACCAACTATAGCTAAGACTAACTCTACTCTTGTGCACTTCGAGACGCCGCTAGACGGTAGAGTTCCACAAAAGATAACTCTACTAACGCGACTATGGTCCTACAATTTAAGAACCTGCTCACATGGGGTGGACTACAGAGGATAGACGGGGATGTCACCTCCTGCTGCTACCACACGGCTAGGGAATAGGGTGCACTCATAGGCAGGGCATCGTATAAGCACCATGCTTACATGAGACTCGGCTACTTAGCCTTACCGGTAAACTAGCAAGCTAAGCGCTCTATAAACCCGCACACAAAAGTAATGATAACCTTAACTAAGTAAGATATATATTCAAAGTAAGCATAGCCATGCATGTAGATAGGAATATGATAAATTAATAATAAGTCTTACAAGATATAGAAGTGAAGATACAAGGCTTTACCGAGCCTCCAAGACTAGTTCCAAAACTTGAGCATGAGTCCAACTCGACCCTCACTTCCGAGCTACTAATCTACTACATTAGAGAGTTCTAGACCTAATCCTCCTGGTGTGTGTTGATCTGAATGAGAGATATGAATTAGGGTTTTAGGATAGCTTTAGGGAGGGGGCAGGGGCTGCTATATATAGGGGGAACAACCAATTCTGAGCCCTCGGATCAAACTGACTAGAAACAATAGCGTAGATTTGATCTTTAAGGCGGTGGAAAACTGACGTACGAAGGAGAGACCGACAGGTGGACCCACTAGGTCGGTCGGCCTACAGGTGGGGCCGGCCAGCCCCACTTGGTAGCCTCTTGGCTCAATTTTCGGTGGAGAGTCTTCTGGAGTGTTCTAGAGTCTTCCCAAGTCAGTACCATCGCGGATAACGTGATTTAATCTAACAATTAGGTCCACCTTGATGGTTTTCTGAATAAATCCTCCAACAAATACAGATTGGCCAAAACTTGTGGAATTTATTAGCTTAAACCCCTAGACCTATGTTTGGTGATGGAATTAAGTACATATGTAGGATATGTTGACGGTTTATGATTGATGTTAACGACCGTCAACAATGGGGCAAGGACCGTCCATGAGCTTGGCGTAGTTGGCATCGTAGCTGCGCTTAGCACGAGTGTTGATGATGTTGAAGGAGCTGTTCGGCCTATGCCAGTGGTTCTGCCTGCCTCTTGAGCCCTCCGGCCTATCATCGCATCGATGGTCGCGATCATTGTAGCGGCGGTCATGATCATCGTGGCGGCGTTCGCTCTCATCATGGCACCTCTTGTTGTGATGGTCGTCGATACAGTGCTAGTGTCAGTCAGGACAGGTGGCCCGATCAGCTTCTTCAGCGTCGGCGTAGGCATTTGCTGTTTGCAGCAACTCATCGATGGTCGTTGGCCTCTTGCGGTACAACTTCCCATGGAGTTGCTCATGATAGAGGAGCCCTTTGGTGAATACGACGATGGCTTCGCTATCGCTGATGTTGGGGATGGAGTTCCTTGTCTCCGAGAAGTGCCTAATGAAGCTATGTAGGGGCTCCCTGGAGGTTTGATGAAGCTTCAAATCATACTTGGTGCCAGGCTACCCGCATGTGGCTATATAGTTCATGACAAAAGCTCTCTTGAGGTCTTCCCAAGATCCAATGGAGTCTGACCTGAGGCCGAGGAGCCAATTATTCGTAGATTGGTTGAGCATGACGGGCAAATAGTTTGTCATCACATCTTTGCTTCCGCCAGCGGCGTGCACGACAATCTCATATAGCGTCAGCCACTGCTCGGGGTTGGTTTTGCTGTCGTACATATCCACCCGAATATCTTGAAGCTCGTGGGCCACCAGACGGCTCGCAATCTTACCATGAAGGGGCGGAGTCCGGTGGTGTTGGCGACAGGCGGTGCTCGAACAGCACTAGGCGCTCTGTGCTCAGCGTCATACTACTGCCGGCGCTGGATCTCTACATCGTGACACGCGGATCTGCTGTTCTTGATGCAACATAGACGTCGATGTTGGCTTTGATGTGCTCACGGACGTCATACGACAGGGGTTGATTGACCTCCTGGTTGCCGTTGTAGTGGTTCCCCTGGCCTCCCGGTGGGCGAGGAGGGTTTCCATCTTGGTCCGGGTACCCTTTGTAGTTGCCTCTGGTGCCTCTATAGAGATAGGGTCCACCTACTTGATAGCAAGGGCATTCGGAGCCCTGGCACTTGCTTCCCCTATCATGGCGAGAGCTATGAGAGCAACGGCTGTGAGCTGACATAGTCAAGTAGGATGGGGCGGGGTTTTAGATATCGTTGACTTGGACTTGGGTCGCTTTAACATGCGTGGTGATTTTCTCAACTTCCAGAGTCTATGGGAGCCTGGCTAGTTCATTGAAGACAATGGCAAGGTTGTCACTCAACGTTTGCTGCACTGGCTGGTTGCCCACCATGTCAAACTCATCGTCGAGGTTGCGGCGGATGCGGTGTGGGGCGTTTGGATCCCCATCGGCCGCACAGGCGGCTTCTTCATCTCTATGACATTGCTATCGACGTTCTTCGCCAAGCGAGCATTCCGCTCATCAGTAGTTTCACCATCCTTGGTGACGCTATCATGGCTGATGTGGAAGAGCTCACCCCCAAACCCTAGCACAAAGAAGGGGTAGCTAGAAGCAGTCTCGGTGGAGCCCTGGGAGTACGACCCGAGGCTCTCCTCCAAGATGTCATTGATGGAGTCGTTTGGAATCTAGCGAATGTTCACAAAGTTCACCATGGGCGCGGGTTGATCAGTCTTAGGCAGATCAATCATGTAGAGGTCATTGATGTAGTCATGCTCGGCTTGGTTGATGAAGAGGTGGTGGATAGCGTCTTGATACGCGGATCCCACACCCACCAGCCCAAAAGGATAGGGCCTCGCCATATTCTCCGTCGGGGCTTCATAATCGGCCAAGCACAGGGGGCCACTATCGATGAAATACGGCCGGCAGTCTACCAAGGGGTATGCACGTGGTAGTAGATGAATCAGTGGAGGTGCACGAGATATGAACTAGATGGTGACACAGAACACAGAGACAGCGATTTAGATAGGTTCAGGTCGTTAGCTTGACGTAATACCCTACGTCCTATGTCTTTGGTGGATTGTGTTATGAGAGGGGTCCCTACCTGCCTTATATAGCATGGGGGTTAGGGTTATAGGTCGGTTGAATCTACCTTGATCGGTTTACATGATAAGGATTACAAAGATTGCGGTATCTAGCATATCCGAACAGATTTTCCTTCATGGTCAAGGATCTTCACGTAGTCCTACGGTGCACACCGACCTATGCCATGCTCCGCATGGCGTAGTCTAGTGGGTTGGGCCTCCCCTAGCAGCTCAGCCCATATTCAGCCTAGTGGGTATATGGGGTTATACCCCCACACCGATGCTACCAAGTCCGGTCGAGGTGACGTGGTAGTGCATGGCATGGTGGCATAGGCATAGCACTGACCGGACTTTGGCCGAGTCCGATCACCCTAGACCGAACGCGTCTGGTCGGTAAAAACCGTCTCTAGAACCTTACTAGAAATGATAGGACCCTGACTGGCCGCGCGTCTGGTCACCTGTCAGGCGTGTCCGGTCCGATCCTCGGTGAGTTGAGCATGTGTGCGAGCACGCGTGATCGGACATAGGCTAGAGTCAAATCAGTGAAGCAGCGCATTTGGTACAAACTTAACAACGCGCGTGTGGCCTAGTGACCATTGGGAATCAATGTTTGGCATTTGAAGGAGGCAACACGTGGCTGCATTAGCACAACCAGACCCTGGTGTGGTGCGTCCGGTCTGGTCCTCAGGTGAGTCCGGTCACCTCGTAGTCAGCCCTTTGAAGGGGTATAACGGCTCTATTTCATTTGGGGGCTCTATAAATATCTGTTGGCTGGCTTGGGCTCACTCTCTTAGCCATTTCATTGAGAATACAACTTTGTGAGCCTAGCCATTTCTCTCTAACTCATCTTGCTTGATTGATTCATCATTTGGTGGGATTGGAGAGCATCCAAGTGCATTGCTTGAGTGAATGCATCTAGAGGCCCTTGGTGATTGTGTTTCGCTGTGGATTTCTCTTGTTACTGTTGGTGTTTGTCGACACCTAGACGGCTTGGAGTAGTGAGGATCGTTGAGCGGATGGTGGTGTTTGTCTCCGGCTCCGATCGGTGGATTGTGAGGGGTTCTTGTGCCTTCCCCGTGGGAGATCACAAAAGACAACTCTAGTGGATTGCGCATAGCTTGTGGATCCCCATCTTGTGTTGGTTGTGCGGCACCTGGTTGTGGGTTAGGCGTGTGATGCCTATTAGCGCGTGAACCTCCAAGTGGGTGAATCACTACAACGGGGACATAGCTTGTCAGCAAGCAAGTGAGTCTTAGAGGAAAAATCACTATGTCATCTTGTCTCCGTGGATTTCGTTGGTATTCATTGTGATTGATCTCTTGCTTGGCTCGGTATATCATTTCCTAACACTTGTATTTACTTTCCTATTTACTTGTGTAGTGCTAGTTGTAGCTAGTGAGTAGTGTAGCTTAATTAGTTGTAATTACTCTTGCTAGCTTGCTCACTAGTGGTAGAAGTAGTGACTTAGCCATTGTTTGATACATAGAGGTCATAACAAACTAGACTTGTGAATGGGTGGCTTGCAACACAAGTAGTGCTAGCGCAAAACTCGCATTACGCCATTTAGTTGTCTAACCATTTGTCTTAGTGTTGTTGTAGAAAATTTTTATAGGCTATTCACCCTCCCTCTAGCCATTTATTAGGACCTTTCACATGTGAACTATTCCATAATTGTCTCAACTATAAGAAGCTAGCCGTGGTTCTTCATCTAGCTCCCCTTTGATAGACTCTTTCAGAACAAAGCGGAAAAGGCAAGTGATGAATCAACAAAAAGCTTTTGGCAACCAAACAATTTAAGCTTCCAATGTTAAGGAAGTTGAAGTCTCCCATGGTGATAGGGTCCCCAAAGATGAGGCTACTAGTGTCTCTATTAGTAATGTGGTCAAGGTCACCGAAACTTAGCCACATAGTGCAGCTGCACATTCAATCTCTCATGATTAGGGTAATTATGGAACTCAGCATGTATGCATGATGCATTCTTTTGGTGTGCACTAATTAATTATATCATTTTTGTCACATTTAAATGATTCTCTTACATTAATGTGACAAGTAAATAAACAAAGTTGAGATCTATTATTTGGAAGGACATGAAGCATATTTATCATGAGGGAAAAGTTATATAAGGTCTATACAAGCACTACTACGAGGTATTTTCTACTACACGTACTTCAGGGACTTAGTCATATGCATAGACATTTGGATGTTTGTGAGAGCTAAAACTTGATACATGGTATGGTGATAAGTTATAATCACGGTGAGTCGTTCTCACAAATTGGAGGTTTGATCATAAACTAACTCTCGATGTGAGCTTGTTTCGATGATTGCGTTGCATGAACTTCCTTTCTCTTTTGTGGAATATGATGGATTTCATAAGTATTCAAATAGCTTGACCCTACTTGCATAAACGGTTTCTAGGACAACAATTAAGGAAAATTGCATATATAGAATCCTATAATAACCACATGATAGCGTTGTCAAACTAGAAAGTAAAAACTTGAGAACATAGTTTAGGAAAGAAAAATCACAACCAAAAGTACGACACTTCAGGTGAAGAGTGGCAAAGGGCCCATGTGGTATGCAATTTGTTAAAGATCTTCAAGAAAGTTACTGAAATTGTCTCTATTTCAACATGTCCAACATCTAATCTCTATTTTTATGAAATGTGGAGTGTAAATTTAAAAAAATGTAGTATTCAGTACAAATACAACTATTGCAGCCATGTTTGAAATGGAAGCAAATTTGGGTAAGTACTAGATAATTTCGTACTTGAAAAATTGTGAACTAGTTATCCTTGATCCTTAGTTCAAAATTTGTTTTACTGAGTTTTGTTTGAAGCAACTGAGAGGAGTGGAGTGAGTAAGTGAGAGAGCAATCAAGAGAGCGACTAAGTCCTCCTCCACCTTGCCCTTCCCCCTTTTATAGTGGAGGAGGTGGGAGGTGGAGGTTTCCATTTCTCCCCCCAGTGGGGCTAGCAATTACAAATAAGTCCCTATAATTACAAAAGGACCCTCAAAACTCATAAACACAAGCCCCTAGGCTTAGTAATTGGGCCCTTTTACACTCCAATGGGGGTCCCTAACACATATGCCTCACCCCCAATAGAGACCATGCAAGTGTTCACCTTGATAAAGTGGAAGTTATTAGAACATTATTCATTGTCCACTCTTCTCAAATGGCAAGTTCTTCTAAAGTGGAGACCCATGGAGATGATATGACAGATGCAGTTAAAGTTCACTCTTGGTCTGATTGGGAGTAAACACATGTGTCGGAAGTATTAGCTCCAGCAATACGGGTCAACGTATTACACATAGGGAATCAAATGGGGTAGCACACGATGACACGAGGGTTTATACTGGTTTAGGTATGTGGTACCCTATGTCTAGTTTGAGGTGGATCTCTTATCTCGTATGCTAAAGTTTACAGGGGCGCTGATTGTAGCTTGCAATGTACCAGTCGAGGGTCCCTACCCCTCCTTGTATAGTCTAGGGAGATAGGGTTACAAGATTTGATCGGTTTATAGATATATTTCCTAGTCAGTAACATGGAAAGTATAACAACTAAATTGTCGTATCTCCGTAGGAATCGGTGTCCAAATCTTCCTCGTAGGTTTCTAGTTCACCATATCTGCTGACGTACCCTAGTTCTAGCTAGTGGGCCTCTTCCTCATCATATTTGGCCCGTCCTAGCAGTATTGGGCTAATATACAGGTGATGAGGTACCCTGGGTCCATATCATTGACAACATGACACAAGTGCCTGAAGAAACCAAGTAAACGGTGAGTATGATAGGTATCTTCGTGATGAGTTATTCCCATGTGATGATAGCATGATTTATATTCCCATGTGACGATTACAGTTATGACATTCTAAACTGCTAGAAAATGCACGCATCTAAGTATAGTGGTCATGTAGTCATCATTGATGACTAGGCTAGCAGGCAACACAGTTGAAGCTCTAGTATGCTTTTAGGACTAGCTTCGAGGAGCTAGTATGCAATGCATTTAATCTCCTTCAATTATATCTCTAATAAATGTAACATATCAATTGACAGTGTAAATTTTAAGGGACCAAATGCCTAAGAGCGAGAGGGTGAATTAGGCTTTCTAAAAACTCTAAACTATGTTAGCCTCTAATTCCTACTTATCAAAACCTATGCAATAAATCTATTTATGTGCAACTAGATTTTTGCGAAGTGTTGTTATCTCAGCCGTAAAAAGAGTAATGCAACCTAGGATCCAAACCTATTAACTAGCCTTGCAAGCTAAACTAGAAAGATAAGCACTCAACCTAAGTACAAAATTTAAATGTGGAAGCTTAAAGGGTAGAGCATGCAAACTCCCATTGATAGCTCCTGATTTTTACTGAGGTATCAATAAGCTCAAGTTTTCCCTAATCCTGGTTGGAGCCCCTTGCAAGGGCTTAGCTCCTAGTCGAGTAACTCTGTGGGTATCCCCTAGTCCTTCCTCACGTGTAAGTGGGCCTTCGAGATGGCCTCTCTCGGACTGCTCCCCATCGTCTTCACTATCGAGCTTTCGGTCAAAATGCCTCAGACCTTATCTCCTCCAGTACACTGTAGGCGGCCACACCACATCTCACAAGACTTACAAGCCTCTCTATGTACAACAATTATGTGCGCAAGCACCGAGCTTTTTAAGGTATGCAAACCTCGCAAACACTAGGCCTAAGCCTAAATCAAGCACTTCAGCGGTGGTTTAACTAGCCAAAGCACATCACAAAGCACCTACACTAATCACCTAATCATTTCCTTAAGCACTATGGTGACAAAAGCACTAGAATGGACCCTCAACTCCCTTGGTATGTTCGTCAACTCTCACACCTCTCAAATGGCCGATTGGAGAGGGGGTATTTATATCCTCCCCACAAGAAACTAGCCGTTGGAGGTGAACAACTTTTGTAGCACTGGAATTCCCTGTGCCCCACCAGAGTTTTGCCACATGGACTAGTTGTTGGATCTCCTACCGACCGTTGCTCCATTCTCCGGTGCCTCCTTATTCGGTGCCATCTGAGTTTTCCGAGGAACACTCGGTGCGCTCGGTTTCCCTTTAGAAACCCATCGGAGATGACTCCTTTTCTCCGGTGCCTTGCACCACACTATTCCGGTGTCCCTTTATAGCTTCTGCAAACTCTTTTTGGACGCCATCCTTTTCTCTGGGTGATGACTTTAGTTCTCTGCAGAACTCTATAGCCTGGCACCCTTTCTCTGGTGGCTCTTTTCAAGTACACATCGGATAATTCCAGTGGGTATCAAACCCTAGCTCTATAATGTGCTCGGCCTTTTCTCCGGTGTAGACATGTTGTCAGTTTGCTTGGGCTGAATTCGTATGTGCTGCAATATGTGTACCATGGGAAATGAAAAATGGGATTTACGACTAGTTGTTGGTGATTACCATGGTAGGTACAAGGTTCAATTTTATCATGATACTACAGGGTTGAGACGCACTGCCTGACCTAGCTAGGTGGTTTTGGCTGTAGGTTCAAGATATTTTGGTGCAATTAGTTGTCCATTTGTTATCTATACAATATGGTACTTGAGAAATAATGCTATCTCAAAAGGGCTTTCATCTAAACGTGATATCTAATCATTGAAGACTGATTGAAGAATTGACTAACTGAGCAACCTTAATTTGACTAACCATCGCTACGTGGGCGCTGCCACACCCGCCATCGCGCTGAGGGGTGGGCGGACGAGCCGCGGGTGAAAGGAGACCGGTAAGAGGATGGGAGATCGCAAGCCGAGGAATGGTTGTGAACAAATGAAAAAAATAAACAGTTACCCACCAAACAAATTGGTCCCCATGTGTCAAGGAGGTAAAGAAAATACATTTTTCTTTAATATATGTGCTCAATACACGAATTATGTTTTCTCAAATCTCCTATAACAAGTGTTAAGGAAAATAGAAATAGAGAGATGCCTTAAGGTTTCAAATACTGTATAAAGTTTTTGCCAGTGTAAAATCCTCACGAACAAAAGAACCTTTTCATCTGCGACATTGTACTGAACATTTTTTACATTTATTTATTTACGACAAAATTCGACAAATAGGTAAATTGTATACGGTGACGGTGTGACGCCCACGTATCACAACACGAACTCGGACACACAAGACAGCAGCCTCTGTTATCCTGGCCCACACGTCAGCCTCCCTGAAGTAAGCGCGGTAGTTGCCCCCGTGGCCGCGTCACCTCCAGAAGTAACCATACGGATTCAGATCGCGGCTGCGGCGACCCCCCGATCAGAAGAACCCGACCGAGCGCGGCAGCGCAAATCTCCAATCTCAGATCCCTGCTGCGAGCGAAGGTATGATTTTTCCAAGATCTCCGTGCTCGATAGCTAAAATCGATTTCCGCCAGCGGTTTTCCTCAAATCTTCTGGTCTCTCTCTTTTTTCCCCCCGGCGATCGGTCGGGATCGATTCGAGCAGATGGCGGCGGCATGGGCGGTGCTGGCGGTGTTGCTCGTCGCGGCGCAGGTGGCGTCGGCGGCGCCGGTCACGGCGCCAGCGTTCCTCTGGGCGCCCAAGAACTACGGGTGGGTAACTCTTTGCGCTTACCTTTTCCGTCCGTAGCATGAGATCCCGTGTTTGTTAGATAAGATGGGTGATATTGATGTTGAGGGTTCCGGTTGTTCTGCTTCACTTAGACAATAAGTAGAATCCATTGTGAATTTGACAATTTGTGTACAGATCTTTGCCATACAGATGGAAATTTCCGAATCTTTGTTCAACGAATAGTTTCTTTACCTGCAGTTTGCTCATTGTTGCCTTCGTTAAATAATATAAGTAGTACGTATAAGATTGCCCAATCAATAGGATAATTAGCTCATGTTCTTAAACCTTGTCTGTCGGCTTCCGTGCTATAGAATAGCACATTACAACTTATTGGGATTTGGGAGGAAATAGCAGTTCATTGCAGCTGCATTTCTGCTTTACCATATTATACCAGAAGATTTTTTACATTTAATTAATTTTTTAAATGCATGTCCATCCAACATACTGTTGAAAGTTTAAGATTTTGACTTTAGGACTAGGGAATTCATAAATTCGGTGGCCCTTGCGAACATTGACAAAACCAAATTTGCATCTTTGAAGTTGCATGAGATCCCATGTTTGCTAGATAAGCTGGGCTTGGGGTTCAGGTTGGTCTGCTTCACTTAGGGCTCGTTTGGGAGGGCTCCGCCCGCGCAGCTCCAGTGCTAGAGCCACCGGCTCTGGCTTCTCCCATGAAAAGGGCTCCAGCTCCTCCCATTCACGAAAGCGCTCCTCACTGCCACCGTGTTTGATGCGGCTCCGCCAGCTCCGGTGCCAGAGCCCGTGGAGGAGCCGGTGCGGGAGCCGCACCAAACAGGCCCTTAGAAAGTACAGACCATTGTGACTTCGTGTACAGAGCATTGTCATACACATGAAATTTCGTAATCTTTGTTTACAAAATAGTTTCTTTGTTTAGTTTGTTCACTATTACGTCGCTGAATTAATATAAGATAAGATGGCTCAATTAATGGAATAATTAATGTGTTGTCCATGGCCTTCCTGTAGAAGAGCGTAGCACATGTTATTGGGAGGGAACAACAGTTCACTGCAACTTCGATTATGCATTACTACATTATATCAGATGTCTTTTATGTTTACAATTGAAAATGCATGTTCATCCAACATACTGTTGAAAATTCAAGATTCTGACTTTAGGCCTAGGGAATTCATAAACTCGGTGGCCCTTGTGAAACTTTACAAAATAAAATGGAAAATTTGCATCATTGATGTTGCATAGTGCTCATTGTGGCCTACTATAAGCTAGTGCTCAAAATATTGTGTCCCCTTCTTTTGCTACCTGCAGCATGGACCTGGAGTTACTTTTGGCTTTTACTTTTTCTGGGTCACCTGTAGCCTCTAATTGCAATGGAACTTGAAGCCATGAGTTCAGTTAAAAAACTATTTATCAGAGAATTTGACATCAATTCAATGACACAACTTTAGTACTCATCAGTGATATAAGGTTACTTGCTTACTAGACCCAATGTTACCCTGTTCAATATTGGTGTCTTTTCAGTTCGCTTAGTGTTAACCATAGTCGAATTTTCTAGTTCATGTCGAATATTTATTGTAAGCGAGAATAATTGAGCTTATACTTTCCTAGAATGACCTACATTCCATCCACCTTTGTCCTCCAGATTCCGCTCTGATGACGCTAAGGAGGTAGTCCATTATCAGACAATCTCACCAAAGAGCTTAGCTAAATCTGTTCTCGAGGAAGGTGGCTGGTCAAACTTTATGGTAAGTATCCCATTGGTGAAACTTAAGCTCTCATGCAACTTTTTTTTTCAAATTATCAACTCTTGCATCGAAACAAGTTCCATAAGTTCCCTGATGTCATGAGTTTCTATTCTTAGTGTTCAAGGGAGGATACTCAGAAGAGTGTTGATGTTGCCATTGTTTTTATTGGCTCAAAGGTACTTAATACTCATCTAATATTTACTTGTTTGAAATAATCTGCTTGTGCAAATATTGTTTCAATGAAATACTTCCTTTAAACTGAAGCAGTGCTTGCACATAGATTTGAAATTCAGCAGTCAATATTTATGATATTTTGTTTATTGATTCCATGAGGCTATAAAACTTGCAAATTGTTCACCATTCTAATCTATATATGGTGAAGTTATTACTGAGAAATCCATTGCTTCAGTTGTAACTGACCATTGATTTGTTCTCTTTTACTTAGCTTCAATCGTCAGACATATCTAAAGATAAGCAAGTTGATCCAGCTTTAGCAGACACATTGAAGGTAATCATTGTCCCTCATTCTTTCTTCTGTCAGATACTGTTTAACTGAAGCATCAAATTTTCCATGGCTTATAATCACTATGCTTCTACCAGCTCTCCTTCACAGATTCAGAGTTTTCCATGGCATTCCCCTATGTTTCCACATCAGATGATGAGAAATTGGAGAACTCATTGCTATCTAGCTTTGCTGAGAATTGTAACAGTGCTTTTGGAAGAAACCGTATCACCTACACAGACACGTGTACTGTAAGTGGTCAAGATGTGAAGAAATATCACAGCATGGATGCTATCGATGTAAGTTACTATGTATTTTCCTGTTCTGCTTCTGTTTTATATTTGGTTTGCTCCGTGTATTGACTGAACATATTTTGCAGGACTTGGTACGGTACGGGGTAGGGTCAAGGAGAATTAACCCAAGTGAACAGACTGATATAATCGTCTTCTGTAGCGGTGGGTTCGAGAATTTTTTCACTCCGAAATCAGAAGGTTAAGTTAAAGACTTACCAGTATTGTTCTTTCACTTTCAATTGTACTGCTGAAAGCTAAATTTCTACAATGACACTACAGGAGAGTTGCTTTCCCAGCTTGTTCTCTTGCTGGAGCAGTCTGGGGCTAAATACACGATTCTTTATGCTTCCCAACCATCTGGTTTACTGGAGAACCCTTCCAGCTTGCCACTAGGTAGGTATCTTGCAGAGAAGACTAATGGTACAAAAACTGGCCAGGGCAAATGTGATGGAGAGTGCCTAGTTAAATCAACTCTTCTTGAGGGAACTTTTGTTGTAAGTTCTTTACTTGTACTCTGGTTTCATTACTCGTTAGTTCTATTCTGAGTGTGGGCTTGCATGTAGAATTAATGTTTCCGTTGTCAATGTACCTTGTACCCTTGTGTTATATTCTCACATTGGTCTTCAATGTGCAGGGAATAGTGCTTCTTATCATCCTGATATCAGGACTCATGTGTATGATGGGAATCGATACTCCCTCGAGGTTTGAAGCTCCCCAGGAATCTTGATCTCCCGTTGAAGCAGAATCTGGGGATTTGACTAGGCAGAGTGAAGGGACCGATGTTTGTCGGTCTGCACCGTGGATATTGTTTAGTTTGCCCTTTGAAAGTGCCTTGTGTATTTTACTGAGCCAACTGTTATTTACAATGTGCTAAATTTTTTTGTGTCATTACGTTTCATGTCTACGGACATCTAGCTGAGCCATTGCAAACAAATGCATGTGTGACTGAGGCTTGTGCTGTACTAGACATAGCATTGCCTCCAGTGTTTTCTGTGAATAACCTGAAATTCAGGTAACCAATAAGATGGGTACTATGCATCAAATAAAATTAATTCTCGCTATTTGTTTGAGCAGAATCAGATGTTGCTGCACTTGAACCTGTGCCACATCTATTACATATTGTGCCTCAACTAAAACTGTAAACTGTTGGGGTCTCTGTTGTCAACATCCATGAACAGGTACTGCGGTGCTGCAATGCATTGATCCTCTGCGTGTGTAACGCGCAGGCTGATTGGCATTGATCCTTGTACCTGATGAAACTTCTTGCTTATATTTTCTATATCTCGTTACTGTTCAAGGCATGTCTGGGCCCCACCTGTGCATGCCGTTTCTTTTGTTTACTTGCTAATGAATCAACAGGTGCTACTGCTAGACCATTTCAGTCGAAGTACTTGGCTGATTAGGACAGAAACTAAAAGCCACTTTTGTAGCTTTCACTTGTGCGGTTACTGTCATGGCAGCCTTACCGCGCAAGTCAGGAGCCTTATCTGCTACTCAAAACAGGATCCAGTCCAGTCTTTCCTGTGGTCAATTTGTCCTTTATGCCGTGACTCGAAGTCAGTCGCCTGTCTTAGCTTAGCACTAAAGCACCAAGAAATTTGTGGCCCCTTCATAGATAAAATGTGCACATCTTTTTCCTCGTTGATGGAGGTAAATGCAACCGGGATAACTGCATATATGAAATGTGGCTCCTGCATGTAAATCTTCCTTGCTTTTTCCGCTAGAACTTTTTGTTGCTCTTTTCCTTCCAGTGGTGCAACTTTTTTCTTCGTAGCTGTTTCATTGGTTGACCAACATCGATCCTCACATACCAGCGCTACGGCTTGCATTTGCCACTTGTTCATTCAGTAGCTACTAGAACACGCCAATAGACCCATCGTCCTCCCATGCTTGCAATCTCTCTCTGATTGACACAAACCGGTTTGAAAATGACGCACAGACGAAAGCAAAATTGTTCAAGTCTATGCATGTGCATTTTCGTATGGTCGGTGCTGACGACGATGGCGACATGCATGCTGGCCATACGCAGGCTGCCAGATCAGCGCGTGTTAGGCTCTGAGGAACCATGCCGGGCGAGTCGCCTGCAAAACATTGCGTGTAAGGAAGGCCATGGCAGAAATATGATCGATTCCTAATAATGTAGCTGCTGGTTGTGTGAGAGGGAAACACTGTTCCGGCTAAAACCGGCTGAAAGTGCTACAGTAACCCACTGAGACACTTCCAGCCGATCCAGCACCAGCCGCCGCCGCGTGAACGGAGCCAATATATATGGACGGGATGGATCGACACGGAGTTTTTGTAGAAATTATTGTGAAGGTACACAGGTACGTAGTGATCACTTCAGAGTAAAGAGATCACACTTCAGTCTCCAATGGGGAAGTCCGATGTGTGTGCTAAAAAACTTGAACTTGCTCTAACATATTTTAGAGAAAAGTCCATTTTACAACTCAACCATTAGCTACGAAAGCATTCGCACCTTAAGAACGTCGACTCCAAATTAGAGTGGTTTTCAGTGACATGACCAATGCATTTTTTTATTTTCAAATTTATAAACCACTTTAAGATTTTGTAATAACTTTCACAAACACTTTTTTTATAAGTGAAATAAATAATATAGTAGTATTGCAAAGCATGTTAGCGCATAAAACCAAATTAAACCCTTTTCACTGTGTTGACAAAAAGTCCATACCGAATTTAGTTAGGTTTTGGATAATCCTATTTGCAATTGAAAATTTTTAAAAAACGAAATCATTTATATAAATTAAAGTATCAGGGGAACCATGACAAAATTTGGCAAATTAATATATTTATTTATTTTATGTCTCTAAAATAATATCATATGCAAATTAACTCTCAATTAAAAAAACAATTTGCTCTAGAGGAAATTACATCTTAATTAGGACGACACACTAGATTATTTAATATCTTTTCAAACGAAAGATATGCAAATGATGCTTTGTCTCAAATATATATGAATAATATAGTTAAGTTGTAGATAATATAGCACGATCAAAAATCTTTTTAAGTTATGCTATCAATTTATAAAATATATTATATTTAATAACTATTTCGGCTTTGACCGTGTTGCCACGTCGATGCTGAGTCACCGTCAGACCACCTTAGCATTGAAACAAGGTTAAAAAAATGAAAGGTTTTAATAGTTGACGAGTGAACTGTTTCATAGTCGAACGACATATAACTACTTGCACTGGCTTTTGATGCTGGAAAGATATGCCCAAATCCAGGTATATACAAATAAAGGCGGTTCAAAGCAGTTCAATTTTCCTTGCACTTTTCTTCAGCCGTATACATATGCTATGCAAGCTGACGGGGTCTGAAAAGTAGATTCCAGTACGTTAATACCACTTTAAGATGATTAATAACCATAGTGGAAAATGGCATGACTCCTCACTACTGTTTTCAGGTTTCTCTCACACTTTTGATCAGCAATAGCCAATAGGTGTAAACACAGTTTTGTGCACGGCATCTGTACCAAACAATGTGCTATATTATTATATATTATTGTACGTTGGCATTTGGCAACCCAACCAGCCAAGTCATTAGGCCCTCGCTTAGTTGGCCCGATTCGGCGGCGGCAAATTCACTTTAGCGTTTTGTTTTTATTTGGTAATAATTGTTCAATCGTTGACTAATTAGGCTCAAAACGTTCGTCTCGCAAGGTACAACTAAACTGTGCACTTAGTTTTTGATTTCGTCAACATTTAGTACTCCATGCATGTACCGCAAGTTTGATATGACGGGGAATCTTCTTTTTGCATAGTGTCTGTAGGACACGTGGACGCCTAAGAGGGGGGTGAATTAGGCAACTTAAAAATCTAACTCTAAACTATGGCCTCTTTTTCTACCTCTAGCAAAACCTATGCAAAAGATAATCTATCTAGATGTGCAACTACGGTTTTGCTAGTGTGTTGCTATCTCTACCGCAAAAGATAATAATGTGATCAATGTAAATGCGGAAGCTTAAAGAGCAAGGTAGAGATATGCAAACTCCCGTCGACGACTCCGGTATTTTTACCGAGGTATCGAGAAGCGCGCAAGCTTCCCCCTAGTCCTCGTTGGAGCCCCTCGTAAGGAATCCCTCGCAAGGGCCAAGCTCCCGGTCGGGTAACTCCGTGGATAGCCTCGGGCCTTCCCCACGCGCAAGTGGGTCTCCGATGTGCCTTCCGGCAAGCCTCTCCCGGATGCTCCCCGCCGTCTTCACTATCAAGCTTCCGGCCGAAACGCCGCGGGCCTTGTTCCCTTCGGTACACAGTGGCGGCCGCACCACAAACACGGTTGGTGTGATCTCGCAAGACTTTAAGCCCCTCCGATGTACAACTCTTGTGCTCACAAGCACAGGGTGGCAAGAGGTATGCAAACCTCACTAAACACTAGGCATACACCTAGAGCAAGCGCATAAGCGGTGGTCTAATCAGCCTAAGCACTTCGCAAAGCACCTACGCTAATCACCTGATGAAACACTAAGCACTATGCAAGTGGATATCACTAAAATGGTGTATCAACACCCTTGGTATGTTTCCTCAGCTCCACACTTCTCAAATGGCCGGTTGGGGGTTGTATTTATAAGCCTCACTGAGAAAGTAGCCGTTGGGGTCGAACTCCCGCAAAACTGCTACTGACCAGACGCTGAATCGTCCTGACCGGACGCGTCCGGTCGTCCCGACCGTTGCAGCCGTGAACTACCGATCGGACGCTGACAGCGTCCGGTCGCCTACCACCGGACGCGTCCGATCGCAGTTTCGCGCGCCTGGAACCTCTCTGTACTCGATCGGACGCTGCGTGCCTGCGTCCGGTCGGTTGCCGCCAGCGTCCGGTCCTCACGTCCGGTCGCCTGTCTGTCGAGCCACCGGTCCAGCGTCCGGTCGCGCTTCCAGCGTCCAGTCCAGCGTCCGGTCGCCTCTGCGAGCTCTTTTCTTCGCGATCTTGCGTACGGCTTGGTTCCTATCTTCATGCTTAGACTTTTGCTTGATATCTTGGGTCTTTTCTTGTGCTCCTAGGGTCTTGCTTAAGGTGTTGATCATCGGATCATCACGTTGCCTTTGTCCAAGTCATGTCTTGCACCCTATTGGACTACAAAACAAACACTTGCAAATTCATTAGTCCAATTTGGTTGTGTTGGTCATCAAACACCAAAATCCAAAGTAAATGGGCCAAGGGTCCATTTTCCTTACAATCTCCCCCTTTTTAGTGATTGATGACAACACGACCAAAGCAAGCAAATAATAAAAATTTTGAATTTAAAAAACTATCTACTTGCTAGGATGCAATGCAAGGGGCAAGGTTATATGATGCTAAGAGATACTACTTGAAAGACTATGATACCAATTGAAGACCTAACTTGCCCTTGCAAATGTCCCCATGTGGCATTATGGATTAAAGTCTTGCTTCTTATAAATTCTCCTCATTACTTAGACTAATCCATAATCCACTATCCTCCCTTTCTCGGACCATTACTATTTGTAGACATTAACTTAATGCTTGCCTTTGGTCCTCCAAATTCTCCCCCTTTGGCATCAAACACCGAAAAGGAAGACATTAGTAGCACAAGGGAGGGTCAAACTTTGTGATCTTTTGTATGTAGAATTGGATCGATCACAAAATTTGACTCTCACATTATGTAGACTAAGCTCCCCCTAAATATATGCATACATATGATAGAAGGCAAAACATATGCATAATTGGCAAAATATTGCACAAAGAAGTTTAATCTATATAATGTATGGAGAAAGCATATAAATATCAAAATGGAGTCAACATGATGATACCAAATGAAGAACGATGCTTATCTCCGAGGACTCCATTTTCCTTGCAATGAGACTACTACACACGTGATAAACTTGAAAAAGGTGTTAGTCTCAAAGCGTCCATCTTGTAGATGATCCTCCCCCTAAATTTGTGCATGCAAGCGCGGAATACTTGTAGTACTTATGCACATTGATTTTAGAATCAAAATACCATTTGAAGATGATATTTGGGAGAAAATTATCTACAATTTGGACTTTGGCACATATTAAATGAACAATTGTAAGACAAGCTATGTGCCTTGCTTCTAAACAATTTTAAACCATGTAGGTTTGCTCCAAGGGTTAAGAATTAAAACCGAGCAAGCCTATCATAAGATATACCTATTGTATGCATGGCAAATGATTTAAACATGTAAATGCAAACATAGGCATGGAAGATAACTAGATACTTAAAGATACCAATTGTAGGAAAATCTAATACCAAATGAAGTAAATGAAATCTAGTTACCTAACATGGGAAGGGGAATTTGGGTCTATAGTATTCACTAACCCACTTGGCAATTTCTTTATCCATCTTGATGCACCCCATGAAATGCACCCATTCTTTGCCAAGTCTCCAAATTCCCCGAATTTCTGACGGACTTCTCACTTCCCTTTCGGGATCCAAACCTTCTTGGTGCTCTTCATATTTGAGATGATCTCCCTTGGCACCCAAAAGCGTTTGACCCCATTGTTGGCTTGCTTGTTCACCATGATGGCCACCACCTTGTCATTTTTCTTCTTCTTCAAGAGATAAGGTGTGGAGGTTTTCTTGTCCACCTTGTTGGTGTAGGTGTTGGAGAGCTTGCTTGTTTGTTTTTGCTCCTTCTTCTTTGCTCTTCCCCTATTCTTCACCTTGCACTCATAGGACTTGTGGCCTTCCTTGTGGCACACGTAGCAAACCACGGTTTGTCCTTCATCAAGCTTCTTCACTCCCTTGACGGTGTTATCTTGATGAAGTTGGGTTTGCTTCGCCTTGCCTTTCACTTGAGTTAAGTCCTTTGTGAGGCGAGCTACTTCTTGCTTGAGTTGCTCATTCTCTTTTGCAACCTCTTGTGTGCATGTATCTACAATCACTTTCTCAATACAAGCTTGGTTGCATAAAGGTGAGTCTAAACATAAATCATTGCAAGAAGTAGAGGCATCCTTTTTAATTATTTCAATTCTTTTAGATGCCTTGGTGGAGGTTAAATTGACGGCCTCAAGATTAGCAACTTTATTAGTTAGATCATCACAATGTTTGCACATGATTTCCATTTTAGCAAGCAAACTTTAATAATCATTTTGTGAGATAGCTAACTTTTCTTTTAATTTTTCATTTTTCTTTGCAAGTTGCTTATCATTGATTGTGCATTCATTTGTTGTTGCACTAGCCTCAAGTTGCTCAATTTTAGTAGATAGTTCAACATTGAGATTTGCAAAGTTTTCATATTGTTCAAGCAAATTCTTGTATGCTTCTTGTGAACTACCTAGCTCTTCTTTTAAATTTTTGAGCTTCTTTTGTTGACTAGTGCAAACTTTAGCATATTTAAGATTTTGTTGCACAATTGTATTATAAGAAGGCAAATCATCATCACTATCGCTCTCACTAGAGGATGAGCTTTCGTTACCTCGTGCCATAAGGCACACACGAGAAGAGCTTGATGATGAGTGCTTGCGCCCTCGCCTCTTGTGATGGTCTTCTTCACTTGAAGAATCATCCCATGACCTTATTGATGTGAGGGCTTTATTCTTGCACGCCTTCTTCTTTATCTTGGGTGTGGGCTTGTTTGGACAAACTTCCACAAAGTGCCCCAACTCGCCGCATCCATAGCATCCTCTCTTTCTTTGCTCGTTTCTTTGGTTGGTGAAAATGAGGTCTTGAATTTGGATGGGCACACCCTTGACATTTAGCCTTTGGATCATCTTCTCCACCTTGTTGATAAGTTTGAGTGATTCTTCATCAAGGTCGGAGGTGGAGGACGAAGATTGATCATCACTTGATTCTTCATCATCATCATCATCTTCTTCTTCACTTGAGGAGCTTGAGCTTGACTCAACTTTCTTGCCCTTCATCTTCTTTTTCTCGCTACATGCGAGAGCTTTGCCTTTGCTTGATGAAGAGGCTTCTTCTTGACCCATCTTGCGTGACATTTCAAATGCCACTATCTTGCCAATGACAATGCCTGGGGTCATGGTGCTCAAGTCCTCCATATTGTGAAGGATGGTGATGATGCTTGAATATTTCTTTTGTGGTAGCACAGAGATGATCTTCCTCACGATGTCCGCATCATCTAGCTTTAATAATCCTATAGAGTGGAGCTCATTGATAATTAGATTCAATCGAGAATACATATCACGAACAAGCTCATGTTCATTCATTGTAAAAGAATCATAATTTTGCTTAGCTAGACAATGTTTTTGCTCACGGACATTTCTTGTGCCATCATGGAGCTCTTGGAGTTTTAACCAAATTTCATGTGCCATATTTAAAGTAAATACTTGGTTAAAAACATCCATGCTAAAAGATTCAAACAAGCAATTTTTAGCTCTAGCATTAAAATGCAATTCTTTTTCATCACTCTTCGTGGGTTTTTCGGGATTCTTAATGGGTTTCATCCCGTCACGAGTGACTCTCCATACCCCTAAATCAACCGCCTCAAGATGACAAGCCATTCTTGCTTTATAGTATGGGAAGTTAGGGCCATCAAATTGCGAAGGCCTAGCGGTATCCATCCCAACCACTCTAAATAGCGTCGGCTCAACGGCGGTTAAGCCAAAGGTCCAAAATGAGCCAACCGGCTCTGATACCACTTGTAGGACACGTGGACGCCTAAGAGGGGGGGGGGGTGAATTAGGCAACTTAAAAATCTAACTCTAAACTATGACCTCTTTTTCTACCTCTAGCAAAACCTATGCAAAAGATAATCTATCTAGATGTGCAACTACGGTTTTGCTAGTGTATTGCTATCTCTACCGCAAAAGATAATAATGTGATCAATGTAAATGCGGAAGCTTAAAGAGCAAGGTAGAGATATGCAAACTCCCGTCGACGACTCCGGTATTTTTACCGAGGTATCGAGAAGCGCGCAAGCTTTCCCCTAGTCCTCGTTGGAGCCCCTCGTAAGGAATCCCTCGCAAGGGCCAAGCTCCCGGTCGGGTAACTCCGTGGATAGCCTCGGGCCTTCCCCACGCGCAAGTGGGTCTCCGATGTGCCTTCCGGCAAGCCTCTCCCGGATGCTCCCCGCCGTCTTCACCATCAAGCTTCCGGCCAAAACGCCGCGGGCCTTGTTCCCTTCGGTACACAGTGGCGGCCGCACCACAAACGCGGTTGGTGTGATCTCGCAAGACTTTAAGCCCCTCCGATGTACAACTCTTGTGCTCACAAGCACAGGGTGGCAAGAGGTATGCAAACCTCACTAAACACTAGGCATACACCTAGAGCAAGCGCATAAGCGGTGGTCTAATCAGCCTAAGCACTTCGCAAAGCACCTACGCTAATCACCTGATGAAACACTAAGCACTATGCAAATGGAGATCACTAAAATGGTGTATCAACACCCTTGGTATGTTTCCTCAGCTCCACACTTCTCAAATGGCCGGTTGGGGGTTGTATTTATAAGCCCCACTGAGAAAGTAGCCGTTGGGGTCAAACTCCCGCAAAACTGCTACTGACCGGACGCTGAATCGTCCTGACCGGACGCGTCCGGTCGTCCCGACCGTTGCAGCCGTGAACTACCGATCGGACGCTGACAGCGTCCGGTCGCCTACCACCGGACGCGTCCGATCGCAGTTTCGCGCGCCTGGAACCTCTCTGTACTCGATCGGACGCTGCGTGCCTGCGTCCGGTCGGTTGCCGCCAGCGTCCGGTCCTCACGTCCGGTCGCCTGTCTGTCGAGCCACCGGTCCAGCGTCCGGTCGCGCTTCCAGCATCCGGTCCAGCGTCCGGTAGCCTCTGCGAGCTCTTTTCTTCGCGATCTTGCGTACGACTTGGTTCCTATCTTCATGCTTGAACTTTTGCTTGATATCTTGGGTCTTTTCTTGTGCTCCTAGGGTCTTGCTTAAGGTGTTGATCATCGGATCATCACGTTGCCTTTGTCCAAGTCATGTCTTGCACCCTATTGAACTACAAAACAAACACTTGCAAATTCATTAGTCCAATTTGGTTGTGTTGGTCATCAAACACCAAAATCCAAAGTAAATGGGCCAAGGGTCCATTTTCCTTACAGTGTCAAAGTTGAGAATTTGGGAGGAACTAAACACACCCTAGGCACTCCATCCAGCCCAATTGAGCAGCTGCCTAGGAGAAGGAGACCATAGTTAGCAAATGATGAGGTCCTCAAGGACTGCATGCTCAAGTCACATGCATGAATCATGATGACAGTTGATCCATGCATGCATGACAGCATCTGTGCAATCCCAAGCCAAAGCCAACATATGGATTATGGATCGATATACGCTGGCATGCATTGGCTAGCAGCTGTCACATCACATTTTTTATCATATATATCTATATATGTATCTAGCTATCTACGCGCTTTCTGTGGTGATCCCTCCATTATTATATTTTCATGTATGTAAAAGCTAACGAGAAGCATCAAGCAGTTTGATGAATGGATGGAGCGTGTGACGTCACAACGTGGACTGGGGCTGGATGCGCCGTCCAACATGCCTGCCTGCACCGACTTGGATGCTGCAGCATGCACTGCACGTGATCTTCTGACATGATTAGCTTGCACCAAGCTGTGTAGCACGCAGCAGCATATCCAGCGGGGACGTCGCCACGCACTAGCTAGCTCCCATCCCATTCTGACTTGTGCGCGAAGGTACGCAAGCCTTTGGCTTCGTCTTTAGTTAATTAGTGACAGAGATCCAAATGGCTTTAATTAATTTAATACATATAAGATCTGTCATACATGCTGTGTACTAGTAGCAACTAAATTTAAGTCTTCTGAGGATCTCTCGACACCCCTAGCTTAATTTACTTGGGGAGTGAGAGAGACTTTTTGCCGTTCTTTAATTTCCAAGGTACCAAGATTGCAACTTTGGATTTTAAATTTAATATATATACACATGGGCACCGAAAAGCGCACCAAATTGCAGTGGAAGGCTTCGTCTTTAGTTAGTGGTATGTAGACTTAAGCCAGGTTCAGCATGATTCATCCGGCTCCGGCTCCTTGCTATGGTGCTTGAGGGAGTTAGAGCCAGTTAAGCAAAAAAAAAGTGGTTTTATTGGATCCTAATTTATTTTGAGAATATATAGAGATAAAAACGACTTATTGCTACAATATAGCTATAGTGCGCGGAGGAGCCGAAGCCGGATGAGACTCCACTAAATGGGGATTAATTTAAATGGCTTTCGTACTCTAGGAATCAAATTAAATCTTTTTTTATCACGTTTCCTATAGTAAAGATGCCTGAAATCAAGGATTGAGAGAAAGATCGAGAGGAAGAGAAAGTAGACGTACAGTGTTGGTTTTCTTGATGGATGGATTTAAGATCTAATGGCTACTACTCATCGTCTGATCAGGTATCTGAGAAATAGCAGCTCCATTCTTTGGGAGGCACCAAAAATTACAGGTAGCTAGGATTTTGATATATACACAAAGGCACCGAAAAGCTAAGGTACCTTATGTACCTTCCAAGAACTAGAAAAACAATTGAGCCGTGCAGTATACCACGTAATATATAAGTGGTTTAAAAAAAGATATATAAGTGTGTTCTTCCGATCCACAATTTTGGTTTAGTACAAAAGACATGTAACATATGTATCCGGCAATGATATCAAAACTATATATAGCAAGTTCCAAACTATGTGTCACGTATAAAAGTATATATATGAGCACCAACTAATAACAAGGAATAAATCCTCACCAACTAACGGAATCACTGTTACGCATCGTCCTCTCGCTACCAGACTAATAATGAATCAAGCAACCAACAAAACTGCCACACAACTACTAACACAATCCATCACTAAATTTTCAGCAGCATTACTTGCTTGTATGGTAACCTGCAGCATAATTTCCCCCGTAGTTCCCAGCAAGCCTCTGCTGCAGCAGAACATTCTGGGAATTATGTTGCGCAATTCGGCCGGCCGCCGCCACCGACGAACTCGGCAAACCAGCGGCGAAGTTCGGAGAGGTTACGCCGCCGCCGCCTAGAGCTTTCGCCACCATTGCCTGGTGGTGCAAGCTGTAGTTCGTCCCCATTGCTTGTTGGTCTGGCGCATGGCGAAGCATGTTCCAGGAGGAGCTGTCGTTGTTGTTCGTTGCAGTTGCTGCTGAGTTGGCCACGGCCGCCGCGTGCTGTGAGTTGCTGGCGTCAGTCGGCAGGCCGACGAAGCAAGTACTCGTAGTCGTCGTCAATCCAGCGTTGGCGGTGGTGGTGGTGGTGTGAACAGGATACAAGTCCGCGTTGTACGGCGGCGCTGCGGCGCTGATGGTCGTCGTCGTGCTAGGGGGCAAAGGCAAGCTGGAGTTGAAGTAGCTGAAGTAATCCAGCAAGGAGTCAACGAGGAACTCGTCGCCTTCAACGGCCTCGACGGAACTGACGTTGGGCGTTCCGGCGGAGGAGTAGTTCTCCTCGCCGGCGGCGGCCTTCTTCGTACTGCTGCCCTCTTCGCCCCCTTTGTGGTGCACCTTGCACACGGCCCATTCATCCTGAACAAGCAAATTAATTAAGGAGAAAAATTAAGGAAAATTGAGTTGCTAGCGCTTGACTAAACTGCAAAAGGCACGATTTTTCAACACGCGACCAAGAAGTTGTGTTGTTGAAGTAGCAGTAGAACTGAACCACACGTTACTACCTTGGGATTGAAGCGTAGGGAGTCGTTGGTGTGCCTGGACTTGCCCTCAAGGCGGAACTCGTGCATCACCCAGTTGGTCTTGGTGCCCCGCGGAGCCCTGCCCATGTAGAACACCAGCGTCTTCTTCATCCCCACCAGCTCACGGTCAGGCTGCTTGAAGATCTCCCTGTCCTTGCCCGTGGCCTTCCAGTAGCCCTCCTTGGTGGCGCGGTTCGTGCGCGTGCCCGTCGGGTATTTCATGTCCTTGTGGCAGAAAAAGTACCACTCCTTCTCACCCATCTTCGCCTTGCCTAACAAGTGGCAACATAAATGGGGAAAAACATAGAAACATTACATATAGCTCAAAATTATCTATCTAAAAGAAAAAACAAATGAAATCAGTATATATGTATGTAGCTTACTTGGGAGATCCCATGGCTCGCACTTGTTGAGATCCACCTCCCCGATGGCGTGCGGCGCGAAGCTAGGGTTCAAGAACTTCTGCAGGAGGTAGCTGGTGATGACCTCTTCATCTGTGGGATGGAACCTGAAGCCAGGAGGCAGGAACAGGTCGACTCCATGCTCTGATTTAACACTACGCTCCACCATGGCCGATCTCTTGAAGCACTGCTACGGACCACTGCTGCCTGACTAGGGGGAAAAAAGCAGCAGAGACAGAGAGAGAGCTAAGCTTTCTAGAGGAGGAGGAGGAAGCTTGTGGGCACAAGAAAGGTGGACGGAATCAATAGAAAGGGAGAAAGAGAGGAGGAAGCCAAGTTTTATAGTGCTGTGGTGGCCGAGACCTGATCCTTGCTCTGGAAGAGGCCTGCCTCCTATGGCTTGCCTAGGAAGGAAAGTCTTCACACGGTTTTGATTAATTAGGACAAATAAATATACTATTAGTGAGCTAGGTCTAGTTAACTGCGTATCAATTGGCTAGGTCTAGTTAATTAAGCCATCATGCGTGGCCATGGGATCAGAATTAAGATGTGTCAATGTGTCATCAGATAGATAGTATATATGGTGATTTAGTTTATCGCCCTGTTCGCTTGAACTTATCAGCCGTACCGTTTTAGCGAAATAACAGTGTTTTTCTCTCACAACAAATCAGCGTCAGCATCAGCATAAGCCTTTTTCCAGCCAGATGAACAGGGCCTATAGCTTTTACAGATTTGTCTTTTTTTCTACAGTGGTGTGAGTGTGACAGCTATTTACAGCTGGGGTGGGGTACTAACTGAGTAATTGTCACAAAGGCTTCTAAAGTAGGCCACATGACCCATATTTTTTAACTTTTAATCATAGTTTGTTGTAAAACATCATTATGCATACAATCACTACCCAAAACAAAAATTTTCCCGTCGGACTAGACTACTCCTGGGTGGCACACTCTGCCACTGGCAAGTTCGGTTTCCCTCATGGTATGTCACCGACGGTGAAGACAATGACCTGGGCTGTTTGGATCTAGGGACTAAAGTTTAAAATGTACCACATAGGGTGTCACATTGAGTGTTCGGATAGTAATAATAAAACAAATTACAGAAGTCGTCAGTAATCCACGAGACGAAATTATGAAGCCTAATTAATTCGTCATTAGCACATATTTACTGTAGCACCACATTGTCAAATCATAGACTAATTAGGTTTAATAGATTCATCTCGCAAATTAGTCTCAATCTGTGCATTTAGTTTCGTAATTAGTCTATATTTAATACTCTAAATTAGTGTCTAAACATCCGATGTGATAGGAACTAAAAATTAGGAGAGAAAACCAAACAGAGGCGACATGGAAAGTTCAATTTTTCCCTGATGGTACACCAACCGATCAACAGGGAAGAAATTCCTGACGATACATGCAAAAATGTCAGAAAAAGTTTTCCATGACAGTAGAAACCGTCAGGGTTTAGTCCATGATGATCACCAGGATAGATTTTCCCTAATAGTGAGACAATAACGGGACATCCCTGACGGGCACTGTCACGCAAAACAGCATTCCTGACTGTTTCTTGCCCTTTTCCTAATGGTTTCGTCCATCACAGAAAAATTGTCAGCGATAGTGACTGCATGCTAGAAGTATTTATTGATCGACTGATTAGTAAAGAAAAATCTATTGAATTCCTCGCATCACAATAATTAGTGGCGCTATATGTGTCATGGAGCCTATTGCTCCACCTTCGGTGACACCCACCTTCATGAATTTCTATGTGGTTTAGAGTTGGGGTTTTAGTTTGGATTAAGGGCCTGTTTAGTTCTCAAAATTTTTTGCATAGTACCCATCACATCGAATCTTGCGGCACATGCATGGAGTACTAAATGTAGACGAAAAAAAAACTAATTGCACAGTTGGGTGAGAAATCGCGAGACGAAACTTTCGAACCTAATTAGTCTATAATTAGACACTAATTACCAAATACAAACGAAAGAAAGTGCTACAGTAGCCACCTAACCTAAAAAATTTTGCATCTAAACACGCCCTAAGGACGTATGGATTTTTGCGTTCCTTCTAGGCCCTATGGCTTATAGCTTCAGTGTTTGGGGAAGTTGCTAGATTGGTGCTGGATGCGGGAGGACAATATGGTTGTAGTCTGGTAGGGGAGGGACAGGGGGTGATTGGATTGGGGATGGCCATGGTTGCACTCTAGAGTGGCTAGTTACGGTTGATTGTGGTCGGACAAGAGGGGATGCACACAACATTGAGATGAAGACATTGGATGACAGAGCCTCGCCAAATGGAGTTGGGGATGATGATGGTGAGCCAACAGGGAAGGTGTAGGGTGGTTGTGCAGAAGTGGAACACAAAATGGTGGCAGCGGCTAGCAAAAACAATAGGGTTTGGGGTTTGGGCAAACCTTTCTGTACAAAATGAAATTGATCCCGGCCGTTGACTGAAGATCGGACGGATAAGGAACTATCAAAATTTAGTGAGATAATTAACTACTACCTTAGTCCCGCAAGGAGTGTCATTCTATTTTCCTAATAAGTCAAACAATCTGAAGTTTGACTAAATTTATGTGAAAACATACCAATATCTATGATACCAAATTAATATCATTAGATTCAACTAAAAATATATTTTCATAGTAATTTTTTTGTGTCATAAATGTTGACTACTTTTATCTATAAACTTGGTCAAACATAAAAAATATTTTGACTTAGGACAAAACCAAAACCTTACTCTTTAGTAGATGGTAAGTATTTGCCATCTTTACGGGTGAGTGCCAACAAATTTAATTTGACACTTGAGTGGGTGATGTGAGAGGGCAACCGTCATCACTGTGCATTGGTAAAAAGAATCAAATGCCGCAGCCCGCAGTCTCAGCCGACTAAAAAACCGTTTTTTCTTCCCTTCCCTTGAATTTTTCTATACACAAAAGAAATTCTAGTTTTGGGACGGATCGATGAAGTTTGTCCAGGTCATTCACACATATTTTTAGTCAGGTATACCGGTAGGAGATGGTGATTTTTAATTCATTATATCAGATGTTTCGGCAACTGGTGGGGGTTCGGCTTCTTGGTAATTGCCATCTCTTTTGACAAAACTGAGCACGTCGGTGTCACTCTCAGCCCGAATTCACGGCTGGAACTGCATGCATGGGCGGATTCCTTCTTTGCCAAGAGGCGCCTGCAATATTTTATATTTTTTATAAGAGGCGCCTGTAGAGTTGACAAATACGTACATGACTGACAGAGTGACGACAGATGGGATCTTTCCCTTGTATGATGGTGGTCAGAGATAGCCTGAATGATGGAATGACGGCTGTTCACACAGGCCACCATGTTCACTCAGGCCTTGGGTCCAGTTTAGTTTGCAAAAAATTTTGCAAAATTTTTTACATTCCTCGTCACATCGAATCTTTGGACGCATGCATGAAGCATTAAATATAAATAAAAAATAAAACTAATTACACAGTTTAGACGAAATCCACGAGACGAATCTTTTAAGCCTAATTAGACTATGATTGGACACTATTTACCAAATAACAACGAAAACGCTACAGTAGCCATTTTGCAAAATTTTTTGCATCTAAACAAGGCCTTGGTTTAGTTCCAAAAATTTTCACATCGAATCTTACGACACATATATGAAGTATTAAATATAGACGAAAATAAAAATTAATTGCACAGTTTGGTTGGAAATCGCGAGACGAATGTTTTAAGACTAATTAGTCCATGATTAGCCATAAGTGATACAGTAACTAACATGCGCTAATGATGGATTAATTAGGTTTAACAAATTCGTCTCGCAGTTTCCAGGCGAGCTATGTAATTAGTTTTTTTATTAGTATCAAAAACACCTTCCGACATCCGCAAAACATCCGATGTGACATCAAAAATTTTCATTTCGTGAACTAAACACACCCTGAAACTGGTCACTTGGTGAGCATGGGATTCCACAGAACCTCATCATGTACTAGGGCACGTGCATGCATGCTGTAGCTTGGTCCAGAGTGCACAGTGCTTGTACGCACGCGCCGTCCATCTGCAAGGATGATCTGGCTGGCCCCGGGCAGACGGACGGTGCTGGTTGCACCGGTATGGTGTGCTATTGGATAGATTTGGCGGCCAGCCGGCGCCGTAGTCGTTGAAAGCCGATCTTGACCCGTCCAGCTAGGCTTGCTAGCTAGATGGACAGATGATATATGATGATATGATAAGCTCATCTCCGTACATCTGTGGAAAGTAGCAGTTGTTGTTGGCATAGTTTTTTTGCTGACTACTAGTGTCAAAAAGACGTGAAATATCTATAGAAAGGGGCCAGATCACACTGTTCTTCTTTTAGGACAAAAAAAAATCCAATGGATAATAAAAACCTATTAGAATTATTGGAGTATATATACAGGACAAAACCTATTAAAATTTGCCCCTGAGCCCTGAAAGTGACCTCCCTTTGCTGACGGACACCGAAAATAGAGCGATTTCTTGGACACTTTTATTGTTGCCAAATTTGATGAAGGACACCAATGCATTAAAATATTTATTTCTGGCTTATTAGGAGGTGATAGAAGAGTGGTGAAATGTCCTTTTTGGCCCTTTCTTCTTCCTCCTCTCTCGCTTTCTTTTCTTTCTCACCGGCGGCGGTAGTGGTGACGAGGGCGAGAGGCGGAGATGGATGGGGGAGCGAGGAGCGCAGGCACTGGCGACACGAGAGGAGACAAGCGCGTAGGCCGCCTCCCTCCACACAAACCTCGCTACCGGTGAGGTGCTCCGCCGTAGGTTGCTGCTCCTCGCGGCTGGACTTGCGCTCTGTGCCACCGCTTGGCCCACCGTCCTCTGGGCCTGCGCGAGCACGCCGATCTACGCACACGCGCCCCGCCACCATTCACGCAGACCCGCACTAGGGCTTGCGCGCAGCCGCTCGCGTAGACCTACATCGGGGCTCGCGCCTCCGCTCCGCTTGGCTCACGCTGGGTCCCACGCGCCACCGCCCTTGTCTGGCCTCGTCGTGCCGAGTGTAGGCGCCGGTGCTCCCTTGTGCTCCGCGGCTCCTTGCCACCGCCCTCGTCTGGCCTCGCTGCGCCAAGCGCAGGTCCCGACCGACGTCGGTGAGCCGTGGGGGAGAAGAACAGGGACAGAGGAAGAAGAAAGAGGAAGGGAAAAAGGGACATTTCACTGCTCTTCTCTAACATCCCGAGCCAGAAATGAATATTTTAATGCGTTATGTGTCCTCCAGCAAATTTAACAACAAAAAAAGTATCAACCAGCCAATTGCTCCATTTTTTTTGTGTCCGCCAGCAAAGAGAGTCCACTTTCAAGCAAATTTTGCCTTATGTTAAATGTCTACTATGTGAGCATGATTCGTGTCCCACAACACCCAGAAGAGGCCACAGGACGTGATACAGTAGGTCAAAGGAAGAGATCATATATAGGATAGGATATGGAGTGACGGTGACACTCCACGTACGACCCTGATGGTTGATTAGCTAGCTAAGTACGCCATGTCCAGCTAAGCTAGCTTAAAGCAGGGAGATGATGTTTGCCATTATTATTAGAGCAACTTCAGCATTTGACTAAACCCCCCCCAAAAAGCCTGGTTTTGAGGTAGGAAAAAAGTCTTAGAAAAATTGCGTCCATCCAAGAGTGCCCTATTTTTGGAGCCAAAACTGGTGATATACCACCACCAGCCGGCTAAGGGTGGTGGCCCAAGCTTGGCCATGAGTGGCTAGGGTTGACACGGGAGGGTTACGTTGCCATGGTTGAGCAAGGGCGGCTAGGACATGACTAGGGCATCTAGATGGTGTGGATGGCAGTATGAGTCACAATCCTTCCTTTTTCCAAAAGGTAATTGGATAATTTTTGCCATGGTTGAGCAAAGGCCATGTCCAGCTAAGCTAGCTTAAAGCAGGGGATGATGTTCGCCATGAGAGGAACTTCAACATTTTGACTAAAATTTCCAAAAAGCCTGGTTTTGAGGTCGGAAAAAAAGTCTTAGAAAAAAAAGGGATTTGCTATTTTTCATGTGTCTGAAAAATAACATTTGTTTAGACAACGGATGTGAGCCAAAGATGCACAAATCTTGAAGCAAGACAAAAGGACCACGTCGTCGCCTGAACAAAAGACAGATTTTAGGTTTAGGAAAAGTGAAAAAAAAACCCTCCTTCCAAGACCAAAACCGGTGATACCACACCTAGAATAATCAGTCAAAACCACACTGGATATGGATGACCAGCCACCACCAGCCGGCTAGGGGTGCCCAAGCTTGGCCATGAGTGGCTAGGGTTGGCGAGAGGGTTGCCATGGTTGAGCAAGGGCGGCTAGGGCGTGACTATCATTATCTAGATGGTGTGGACTACGGTATGAGTCACAGTCCTTCATTTTTCCAAAAGGTAATCGGTCGTCATCCGACAATCAGCCAGTTCGGCTGGGGCTGAAACGATCGTATACGATCGTGGATTATTACTGCTGGCTGGTTTGGTGTGAGAGAAAAATACTATTCTGTCTGAAAATTTACGATCGTTTACGACTAAGCGAACAGGCCGAATAATGACAAATTCATTTATTGTGCTGCTCAAATAGTGCAAACTTTTTTGCAATGTCCAAAAAAAAACATGACGACTCTGTTCCAGGATATGTAGTGCTTCATAAAGATAGAGAAGGTGGGCAGTCAGGAATGTATCAGGATTACTTGACTGATGATCCTACCTGCCTACTAATTTTGGATGCGGGTTTGTACATATATGTTTTGTTTGGTTTAGTCAATCCTATATACATTATACTGGAATTCTAATTATTCTTTATTTGCGTAGGATTAGAATGACTCAGGATCTATCTATATCTTTTATAAAGCTAATCGGAACTACAAGTTTATCTCAACATGCAAGCCATCCGTGCCATCCCTCACTAACTATCCACATAATCTCTCATTAATAGTCATGTCACCCCACTAACTTCTATCCTCTTAATTGCAAGTATCCATATTATCTTCACTTAATTTCATTTTAATTTTTTCACAATATCTGCAGCGACACACGGGGTATAATCTAGTTTTTACACATTATGAATGCTGTCGAAGATAATGATAGTCACTTTGTGCAGAAGAGAAATACAGGTTATTCACTTTGATTAAGTTGCTTTAAGAAAGTCGCTGTGGCATGCATTCTGTATGCTAAATTATGGAGTTCCGGTAGATGCTATTGACGAGTACGTTTATATTGGATATAGTACGACTACAAAGAGTCTGAGAAGGTTTGTCAGTACAGTGGTTGATGTTTCAGAAAGTACAGTGGTTGAAACTTCTTAAGATAAATATCTGAGATCGCCTAGCGTGACTGATAACGCATTATCACTTGCAATTCGTACAGCAGGCCTTCTTCTTGCCCAAGTCCTCCATACCATTCCTACAATAGTACAATGAGTCAGCCAGTGAATTGTAAACACTACTTAAATATGATGTTCTTGATACGATATATGTATATAAACATTCAGGAACCGAGGCATGGAGACCACAGGAGCGGCGAGGTCGGCGCTAGCTCAGCAACCGGCAGATCAGCGCCTTTGGTGCTGGTGCAGACAAGTACAGAGCAGAGCATTCGGCAGAGTAGCGCTTTGGTGCAGACTACTCCATGGTATCCTCAATGTCTGATTGTTTAAGTCCAAACTGTAATTGTTGCGAACTGAATGTTACTCCAGAATGTAATTATGAGATCTGAGACTGGTGGTGGGTTTGCAGCCGCTGGCATGTATGTATGCTCTCTTCTAGACTGTAATTGATCTGAACTGAATGTTACTAGATATCGAATTGATCCTAGAATGTCTTCTTGCAGATATTATGCTCTCTGAATATCCAGTGTCTCTAATATGGATGTGTGCTCCCTGATACTAATTTCCAATGAGTTGCCATCAGTCGGCAATACGACATGGGTAACTTACATGATGGAACTGCATCATTGACTTCATGAAAATGAAACAAGAACAAGACTGCACATGACGCTACATCGAGACTGAAATATAGTGCAGGTCAGGTGGCAAAATTCAGTATGGCGAAATGCTCCGTAACCAAAAATTACAGAAATGGCGAAGTACGAGACTAGTGGATAGATATGCTGACCAAGACATTGTAAAACCATGCCATGATCACCAAGTACATGTTATGGCGCATATTCGTAGCTAGAGAGGAGCTATGAGATTGAGTTATGCACATGTTCCCTTCCATCCTCAGGACTGTCAGATTCTATTTGGAGTGGAGGGCAGATCTAACCTGTATACATCTTCACTGAGTTGCCTCTGACATGGCAAAAGAGGACTCTAGACTGCAGCAACAATAAGCTACGCTGAGACACTGTAATCAAGCAGCTCTGCTAAGCCATGTGTGCCAATAATCTACATTCATGTAGTTGAATCAGTAACAAGATGCGATGATCGGATTTTGGGGGAAAAAATCGTTTCTTTCTTTCTTTCTCTTTGTAAATATTTTTGTTCCCACGTGACTTTTTGGAACAATTAAGTTTCTGCCATGCACAAGAAACGATAAGGTATCATTTTTGGGGAAATCTTACCCCTCCCATTCTAAATTTTAGTTCTGAATAAAATATACAATAAGAAGTAGTGTTTCAAATTAAAAATATGGAAAAAAACATTGCAACTAATAAGATCAAAATCTGAAAGAGAAAATCTTGATTCACTATGTCATGGCAGGTACAACTAGAGCTAATATAAATTAAGACCTTAAGACAAGGTGGTTTCACCAAGCAAATATTGAAGACACACACAGTTGTCACATGAAAATTAAAGAGGAAAACTATGAATGTATATGAAAAATATATTTAAAAAGTAATTGGTCAATCTATCTATTTGGGTATTTTGTTAGAAAATAAATACAGAAATAGTAGAAAGATAAAACCAATTTGTTTTAGGTACAACATTTGGCTATGAACTATAACACTTATGTCTTATAAAATTCTACAAACTTTTAATACTTACTACCTCTGTTCTAAAAAGGTGTAATTCTGGGTTTGAATCAAGACAAATTTCCTTTAAGTACGACAAAATTTATAAAAAAATATTATTAACATTTATGACTAGTTTTGGATTGAGTTTCCTTAAGTTTGACGAAACTTATAAAAAATATTATTAACATTTACGACTCTAAATAGGTATGCTATTGTAAGGACTTGCTAAACCTATAAGGGGGGGGGGGGGTTGAATAGGCCTGTCAAAATAAAAACTTAAAAACTCTGTTAAAAACCTGAGCAACACTTTTGCTCGGAGGACCAGCACTGCTGTTCGGAAGAACAGCACTGCTGCTCGAGCAGCACTGCTGGTCACTCAAGCAGCACTGCTGGTCACTCAAGTAGCACTGCTGCTCGCACAGACCCATGAGCTTATAATTCAAAAACTGCCCAAGAAAAACTAGATCGAGTAAATTACTGAGCTTCCTGAGGTAGTATTGAACCTATTCCACCACTTGAATCAGATCAGAAGGTTATGCACAAGTAGATTGGAACCAAACCATAGAATCACCACAAACTCAAATATTGCAATGCAAATCACAAGAACACAAATGAGACACCGATTTATCCCGTGGTTCAGCTCGACATTAAGGCTTGCCTAAGTCCATGTTGTTGAGGAAGCCACTAAGGCTTGGGTTTCGCGGAACCCTATCCTCGTTCAAGAGAATGAATTCTTGAGATGAGGGGTGATTTCACTAGTTGATTGAGGTGATTACAAACCTCTTGGGGCTGCCACACAAGTTGGCAAGCTCCACGAGCAACGCTCTAGCCAGCTAGGAGCAAGCTTCAAGAGTAATAAATGTAATCCATCGGTTTGAACGTGAACCACGAGCTCTACGAGTTGGAGATCAGTTGGAGCAGCTCTCAATCAAAGTTGGAGGCTCAATCTCTCATAGATTAGCAAGGGAATCAAGGGAGAGAAGCTTGGGAGCTTGGAAGCCTTGCAATGGAGAGAGGAGAGGTGCTCTGGTTGCTGAGTCGTGGAAATGAGCGAGGTGACCATTGGAGGGGATGAGGGAGAGAATAAAATACCCCCTCAGCCCCCACGGTCATTTTAAGTCGCGGCAGTGCTCCTCGCTCACGTGGCACTGCTGCTCGGCCAAAGACAACCAAAAGGCGATGGAGTGAAAGGCTTGTTGTCTTGGCTAGATAATGAGGATATTTTGGTGGGTATTTGAGCTCATGGTTACACATTGAGGCTTGTGCATTGTATCCCCTTTTGTAGTGCGGTTTTTTCTAAACTCAAATTCGAAATACGAAATAATTAAGCGCCTTTGAATCGGTCACCGTGTTCTTTTGTAATTGGGGGCTCCACCAACACATGTATAATCCTCCTTGTCATTTTACCTGTTTGTCAACTTGATAAATCTCATTAGTCCTCTAATTATGTGGTCATTATCACCAAAACCCACAATAGGGCTTGATTGCACTTACATGTATAATAATATATTTCATGATGAATCTAATTACAATTATTTTGTATCATAAACAATATATTTTATATAAAATTTAATACAAATAATTTGTAGAAGCTAGAATCTTTTTTTTTTTACCAAGGGAGTGTACGAAAAGATTATAGCCCATGCATGTACGGGATCACACGTTGACAAGGGAGTGATGGCTAATTCTAAGTAGGGAGCAAATTTTGGGTCCATATGGCCCATTTGTGGTATAGAACTGTGCGCTGACCATTATGGCCCATAAAAGTTAGGCCCGGTTACTTGCTCTCCAGGACGCCATTTTAGCATCCGAGTTCAAGGCAAAACTGTCTGAATACAGGGCACCAATTACACTAGGAGCCATATCGTCATGATTACACAAAGCTGAATCAGGATCAGAACAACTGTTACGTGAGTTCACGTCACAGCAAGCAATCAATGATGAACGGCTAGTGGCTAGTTCATTCTAGAAAGGGAATAATCAACCGCCGTTTGACATAGCAGGTGCAATTCAAAGAGATCCTAGTAAGCTCTAAAACCTTTCATTAGCAACTAGTTAGCTTTTCATGAGCACGCTTAGAGCGAGATAATCTATTTTATGTTCTCGGGCATGACTTCAGCAACACCGGGCTTGGACCTTACCCTCCTCCTGTCTTATCTACTTTCTCATCATCGGCCATCATCTCTTTCAAGCTATAGAATATATGACCTTATTTGGCAGAGAGTTCGGTATTTGTATCATCAAGAAATCTCGTTTCTAGAGCTAATAATGGTACATCAACAGCGTTCAAATTTATCACTTTTTGCTTATAGTTAATCTATTTAAATCACTATTTAATCTCGAAGTTTAGATCTAACTTGGGTCTCAGAGCTAGAGCTATGCCAAATAGATCGTATATATATCCTTGCCAAGCACTTAAAAAAAAATAATGGATCAAATTCCGTATTTCAGACATCCTCTTTGGAGGAGACTAAACTTATTACAAGAATGTGACGGCTACTATATATACCAGCACTAACACTAGCACATGTCATAAGGTATATGTAGCCTGAGACATCAGAATATCGATCCAAACACATCACTGATGTATATAAGATGACCTAGATCTGATCAGGAAGGGCAAGCAGTTGGAGATATGGAGCAGATGGATGGAGGGCACCAAACGTACAGGCATGGTTAGGTTCTTCAGAATGCATCTGACGACCCCATGCTGCCGACTACAGCTAATAAGTAAAATTTCTTGGCGATTGCTTCTAAGAATGGGTTTGCAGAGGTTGATCGACCGTCTGGGGAAACTAAAGTAATAATATATAGCTGCATTGTTGGCATTATCTTCTTGTACTGCAGGTACCCGACGACTGATTATATTGTGTGCGTATGAAAGAGCTAGCTACAAGCTAAGCATAAACAAATCGCTGTCTCCAGTGAGGAGACTTTCTGAACCAAATGGGGGAGGATCAACCAAACCCTATATAGGGCTTATCTATGTGTGGACCATGCACGCATGCTTATATATATTATATATATAAATAAATAAACAACAAATGGTTCGGTTATTTACTTTTATGTAATATCGAAGTTCGAAACAGTCTGCTAGGCCAGTGACAACTGTAGGACCCCTAGGGCGTTCATTAGAAACGTGTCGTGTGTATGGTTAAACTTTTCTTCTTAATTACAATGATACGTAAATCTTTTGCGTATTCGAGAAAAAAAAACGTACGCCGCGGCCGTCGTTTGTCTTTCAATTGGTCCACTCACGCATATGCACCCATGGATGCCGATCCTTGCGTGTGTGACCAGTCCACATGCATGCTATGCAAGTAATCGTGGACTCTCGGGATTTAACCCGGCCGGTTCATTTGTCCTCAAGCATAGTATTTGTTTCTTGGACATTGGTTTCATCAGTGACAAATCTAAATCAGCAAGGACATTGTGAGATGTGGAAATGTGGAATTACTATATGTATATACACCTTCTGTCCATTAATGTAATTAAGGCAATAGATTTGTCAAACGAAATTCATGCATGCTTACTGTATAAAAATTCACTTTTCCTAAAAAGCACGTGCCTGAAATCTGTCTTTGGTTCAGGCGATAACGTGATCTTTTGATCATGCTTCAAGATTCATACATCTAATCCGTTAGATCTTCATGGCTCACAATATTCGTTGCCTGAATAAATGCTATTTTTCATGCACCTGAAAATAGCAAATCCCATAAAACTTAGTCCAACTAAATTCATGCATGTTTACTGTATATATATAAAAATCAGGCCAATAGAGTTGATTTGTACCCAAAGTACTTTTAACATGATGTTGATTTCATAAAAATTGACAATATATTCTAAGAAGCAATAGGTCAATATCTACTCTGCGTGCAACACAAACTATTCTACCATTACTTCAATGGCACAAGCTAGGACAAGGTCGATGCACTGACCACGTACGTTTTACTCTGATCCATCCGTAGCCACAACGGGATGAGCAGGTAGCAACAAGCAACAAAGGTATATTCCAATAGAACAACAGCTTTGGATTCACTCATCTAACTGGATAAGGCATACCAATTAAGCAGCACATGATGAATACAAATACTCCTATATAAATATATATGTAGTACAAGAAACGTGGTCGTCGTTCATTGATCCACAGGTGGCTTTAAGTCGTAGTACACCTCCTAGTTTACAATAAAAATATTTTACACTAAAAAAATGGAAATAAAATACTCAAGAGAAACTCAATTTGAATTGTGCGTTCCGGTCACAAGCAAGCGACAATCCAGTTCTTCCTCTCTGTGGATCGCCTCATCTCCAGTTGTCCTTCTCCACAGACGGTGACGACGTTCAAATGGCGGCAAAATCGATTCACCCCTTCGGCTCTGTTTGTTCTTGTGTTGCACTTGCACCCGGCGAAGTTTCAGTTGAAATAAACTTGTATATGAATTCATATCAAGATCTCTCAATTTCGAACGCGGGAAAAAAATTCATGTTCCTGCGTTTCTCATGTAAAATTAAACTGCTGTGAAATTCCTGCGTTCAAAACACTAGCTGCTACTGCATCTCCAGGAATGGGTAGCTCAGGAGGCTGCTGTGCTGAAACAACCCACTCGTGTCCACAACCTGCTGGTTGCAGTAGCTGCTGCTGGACGTGCTGCCCAAATGGCTGCTGTTCCTTGAATCAGTTGGCAGCACCTTCGGTTTGCTACTGAAACCGTTGCTGCCATAATCGAAGGACTCAACGCCGTCGTTCATGGCGGCCGTGGTCATCCGTTTCCTCTTGTTCACACCGTTGTTGCAGTTATTAGCAACGACAGAATCAGCTGAACATGCTGTTGCGTTTGTGTGTGGCAGACTTATTAAGTGGTTGTTGTTCAAGAAGTTGTTGTTGTTGTTATAGTTGAGTGCTTGGTGTGTTTCATGTGTTGTAGTTGGGTAGATTAGAGGAGGGTTCTGCTGCGGCAGGGCTTCGCTGCCATCAACTGGGCCGTCGAGGATCTGCGACAGCGCCGAGTAGTGGATGCTGTTGAGCAGGTCGGTGAGCGAGCACGACTTGGTCAGCGTCGTCTGATGGAACTGGAACTGGTCGTGCTCAAGAGGCTCGGGCTTTGGGGATTCTTGCTCCACCGTCGACGAGCCCTCCTGCTCCTGCTCCTGATGATCTGATGGCAACTGGAAGTCGTTGCTTTTCTTGTGGATCCTGCACAGCACCCAGTCGTCCAGCTGCAAACGTAAACTAACATGTCAGCTAGCCGTGAAAGTAACTGCAAACCAAGCGATATTCAGAGTCTCACACACACACACGCACCCTCATGGATCCTCCTCTGCGCTTGGCTGCCGTGGCCGTCTTGCCGTCGGCGGCGGTGACGAGAAGGTACTCGTGCATGATCCAGTCGGTCTTGACGCCCCTGGGCGGCCGGCCGCCGTAGTAGACGAGCGCCTTCTTGACGCCGATATGCTGGCCGGTGGGCGTGGACATGATGGCCTTGTCGGTGCCGGTGGCCTTCCAGTAGCCCGACCCGGCGGCGCGGTTGGGGCGCGCGCCGTTGGGGTACTTGCGGTCCCGCGGGCTGAAGAAGTACCACTCGCTCTTGCCGAACACCGCCTTGGCTGAACACAAATCAAATCAAATCAAATCTCAGGGCGTGTGTGTTGGTAGATAAACTATGCGTGATGGATGGATGGATGGATGGATGGATGGATTGGTTGGTTACCGGGGAGATCCCAAGGGTTGCACTGGTAGATGTTGACCTCGGCGATGATGGGGACGGGGCAGGGGATGGAGGCGACCTGGTTCATGAGGTAGTGGACGATGAGCTCCTCGTCCGTGGGGTGGAAGCGGAACCCGGCTGGGAGGTTTAGGTTTGGTACCACTCTGCTGCTAAGGCTGGGGCTGGGGCTCGGCATGGCCATGGAAACAATTAACAATGCTAGGTCACCCACTGATCTGTTGTTGACTGCAACCGGAGAGGGAGAGGGAGAGACAGTCAGAGAGAGAGAGAGAGAGAGAGACTCTCAAGGAAGGAGATGCGAGTGCTTAGAAGGGAGGAGAGTCTTGAAATTTTTGAGATGGAGGGCCTGGGGCTCCGTTTTATAGATGGCCTGCGCGCGCGGTAGGTGTGGTGTGGTGGATTGGCATGACGACGTCGTACAGGGGCAGAACGGACAATTGCCGTCGATAGCCAAGCCTCGTACGGGACCGCCACCGGTTTTCACACCAAAACAAACCGGATCAAGTACAGCGTTTAAAGTAAGTTAATGAATTATATTCATCAGAATACTATTTTTTATCATAATAATACTATTATTATACGGCGTCAAAGACGGGGTGATAGATGGGGCGGTGGAGAATGACTGGTTTGCCCTTGGGCCCGCGGTTATCGGCGTGGATCCACGTAGGACACCCGTGTGCGATCGGACGGAGTGGGGAAGGGCGCCTGGATAACCCAAGGCAAAACTATTGTTTTTTTTAACTGACAGGGATAGGGTGAAGACGACGACGTGTCGAGGATTGAGGCGGAGGAGAGCATCTACCGCGCCGGCCGGCCACGTGTCGAGCGGCGCTGCCTGCCAATGTTTTTTTTTTTTTTAGAAAGCTGCCCGCCTTCTGGAAACCATGCATGGCCTGCTCTGTTTTACAGTATTTTATTTCATAATAAAAAATATATCATTTTTTTGTTTTGCATTCTTGTCTTGCTATAGGAGTATGCATGCTTTGCTTCGCTATTGTTTGTATATATGTAGTTAGTTACCCGTCATCAGGAGAAAACTCAAGAGAGGATCGGAGGACCATGTGCCTCAAACGTAACTGAGTCTAGCTAGCTACTACCTGCATCGAATGGTCCCTGACTTCCAATACGGAAGATCGAGTTGGCGAAAGTGGTTGACCTTAGAGTAGAGATTCCACAAAACTACGTGTTGTTAGTCGGTGGATTCACAAAAATACAAATTTATTATATAAACAAGTTTATATATCGTGAACAAGGAGTCAAGGACCCATCCGAGATTTTAGGCCGGGATTCATTGCTCGAGTGACAGAATAAGAATCTGTTTGGATCATATCACTGGACTAAACCGGTGGACTAATTCTTTAGTCTAGTTCAACTGGCCGGTGGACTAATTCTTTAGTCTGGCCCAACTGGCTGTTCGTTAGCTAGTCTTCGTCAGTAGTCCATGTATCTAAATAACACACGACTGAACTTCAGTAGATGCCCAGAGTTGATTCACCTAACTTTAGTTGGGCTAATAACTAGTCCAGATGATCCACCAAACAAACCCTAAAAAACAAAAAGAATATACATATTGGTCAATAGCGCCAGTAGTATTGTTATCACCATAATTTTGGATGGAATCCAGGGAAGACAGGGTTATCGGAATTTACAACCACATATTTGTTTTGGGTTCGATGCGCAATATATATAGGAAGAAAGAGAGATACGATCTCCGGCGCAAATTTCTCAGAAATTTCCTCTATGCTCACACTCGTGTTCTTACTTCTTACCTTCAAGACACAATATATGGGCAAAAAGATCTGTTCAGTAAAATGATGTGGCAACCACATGCCAGACTCTCTAGTGTAAAATCCCGCCACATTGTGGCGTCCACTTTTGCCGCCACGAGTTAGGCACCGCCACAACTCGACGTGGCGTGTTGTGGATGGGAAGCAACCAAGCCCTAGCTCATTCATGTGTTACTCGTTTTGCCAGCATTCATCATAATTTGAAGGGCGTGAAATAAAACTGAATGTGGTATTGCTTAAATCTCCTTAGCTAAACGACTAGGGTTGTTACTTCTTACTTGAAAAAAGTTAAAGCTAAAAGGTTTCACTTAGAAACAAACATATATAAATTAACTTATATATTAGTAATATACTCTCTTGGTTCTAAAATAAATCAACTTCTCACAATGTGCTTGTCTATTACATGGCCAGAAGTTGATTTATTTTTGAGGGAACAGCAGGGGAGGCCCCTACTTAAATTTTTCATTATATATTTCTGTACAAGGTACAACGCTTTCAAAGCCCAAAAGGAAAAAGGAGGAAAACAATTAAGGGCAGAAGTTGATTTATTTTTGGAGGGAGGGAGTAGTTAGAAAATGTATGGCTACTATACACACACCTGTTCCAATACTTCGGGCACGTCACTGTGGCCCGTCTTAGGGATCCACAATGTGCTAAAAAAAGAAGGGAACGTATCTGGTGCAAACCAACCACTCTGTGCAACCTTGGAAACTACGAATCAGGGTCACAAGATGCTAATTCAATGGACAGGGTTAGAGGTGGGATTATTTTGCGCTTAAGGCCCCCCATCAGACGACCACTTTTTCAATACCCCCCCTGCCCCCTCACGTCCGTTTCTGGTTGAAAAAGTGGCCGGCTGGTGGGGGGCTTAAGCGCAAAATAATCCCACCTCTAACCCTGTCCATTAGATTAGCATTCTTGTAGCCCTGATTCGTAGTTTCCAAGGTTGCACGGGGGGTTGGTTTGCACCAGATACGTTCCCAAAAAAAGAAAGCCTTAAACAATAAACGCAGCATTTTTTCTAGGCAACGGATATTACGGAGCTACACTTTAAGAAAAGATACCTAAGGCCATTCTCAGTGGATAGTTTTATGACCTTGTTTTCAAGGTAATGAAACTTGGACGAAACACTCACTTTCAATGCAAAGTTTTAGTCTATAGTTTCATAGTCATTTAATTTCATGACTCATAGATAGTTGGTAATCGTGCCAAGCAAGTTTTATCTAATTGAAACTCATTTCTTCTCTCCCTTGTTAAATACACTGTCATGTCATAAAAAATGCCTGTGGCAACCTATTTAATGCAAATGAAACTCATTTAAAACTCTTACTGAGAATGGCCTAATGTGCACCATAAGCTTATGGTTTAGCCATTATAGATAAAAAATAATTTCTCTCTCTCTCTCTTATGTTCCCTTGTGCTTTACAGTTGACACTAGAGTTGACAGTATTTTATTTTCTATTGATTCAAGTTGCAGCTATTTTGTACTCCGTCCGTTCTGTAATATAGTGCATTTTATAAAATTTAAGACAATTTGAGAAAACACTCAGATGACGCATGTACCCATGGATTATACCTAACTAAGGAGTTAATCCTCAAATTATTGTTTCCTTTTTACAAACTTTAGTAAATCTAAACATAGTCATTATATAAAATGCATTATATTTCAGTACAAATTTTAGAAGTCACAATACACTACATTTCAGGACGAAGGTAGTAGACAATAACCATTGTGCAGCTTACCACAACAAATGCCAACTGTTCATGGGCTCTAGCATAAAGTTGAGTTGAGCAACAAACCTTGGCCTTGTATACTTCTTGACAATCTCAAATGCTTCAACACTACTAGCAGGATTGGAATCTTGCCGAGAAGATATGATGTGCGTGACCGGCGCCGATAGATGGAGCTTTCCAGGGAAAAAGCGTCGCCGTCGCCGTCGCATCGGCCGTTGCCGTGCATGGACAAACTATAGCCTCGCTCTAGATAGCTGCGGCGCCTCATCATCTTCTCGGCGCACCGATATACAGTGCCACCTGTGCCTCTCGCCGTTCGCTGCGTCTGCGTGCGTGCGTGTGTGACAAGCAATAATATCGATGATGGTCACAGACCGGCAGAAGAAGCCAATTATTGTTTGGCCATTCATTGGCCACCCTTTTGCTAGGACAGAGACATCCATGCCTATCGACATATCGAGGAAGCAAGGGTATATATGAACCTATGTGCAGATCATCCGATCCACACTACTAGAGAAATGATTTGTAGGGGCGATGGGTGAGGCTTAGTAGAGGCGGCTCGGCCAGCCGCTTCTATCATACCGTCTCTACAAATTATACATTTATAAAGGCGGTTTCCCAGACCGAGGGACGGCTATGTAACATCAGCCGTCTCTACAAGTCGATTTGCATTGCATTTTTCCACAAAAAAATAATAATTAAATTTATAATTCAAATTCGACTAGAATATATATATATATATATAATTCAAATCTGACCAGAACATATACAAAATGTTTTTCACGTAGTGTAACAAACAATTAGTATTAATTTACTGAAATTACTTGCGTTACATGCATATACTGAGGCATGGTACAAGAGTAGAATGTAGAGCACTGGCGTATAATAAATTGCACAGACAAGCACAATGTCAACTTACATGACTAGGTGGAATGTGCTTTCCACTGAGGAGATCAAACATGAATAGTGAACGCCATAGGAAATGGAAAACAGCCAAACACGATTCTATTGAAAGTTTACCTCTGTTTTTTTTTTTTTACTTCCGATAAGGAGCAGCTTGCCTTCAATAAGTGCACTAGTTATAAGCACCTAAAAAATCGTGGATGCTGGGAGGGAGCACAATCAACGAGATAAGGCGGAGTAGATATTTTTTTTATGTTGGGATTAGAAGTAGAAGCAGGACAAAGCTAATCGGCTCGAAGCCAGCTCAGCCGCTGGATCGGAGACCAGAGGGCTGTATGAATTTTGGGCGACATGGACGCCCTCTCCTCGCGTGGAGCCCAACTGAAATCTAGGAAGTAATTAACTAAAAGTTGTTCCATACATATCGAATTTGTTGTACACTTGAATTAGGTGGCATGTAAAAAACAATAATCTGTAAGTGCTTGCAAGGTACTAAACCATGAAGGATGGATTTGTAGGTACAGAAATTGTAAGGCTATGGGCACATAAGTATATTATTATGAAGACACAAGATTTCTAGAGATAAGGACATGCAGCTTTGTCGATCTTTCAAAATGTGTTCCAGGCAATTGAAAGGCTGGGCACATAAATATATATTTAGGTTAGAAGTAAGACAGCAGGTGACCATATATAAGCTTGTAGCATTTTCATACCGTCTTTGCATATCTCCATGTCCTTTAGCTGCAGTATGTGGTACTTTGGCCGCCTTCGTTCCATATCATATTAGTGGAGCAGGTTTCTGCGTTTAAACCAAAAGCTTCTCCCAAGGTACTAACATATATATATTGTAAAGGCTTCTCTCTGGTTTAGCCTCAAGTGGTCAATAGATATTACCTTGGTGCATCTTTTTAGATTGTATTTTACTGCCATTTCCTTGGCTTGTTGCTTGCAAAGCACACTTCTATTGTTCTGAAGCTATATAACAAATCCATCAGTATGATGGAGGAAGCCACGACACTGTCTTGGCTATGGCAGTGGCACTATATTGCAGTTGTTTCATTCCTAGTTCATATGTATAGGCATCTATGATTCATGGTAAAGGTGATAGATTTTTTTAAAGCAAAGCATGCAGATTTAACCGTAAATATTTTCATTCCACCACTGGATAATCGTCCACTATTATCCTATATTCGAAAAGCTAGGACTTGGATTTGTTTTAGCCCCAAATAACATATGGAACTGACAGAGCAACCAACCAATTTCAGAACAGTAACAAAAATTGTACCATATAGCTAGAATATGTCCCTTCCATGTATATTGGCATGACTAATTCCATTAGGGAAAAAATAATCTCATCATGCACATATGATATATTAGACTTAAAATGTGAGTGATGCCAATCCATCAAGTTTACCTTTCAAAAACAATACATGGAAGAAGATAAAAGAGCTGTCCCATGGCTTCCAGCATATCCACAGGTAGAAGATGATCTGCAAACAAATAAATTCTTGAGTAATTTAGAGTTCAGCAGCCCGTTCGGCTGGGATGGCTGGCTGGCTGGTGCTGGCCAGCCCCTCACGCGGGGGGTACTGTTCATATGAACAGTGTTTTTCAGCCAGAACCGTGTTTTCCTCTTACATAAACCAGCCAGCAGTACTTCCTCACGAACCAGCAACGAACAAGCCGGCCCAGCCGAACAGGTGGCAGATTTGAAGAACTGTACACCTTTGCTGGAGTAGCTTGCAACTACCTCTGCAGATGAAATGCAGGTTATAAAAATGATAGTGTGTATTGACCACATCTCATATGGACATTCCATCGAGCACATGGGATGCAGAGTCATTCACATCTTACTGAAGAAAAAAAATGGGAGCCACGAATCATAGAACCGAGATCCATATATATGCAAAATTGGGGAAATTAGAACCCTACATGCCTCCTAGTGCAGCACGCGCACGCAGGGAGAAGAGGTGGGAGGGAGAGGAGGCGATGACGCACCATGCTGCAGACGTGCCGCTGCGGATGGGTGGCGGCTGAGCGCAGCTGGGTGACTAGCCATGGAGGCACCGGATCCATTCATGGGCCGGTGACGGAGAGGCGAAACCCTAGGTCGCCGCTGCCGCCACCGCGCTAGGTGCCAGCCGCCCAGGTCGACGTGCCGCTCCAGGGGAGCCCACGCCGGGGCGTCGGAGACGGGCCTGCCTGATGCGAGCTCTGCCAGGACGCATGGAGAGGTCGCCAGAGGGAAGGACGGCAGAGGCCAGGAGCAGACGAGGAATCGAGGAAGCTGGAGGAGGCAAGGATTGGAGGGGGAGTTCGACATGGAGGCTGAGCTGCGTGGGGCGGAGGGGAAGGGGCCGGCAGCACGCCGCCCACGGAGGGCGCCGCCACCTTGGGAGCGACCGAGGGAGAGAGAGAGGAGGGCATTTTTTCGGGCCTTTTAACTGTGTGCCATTATAAATGGACACATCAGGGGTTCAGTCGTCGGATCCGGGACCCTCCTCACCGGATTGAGCTCTTCCTTGGAGAATCGAGCTCCTCCATGAGGAAGAGACACTAGTAGAGAAACGATTTTTGATCCACTTCGAAATTTGGCTTTAGTCCCAGTATTTTTCGCGCCCGGGACTAGAGAAACCTTTAGTCCCGGTAGGTAGCTCCAACCGGGACTAAAGGCCCCTGCTCAACGGCTACTGCGATAGGCTTTTGCTGCAGGGGACCTTTAGTCTCGGTTGGAGCTATCAACCGGGACTAAAGGTTAATTTTTACTCCTGGTTGGTCCCTCCAACCGGGAGTAAAAGTCTACTCCCGGCTGGAGGCTCCGTCCAGGACTAGAAAGGGACCTTTAGTCCCTGTTACTGTCTCCAACTGGGACTAAATGTCCCCTCCTATATACCCCTTCTTTCTCCCCGAGCCCGAGCCACTTCGAGCTTGATGGTGGGATTTCCATGTCGCTTTTGGACAATGAGTGATGAAAAAATGAAAAGATTTACGTTAAAATGATGTGAAAACAAATTTTCAATTGAAAACAAAAGTTTTAATGATTTAAATTAAACACTACATTTTTGCATTAACGAAATAATAATTATTAATGACATTATGTTTCAATATTTATAAGAAAAAATAAAAAAAAACTTTAGTTCACACAATTTTTCTATGTGCAATAAAGCAAAAGTAAATCCATATTCTTTTAAAACAATTTTATGCCTTGTATTTAATTTACTGTGTAATTAACAAGACTTTAACATTTTATAGGAAGAAATATAAAAAAACAAATGGAGCTTGAAACGGACAGGAAGTGAAACTGCAGCCCAACTTTAGTCCTGGGTAGATCTACCACCCGGGACTAAAGGTGGGCTGCATTTTTTGCGGTCCGCCAAAATACACCTTTAGTCCTGCCTCATAATACCAGCCGGGACTAAAGGTCTTTTCGTCCCGGGCGATTACAGGAGCCGGGACTAAAGGTCCATCCCCTATATAAGGCGGTCGTTTCTTCTTCCTCCTCACTCTTCGTCTTCGTCGTCCATCGCCACTGCCGCCGCCGCCGCCCTCGTCACTGTCGCCCGTGGCCACTTCATTGTCCTTGACCTCGCCGTCGTCGGACCCGGCGCCGATCTTCTCCTTTCCGACCTCCGACGCGCTCTTTGACTGTGCGTGGTCTGAGTCCCACGACTCCCTCTGCGCCGCCGCCTCTGGGGACGGCTCTGTGCGCCTCTTCGACGCCGCGCGGCTCCCGCCGCCGCAGAACCCCGTGCGTCTCCTCCGCGAGCATGCGCAGGAGGTGCACGGCCTCGACTGGGACCCCAACATCGGCCGCCCCGTGCGCCACCAACGTCGCCGGCCCCAACGTGTAGAATACGTATATTATTAGCAGCGTAGAATGCGTATTCGAAAACATATTCGAAAACCAAAACGAATCATCAATTGAAAATAGAAACAAAAAAAAAGAAAACCTTTAGTCCCGGTTGGTAATACCAACCGGGATTAAAGGGCCGGCCCACGTGGCCAGGCCGGGAGGCCTCTTTAGCCTCGGTTGGTATTATCAACCGGGACTAAAGGTGGACCTTTAGTCCTGGGCGAGAAACCAGGACTAAAGGAGGGGCCCTTTAGTCCCGGATTCGTGCTCCCGGTTGGGAAATAGGGACTGAAGGGGTTTCTCAACCGGGAGTACAGCTTGTTTCTGTACTAGTGAGAGCACCGGCCACCGGGTTGGAGAGCTGGGGAGAGGGAGCAGAAGAGGGGTGCTGAGGGAGCGGCGGCTCGCCGCCCCTACAGATATATTTGTAGGGGCATTTTCTGATTTAGTCGACCCTATAATTATTTTTGCATATTTTTTATAAATGTGTAAATGTATATATAAATATATAAATATAATAAAAATAATTTTCTATATTTTCCCTTGCACATAAAAAATTACTTGCTTATATATATATAGATATAACGATAAATTTTATTTTGTAAAATAAAAAAATATATTTAAAAAATTTTAAAATTTGAATTTGTGAACTTCGAATTGAATTTTAAGACAAAAAAAGATCTTAAATGGAAATATTGTAAACATCAAAGTTGTAGAACTCATCAAGATGTACAACTTATATTTTGGTCATCTTTTCATTTGACAAAATTTGAAAAGTTCAAGTTTTGAATTTCAATAAATGGCAACTTCAAATAAGATTTTGAAAACTTAAATGATTTCAAATAAGAAAGTCATGAACATAAAAGTTGTTGAACACATCACTATCTATAACTTTTATTTTGATCATCTTTTCATTTGACAAAATTTAAACAGTTTATATTTTAAATTCAATAAATGGCAACTTCAAACAAGATTTTGAAACATTAAATGATTTCAAATATGAAAGTCATAAACATAAAAGTTGTTGAACAATTCACTATCTACAATTTTTATTTAGTTATCTTTTATTTGATAAAATTTGAACAGTTCAAATTTTGAATTTTAATAAATGACAACTTCAAACAAGATTTTGAAACCTTAAATTATTTCAATTACAAAAGTCGTGAACATAAAAGTTGTTGAACTCATCACTATCTACAACTTTTATTTTGGTCACTTCTTCATTTGACAAAGTATTAATAAACATTGTTCACAAATTCAAATATCACTCATAGTTTCATGAACTATACGAGAGACATGTTGATTTGTAAACAATGGTTACTATCACTTTGTTAGATGAAGAAATAATCAAAATAAAAGTTGTACATCTTGATGAGTTATACATCTTTGGTATTCATTATTTTTTCAGCTAAAATTATTTGGTGTTTCAAAATCTTGTTAGAACTTGTCATTTTTTTAAATTTAAAAATTTAAATTGCTCAAACTTTGTCAAACGAAAAGAATGAGCAAATCAACATAGTAACTTGAAAGCACAAGATTTTAGAAAATTTTAGGAAAAAAATCATTACATTTGGAAGTTAGTTTGAGGAAGAAAGACTAGTTACAAATTTTACCCAGAGATTAAAAAGAAAATTCACAACGGTTTATGATGAATTTCTCTTTTTAATCTGTGGCTGAAACTCGTAACTAGTTTTTCTACCTCGTACTAACTCCAAATGTAATGGTTTTTTTTCTAAAATTTTCTAAAATCATGCTCTATCATTTTAGTCTGGTCATCTATCTTGTCCCTAATTTTGGATAATTCAAATTTTGAATTTTGAAAAATGACAACTTCAAACCTGATTTTCAACCACTAAATGATTTTAGCTGTAAAGATGATGAATATAAAAGTTGTTGAACACATCACTATCTACAATTTTTATTTTGGTCATGTTTTCATTTGACAAAATTTGAACGGTTCAAATTTTGAATTTCAATAAATGGCAACTTTAAACAAGATTTTGAAACCTTAAATGATTTCAACTATAAAAGTCGTGAACATAAAAGTTATTGAACTCATCATTATGTACAACTTTTATTTTGGTCACTTCTTCATTAGACTAAGTGTTAGTAAACATTGTTCACAAATTTACATATTACTTATAGTTTCATGAACTATATAAGAGACATGTTGATTTGTAAAAAAATGTTTACTATCACTTTGTCAGATGAAGAAATAGCCAAAATAAAAGTTGTAGATCTTGATGAGTTATACATCTTGGGTATTCATCAATTTTTTAGCTGAAATCATTTGGTGTTTTAAAATCTTGTTAGAACTTGTTATTTTTTTAAATTTGAAAATTTAAATTGCCCAAACTTTGTTAAACGAAAAGAATGACCAAATCAACACAGTAACTTGATAGGATATTATTTAGAAAAATTTAAGAAAAAAATCATCACATTTGAAGTTAGTGCGAGAGAGAAAGACTAGTTATAAATTTTATCCAGAGATTAAAAAATAAAATCACAACTGTTTATGATGATAATGATAAACAAGTGTGATTTCTCTTTTTAATCTATAACCGAAACTTGTAACTTTTTCTAGGCTGGGCCGCCTGCCGCGAGGACGAGGCCGCGCGGGAGGCGGTCTCCGGGCAGCTCTGTTATATGGCCGATCGCCTGGCCGCCTTCCTTCGAAGCCACGTAGGGCTGCCGATCGCGGAGTCACCAGCCGCGAGCGCTGCCGGCCAGACGCGGGCACCACCGCCGTTTCTGGTGCCAGATGCCGCCAGCAACCACCACCGCCATGCTCGGTCAACGCACGGGCCTCGCAGCCAGCCCACCGACCGGCGCGTGGACACCGTAACTGGTCTGGTCCGCAAAGGCGAGCCACCGCCGGCCGGGCGCCCGAGCACCGCTGTCGGTCTCAGTCCAGGTGCGCTGTCGGTCTCAGTCCAGGTGCGCTGCCGCCATTTCCAGCCTTGCGGGCAGGCGCACGGGAGCCACTGCCCCCGCTGGCTGGGCGCACGCGGTCACCGCCATTACCGGCGGCGGCCGCCGCCGGGGCGCCAGGTACAGGAGCGTCGCCACTAGCCAGGCGCACGCGGCCAAGCAAGCACCGTGGCCAACAACCGGGGGCTCGCGAACGCCGCCACAGCAGACCTCACCGGCAAAAGAGTTGGAAGAAATAATCTTGGCTTTCTTAGAAAGGTAAGAACATCGTAGATTAATGAATAACTATTATTTCTTACTGTACTCCCTCCTCGACGAAGACACCGTGGCATTTTATTCCAGTCTGATGCTTCGGTAGTTCGGTTCGTATCGCTGATGCAGTCTGCCGTCTTTGTTTCTTCATGCAGGATGCAGATGACGATGCTAGCCTAGGCAGCGTTGCAGTATGTGCGGACGTTCGCTGTTGTCGCCGGTGAGAACAAATGCATGGCCTCGGCAGCCTCCTGTTCTTCTCGGTAGTTGCTCAGTGGAGAACGAAGTGCGTGATAACGTGTTAGAATAGAAAGCGACGAGACAAAGCGAGTTGATGCAAAAAATTCTCTATTGTATTCCCAATAAACAGTGTATACATATATACAAAGGCCTATATGGACGGTTACAAGTGTGAAAGAGAGAGGGGTAAAAAGACACCCCTTGAATTAATCCCTAATTGATTACTAAATAATCATTCATAACAAATTTCACATGTGAACAGTAGGCAAGCAAGACACATTCCAAAAAAAAGTAGGCAAGCAAGACACGACAATGATATTTTCTTTCAAAAAGACAGACAATGGCTGGTCCGTATCGTTGCTGGTTCGTGAAGAAGTACTGCTGATTGGTTTGTGTGAGAGAAAAATACTATTTCAACTGAAAGTTTACGATCGTTTACGACAAGCCACGGCCAAACGAAAATGCTGATAACTGCCCTTCCTGTGGTCCACGTATACATCTAGGACACCGACCCCTACTGTTGTGTGTCAGACTGTCAAGTGTCAATAATCAGTACCCCAACCATTTCAAAAATGAGTGAACATCTAAAAAAATTAATTTTTAAGTTTAACAAAATACTATATACACAAGAATACTAATATCTATGATATATAATATTATGATTACATTAACCGTCAAGTATATTTTTATAACAAACTTATTTGAAAATACAAATATTGATATTAGCTGTTTCATATAATTGGTCAAACTTAAACAGTTTGACTCCTTGAGAAAGGATATATCTATTTTTTTTTTGGTAAGTCTACGGAAAGGGGAGAGGATCCCTCACTTGATTTTCATTCAACCATTGGCATCTCAAGGCCTGATAATTCAAAATACATTTTGTTTTGTGCAAGGCACTTACCGTCTGTTGGGTTGGAAGGATCAACGAGGACGGGACGAGGTGAACCCATTCTTACCGGTGTTTGGTTCGGGGGCGAGGAGGGCCGGTTCCATCCTCGAGGCGAATATTCGTTCAGATTCGGGTCGGCCCCCATCCCTCAAAATCAAGGGGGACGGGGTCGTCCCCAACCGTTGCGGTCTCTTCTCCGTCTCACCTTCTTCTTTCTCTTTGGCCTTCTTCCTCGAGCTCCGGGCCACGCCTTCTTCCTCCTCGAGCTCTCAGCCACGCCCAGTTCTTGCTTGTGCTCCTGGCCGCTCAGATGGGGAGGCACGGACGACCGTTGAGAGGCACAGGCAGCACTAGGACCTAGATCCGCCATGGCGCTGGGACCTAGATCCGCCATGACCTGGAGCTCCCGCACGGCGACCGATGAGATCCGGATGAGCGGGCGCGGGTCTTCGATGCAGAGGCGGTGGTGGCGCAAGGGGCGGGCGGCGGTGGCTCAAGGGCGGGCAGCGCCGCGGTGGCGGTGGCACAATGGGCAGGCGCGATGGCGCCTGGGGTGGGCCAGCAGTAGAAGATGAAAGGTAATAAGAGATAGGGTTGGCTGGTGGGGCCCACAGTTGACATGTGGGACCCATAGTACTGTAGATAACGGTGTTAAAATTCCATCCATCATATCCCTCCTGCCAAACAAAAAATAGGAACCGTCCCATTCTCTCAACGAAACAAATAGCAAGAACCATCAATCCCTGGAAACTGAGTTGGACTTAGGCCCTCCACAGTATGAGCGGTGCCCGATACTGTTCATGTATGCCAGCTCACAGTGATGCTTGGTTGAGTTTGGGGCTGCAGCGTGTAAGTGATGCCAGAAAAAGTAGTGCGTTCTGGCCACAGTGTGTGCCTATAGAAAACATCACTTCATGGGTCCCACAAGTGAGAGAAAAGGGAAGTAAAAAATAGAAGCAACAGGCCATGCGCAGTTGATGTGAGCCAGCTTAGGTAAATGGGAGGCAGATGAAATACTATTTTATTTCCTGGGCATCGGTTTGGAACCGGCGCAAGTACGTGCTTCGCTGTCCGTTTTCATGGAACCACTGACAGTTAGCCTCTCTTGCTGTAACGTGTAGAGCGGTGCTAGAATCGGCTTTTCCCTCTTCTGGCATCACTCAAGCGACACATTGCAGAAGGCCTTAAGGGTTACATTGCGTTAGCTAAAATTTGGCACCAAGAGGTCACCACTTCTTTATATGCTTTCGGGCAGTGGTGCACCCCCATAAGAATGCTTCTGCTTTGCAAGCGGCCAATGCATATCTATTTATTTTGGGACAGAGTGCATCAATATCCGTCTAGCAAAGCATGCCGAGATAGGCAGGGGAATCTTTCTTTTGTTCTTTTTCTAGTACGCTCCTTTATTTCTTTTATCATCCACTAAAGCTCAGTAGCTAGTTGATCACACCCAAGCCGGCCGACTGTTTGTTCTTGTTCATACACCGGTATACGCAAGTTAAGGTGAAGCTGTCGTCTGTGCACGCGTGCAAATTTGTAAATATTCGCATAGATATGCCTCGGGTCTTATCCATCGGTTTCATCGACAGGCAGGCCGACTACCTACCAACTTGCCACGCCTACTCCTACGCTAGTGAACCACCAAAAGTCAAATATTCTTGCGGCGATCGTCTAGCTACATGTGTGTTGTACACAGACCAATTTACCTCGAAAGTTTAAACCTTTTTAAATAAGAAAGGATGGACAATTCCCCAATTTCCGTCTTAAACGCATACATAGCTCAAGCTAAAATTTTCAACTAATTACATATTAAACACATATGGAGGTGTTATTCAAATGGGGGGAGGTTAAAGCACGACCCGTCGCACACTCGGGTATCGCGTGACCCTATTCATCTTCTACCTCGCGCTCGCGCTTCCGTCTCTGCCTTCCTCACCCGGCGTTCCCAGCCAGCGGCTGCGCCGCCCACCTTCCGACCCCAGCCATCCTCCTCCTCCTCGCCCTCGCCGCCGACCACCGCCCCACCATGGGCGCTAGGGTTCGTCGGAGCTCCAGCGAACCCTAGCGCCTGCGACGGCCGCCTTCTTCCCCTGCCCCTCCGACCATGGCGCCCCCGCCCCTCCTTGGCCCGGCTGCCGCCGCCGCCGCCAGGGCCCCTAAGCCACCTGGCCTCCTTCCCTACCACCTGGGCGGCCTGCCTCCGCCCGGCTAGGCCCCCCTTCTGTACCCGCCGGAGTTGGGAATGAGAGGGGGGGGGGGAGACTGGCGAGGCGCAAGCTCGTCGTCTTCTTCATCTCCAGCGAGGTCGCTGGAACCCTAGCCGCTGGCATCAACTTCTTTGCCTCTAGCACGGGGTGCGGTCGCGGGAAAGGGAGGGGAGGGAGGAGCCTAGGGCGGGGTGGGTGGGTGGGTGGGGGAGGCGGGTACGATGAGGGCAATGGGCCACGTGTCCCGTTGCGTAGTAGAGTTTCCGTATTCAAATGGCAAAGAAACGGTATATATGGTCTAGCTAACTAGTAGGTTCCAATATAATTGGAAAGCGAGATTACTTTTGGATCCCCGTCTTCAGACGTTGTTACTTTTGGTCACTGACTTCTCAAGCTCACTCTGCTAACAAAACAACACCTGTCCGATTTGAAATAGGATAGTGATCACGGGTGCGCGTGTGGTGCGTGTGGCTCCAGCGCGGGGACGAGAAACAACAGAAGCTACTATAGCAAGAGGTCAAGAATGCATGACGATGACGCCCCGAGTGACGAAATTCGCGAAAGCGATGCGCGCGTACTTGGGCCCGGTTTAGATAAAAAATTTGGATTTTGGCTACCGTAGCATTTTCGTTTTTATTTGGCAATTAATGTCTAATTATGGACTAATTAGGTTCGAAAGGTTCGTCTCACGATTTCTTACCCAACTGTGCAATTAGTTTTTTTTTTCATCTACATTTAGTACTCCATGCATGTGCCGCAAGATTTGATGTGACAGATACTATACAAAAAATTTTGGCTTTTAGATGGCATCTAAACGGGGCCTTAGTACGAATTTGCTTGCTTGTTGGAATGCAACAACAATATAATATAACGATATGGACAGGTGTGACTGCTGCGGGCCTAGGATTGCTTGGACAGGGGTACCAGCAGGTTGCACGAATGGCCTGATGATATCGCGTCCTCCTGCATGCGTGCGTGCGGATCAGCTACCGTACAGCTTTGCCCTAGCCTCTGCTAGCTAGCTAATATAGCTCTTCTTGTTCTTTTTTTTTCTTTGTCCACAGCGCGGACGATCTGCAGTGCCACCTGCGCTGTGCTGCCGTGTCCGTATGACTTGGTTATTTGCCAGCGGGTGCGTGTCAACCTTGTATGAAATCCTAAATAAATCCCTAAAAAATACAAGACAAATCAATTTGTTGTTACCGCTAAAATACAACACGAGTTGCTACATGATTTTTGTATAAGTTGCTATTACGCACATAATATAGTTGACAATTACTTGCATAAATAGTTCCCAAACATAGCAACATGCATGGATCTTGCTTTTGTAGATCTCGTCATAAGGAACGTATGTATGCAAATGGATTTGAAAATAAATGCGTTAACTATGAGAAGGTTAGAGCGTTGAAGCAAAATTGATCAAATCCAGTTAATTATAATGATATCATAGATGACGTTAATTAGATGGGAAAGCGACGTTGCTGTTGCTGGGAACAGCATCTTGTTTTCCATCAATACGAAGCGTCGGATCTTTTTTTTCCTCCATGCGACCGAAGCGATAACTCTGATTTTCGTCCAAGGTCTTCATCAAGTGAAGCGTGGCCCAAGCCCAAGACGCCCGCAGCCGCAATCTAAGCCCAGAAGGCCGGGTGTCAGGTCCATTTCCCCAGAACTGTTGATTTTTTTCTGCGAACCAACCGTTTTCTTTGCATTGGCGGGCGGGTTTTTTTTTTTTCCGGAAGGCCTAGCGCCCAGACGTCGGGATGTCGCGTCCGGACTTGGCTCCCACACCTACGTCCCGCGTCCCGTCCAGCACGAGGAAACCTGCGTTCGGATCCCGCCCAACGCCCCGCGTCCGCATCCTGCCCAGCGCCCGCGTCCCTGCGCTCGCATGAGAAAATCCACGTGGGTTGACCCACGGCTGCGCACGAGCATCAGCGGCAGGTGGATGCGGCATGCCGCTGTCCGCCCGCCATCGGCGCCGTGCAACACATCAATGTATTTTGAAACATCCAGATAAAATATTTGCAACGTACGTTTGAAATAGATAAAACACTTAGAACATGTGTGTATAGGTATAGCAACATATGCAACATCTAGATCTACATTTACAACATCCAGATGAAACACTTGAAATATAAGCTTGAAATGCGGGTAGAGCCATAGCAACATATGCAAGATCCAGATGAAACACTTGAAACATACGTCTTAAACACCTAAAACACTTGAAACATAGGCTTCCAACATGCATAAATTGTCATTGCAATATATGCAACATCACAGATCTACTTTTGCAACATCTAGATAAAACACTTGAAACATAAGTTTAAAACACCTGAAACACTTGAAACACAGTGTTACCAGCGACCACAGCCTATCTGGTGGAGAACTGCGGTAGCCTGCAAGCTCGAGTTTGGTGGACATCGAGAGCTGCCCACCGTATACCCATGCGCAGGCCTTCCCTTCTTGTCGCGGTATCTTCGGCTGGAGCACGGTGAACACCATGGCCGTGACGGCGCAAGGTGGGGCGCGGCGCGGGTCGCGAAGGAGTACGAGATGTGGGCTGGGTGCGGTGCACCCACGCTAGAGAAAGGCCGCTAGGCTGGAGAAGGCGAGCTAGAGATGGCCGCCGGGCTGGATAAGGCGCAAGGTGGATGAGGGGGCAGTCACATGCAAGCGGCGGGCGAGCGGCGGTGAGGAAAGGAAAATGTCGCTGTCTGTTTTTTTCGAGAAACCATGAAACACTTAAGGTGGAGCGGAGCAGGCCCGTTGGGCCGGATTGTTGCGCAAGCCCGAGAACAGGGCAGTCCGGGCGGATATGCCAGGACGGATGCCCTCACCAGACAATTTCTGTTTTTTCTTCTCAAATCGCCAAGTGTTTTCTTCGGCGAAGCTCCCTGGTTTTCTCTCAGCATTGTCAAAATTTACTCTAAAAAAAACTTTTGTTGGGCCTTTGCTGTGTGTTGCTTTATTTTTAACCACGCACTAACATGTTTGGATTCCTACTCTCAACTTTAGAGCTAAAGTCTCCAAATAATTGGTTTAAAGTTAGGTGTAAACTTTAGCCCACCTCATATTAGAGCTTTAGATCTTAAAACTGAGCTAAAGTGCTCTAAAACTTAGAGAAAGGATCAGGCCCTAATGTGCCATTACGAAGCATGCTTATTATGTCCGGTGGGATCATTTTTTTTGTTCTAATAAAAAGGAATTTTATTTGTTCTAATAAAAAGGAATTTTAGTCGTCGTTCTTTGCGTACCAAGAATAACACTCATATTTCCAACATTGTTGATTATCTTTTTCTCAGGCTTCGAAATATAACATGGTGAAATAAACATCCATCAAATCCTTGGACAAAAGATATCCAACATATCCATCCACGCATAAGATGTAAAAAAAAATCATATGCATCATTTCTTCAGCGTTTAAGATCTAACAAACAGAATATTAAGAAAATAGCTTTGACAATTTCACTGGATTAAAGTTTAGTGACCAGTGAGCTACTGAAGCTTGGCGTTGGAGCGGACAGGAATCACCGGGCCAGTGGCAGGCCTGGACAGCGAGCTGCACAAGCGCATGGCATGGTGTCCAGCTGTCCGCTCTCCACTGTCAGCAACTTCGTACAATCGTACCTTGGGGTGAATGCGCGGTGGTGTGTGAAGTCAGTAAATCATGTGGCTGTGCTGCGTTGGTCCATGGCTGCGCAGCATGCGAGCTGGTCGATCACATGCTTTCCCCAACATAGAACACATTACACAACATCAGAACACGGGTCCATGGCTACGCAGCATGCGAGCTGGTCGATCACATGCTTTCCCCAACATAGAACACATTACACAACATCAGAACACGAGCAGGGCTTGTGACTGAGCGAACAGAGCCAAGATCGAGAGGCGTACCTACGAGAGAGAACATCAATAATGGCGGAGACGGCGATCGCGGCGGTGCTCTCAAAGTTCGGAGGGCTCGCAGCGAGCGAGGCCAAGGTGCTGCTGGAGGTGGGAGACGACATGATGCTGCTGCGGGACCGGCTGGAGTGGCTGCAGGCCTTCCTCCGCGACGCCGACCACAAGCGCCGCACCGGCGCCGACCGGTTGACCTGTGTGTGGGTGCGTCAGACGCGCGACGTCGCCTTCGAAGCAGAGGACGCCCTCGACGAGTTCTTCCGCAAGGTTCCTTCCTTTCCTCATCCCCTGCTTGGCTGCTTATCGTAATTTCTACCATCGCGCGCGATGACACCATTAATTCATTTATTTATCTGAAAAAAGTAAAAACACTAAAAAAAGAATCAAAATACAGACTTAAGTTGCTTGCTGGGTCTTTTCTCATCGCATCCTGCAAATTTTGAGCTGCATATACATTAGCGGTGTGCAAGATTTTTTTTCTCTCGAATACGCACAAGTGATGCGTATCATTATATTAAATAAAAAGAGTTTGAGCAATACAAGTGTCGTTCCACGGCCGCGTTAGTGTTTTGCAAGCGCTACATTCTGAAACCAACAACATTCAAGGGTGGCTATCCCAGCTACACGCGAGCCAACACTTCAAGCCCCCGTGCGCCGGCCTCAATCCACCGATCGGCCTCGGCCTTGATGAGCTGCAGCACCTCGTTCACCGATGAGGATGCCTCCCTGAAGCACCTGGCGTTTCGTTCCTTCCATATGGTCCAGCAGACTATTACAAATAGGGAGTCAATGCCTCGGCGCCGGTCACCATTGTATGCCGCTCGCAGCCGTCGCCACCATCGCAGTGTTGTAGCTAGGGCTGGTTGTGGTAGTGGGCGCTGCAAGGCTTGGAGAATGTGGAACCAGACCTCTCTGGTGAAGGGGCACTCGGCCAGGATATGATCAATGGTTTCACGCCCTTGGTCGCAGAGGTAGCACATCTCCCTTGCTTCTAGCCCGTGCCTAGCTCTCCTGTTTCCGGTCCAGTGGCGTCGTCTGAAGGCCAGCCAAAGAAAGATCTTGATCCGCAGTGGAGCCTAGGTTTTCCAAATGAGTTTGTGACCCAAGAACGGAGTGGATGCTGCATGCAGCATGGAGTAGGCAGATTTCGCCGAGTAAGTTCCATCGTTGGCCCAACGGCAAACGGTTTGGTCTGGTTGATCATTTAGCTGTATGTCTTGCAGCGTATCCCATAGTGCCAGGTACTCATGGATAGCTTGCGTAAATACTCCTCTAGAGATCGACCGCACCCAGGACCTATTGAGCAGACCTTGCTGCACGGTCTGTCTTCTACGCATTCTCGGAGGCACAAACAAGCATGGAGCAATGTCTGGGATGGATTCACCGTTCGGCTGCCCTTGTTCTGGAGGAATTTGGATGGTTTGGAGGAATTCTGAAGGAATTTATGAGAGGAAAATACTGTTCCGGATGAAAAAAGAAGCGGATCAAGCCAGGTTTAAGGGCACCCGAACGGGCCCCGTGTATCCACTTATCTTCTCAGAACAGTGCCTGATGCCCCTTCACCAATCAGCGTGTAAGTGGAGGCCTTGAAGAACGCCGGGACTTCAGGCGATGTCTTGATCGGCAACTGACTCCACGCCTATCCTGATCAGTCTTCTTCTGGAGCCACAACCACTGTGCTTGCAATGCAAAACCGGCGAGCTTTAAGTCGCTGACGCCTAGCCCCCCAACTCCGTCGGCCTACAGACGGTCAGCCAAGCCACCATGTATTTTCCTTGGACCGAGGCATCCGTTCCTGCCCAGAAAAATCTTCTGCATATGGCGTCAATCTCCTTCCTCGGCCATGGCGGCAGATTCTCTGCCATCATCGCGTAGATCGGTACCGCACGCAGCACCGATTTAATCCACACGAGCCTTCCGTTTTTGGCCATCAGGTTGCCGTGACATGGTGGCATCTTCCTCGCCACGCCCTCGGCGACCGATTGGAAGTGGGACTTCGGTATTTGCTTTGTGCTCAGTGGGAGGCCGAGATACCTGATGGGGAACTGCTGCACTTGACAGCCTAGAATGGACACAATTTCCTCCAGTGAGTCTTCCCCGCCATAGATTGGCGTGACGGAGCACTTTGCCAAGTTAGTTTTCAGGCCTGAGGCTTCGCCAAAGATGTGCAAGATTTGCTTAACAGCCCTTGCTTCCTAGACGTGTGGACGGATGAATAGAATGACATCATCGGCGTATAGGCTGCACTGAAACTTGATTTTAGGCGGTTCCATCTTCCTCAGTACTCCATCAACGGCCGCTTTTTGGAACAGCCGGTGTAGCACGTCCATAGCTATGATGAAGAGCATTGGGGACAAAGAGTCACCCTGGCGCACACCTCTGAGATGCCTGATTGGTGGCCCTCTTTGGCCATTGAGGATGATGCTAGAGGTTGTAGTACTCAGCAGCATTTCGATCCACCTACGCCAAGTTTGTCTGAAATCCCAAGCCTGTAATGTGTCTAGTAGGAAGGGCCAAGACAAAGTGTCAAAGGCTTTTGAAATATCCAATTTCAGCAGCAGCATGGGCACCACCTTCTTTCTAATAAGCACTGCCGCCCTCTGTATGTATTTGTAATTGTCATGGATTGATCTTGTTCTGATGAAGGTGTTCTGATTGCTGGCGACCAGTTCATGTAGCCTTGGAGCGAGCCATAGTGCTAGCAGCTTGGAGATTAGCTTTGCAAAGCTATGGATCATCGTTATGGGCCGGAAGTCGATAGGACAATTGGTGCCCACCTTCTTGGGCAGTAGGACCACTAGAGCATTGTTTGAGCTTGTCCATGCTGCGGGTGTTTCCCTAGGTGAATGCGTGAACTGCAGCCATGACCTCATTAGAGATGGTGCTCCAACTTGGCTTGTAGAATGCACCTGTGAACCCATCCGGCCCAGGTGCTCGATCGCTTGGCATGGCTCTGATTGCAGCCCATACTTCCTCGTTAGTGATTGTTGCTTCTTGGTCACTGAGGTCGAGAGGCTGAATCCCTAGGGCCTGAAAGTTCAGCGTTATCCCTCCTGAGGCTGCAGTCCCAAAGACAGCGGTGAAGTGGTCGTGTAGAGCTTGCTGCATGCCATCCTGTTCGGTGATCATGTGGCCATGCACCGTCAGTGCTGGTATGAAGCTTCTTCTCTTCTGGCCCCGAGCAATGAGGTGGAAGTAAGCCGTGTTGGCATCCCCCTCTCTAAGTTGTCGGACTCGTGATCTCTGTTGCGCCATGGTACATTCCAGAGAGGATAACCCCAGGCAGCGCATCTTCATTCGCTTCTGTAGCCCGAGCTCTTCCTCCGAAAGCTGCCTGCGTTCTTGTGCTCTGTCAAGCCGTAGCAAAAGCTCCCGGGCCATCAGCAACTGTTCTTTGATTCCCCCTATCTTTGTTGCGGACCAGCGCTGTAACGCACGCACCAGCGCCCTGAGCATGCCATCCAGGCCAGACAAGGGTCGTGGGGCCTGATTGGCCGCTACCAGGCATTGGCCACGACTTCTGCATAGTTGTCAAACTTGGGCCAAAACAGCTCGAAGTGGAATCTCGCCTTGGACATCTGGCCCATGTTGGTTTGTAGCAGCAAGGCACAGTGATCCAAAGCATCAGTTCTTAGAGCGCGAAGGTGAGAGTTTGGGAATCTCTCGTCCCAGTCGATGGACACCAGTACCATGTCGAGGCGCACTAGCGTTGGGGCGTCCCTCTCATTACTCCAGGTGAAGCACCGACCGTGGAGATGAAGGTCTTGGAGTTCTAGAGCGGCAACAGTTCGCCTGAAGCGACGCAAGTTGGCTCTGTCAATTCTATCATTGCTCTTGTCCGCTTCATTCAGAATTAGATGGATGTCCCCGGTGACAGCCCATGGCCCCGGAGAAGCGTCACGTATGGCTTCAAGCTCCTCGAGGAAGATCAGTTTGTCCCCATCCTCCTGCGGTCCATATACTGCGGTGAGCCACTAGCTGTCCTGTGCTTCGTCTGTTGCTAAGAGGCTTCACAACGACGGTGACTGAGAAGCAGCCAATTAGGACCTTTGTGAAAGCTACGTCGCTACACTGCCCAGCGACAAGAATTCCTCCATGAGTACTAGAAGCAGGCAAATACGCAAACTCGCTGAAACTTACACCAAGCAAAGAGAATACAGTGGACTGTGGAATTACATCCAGCTTTGTCTCCTGCAGACAAACGATCGTCGGCCGGATGTCACCGACTAGAGTACGAACGCAGTCTCGCCGGGCCCTCGCGTTGAGACCACGCACGTTCCATGACAAGATAGTTGTCTTATCCATTGGTGATTACGACTGTGCATTTGGAGGCCGTACTAGGCCCTGGCAGCCAAGGGCTGCCTCATTGTTCTCGCAGCCCACGTCCTGGCGGCCGGGAACAACTCGTCAAGCACAGCGACGTGGCTCGCAGAGAGGTTAGAATTGAAGGAGTCAAATGATTGCTGCGACGCCGGCGGCGGAGCAAACTACAGTGTGACTCACATCTTCACCACTCTTGGATGCTGGGATATGATCCATCTGCTGTGCGGCAATGCGGCGGCTCCATAGAGGCACGGGTGGCTTCTTGGCTGGCGGTTTTTGCTTCGGTGGTGAGCGAATGAGTGACGATCGCAGTTTAAGCTGAACCACGTTGGTGAACGTGGTGAGCCTTTGGGCAGCCTCTGCCGTCGTCGGAATTGCATTGTCGGAGATGCCCCCAGGAGTCTACGTGGTGACTGCTGGCCTGGGCATCGAGTCTGTGTCGTTGGCTGGGCATGCATGGCTGTAGTGGGCGTCTGGGAGATTGGGGACCCAGCGGGTTCGATGATGGTCGCCGTGGCCGCCTGCCCATCCGCCCCACTGGTCTCTTCATGCTGAGTCACGATGCACGCCACGTATGTGGAGGAGGTCTGCGTGTCCACCGGGCATGGATCCTCAGCGGCAACAGCTTGGGCTTCCGCTGGCACGTGGCTAGCCTTGTCCACCGGGTACGCAGCCGCGTCGGCCCCATCGTGGGCCTCCTCTGCCACGAGGACAGATACTAACTCGTGTCCTGCAGCAGGCTGCTCGGTAGACGCTTCGCTCGCATCTTGGGCCGCCTCGACCGCGGGGACAGAAACAAACTCGTGGTCCGTGGCTGGCTGCTCGGGTGGCTGCTCGATCCACGTCCAGTGTTGCTTCTGTGGTCGTCTGCCCTGGTTCAGCCGGGGCCACGTCGTTGTGGGCCTGTGATGGTAGCTTCTCGGCATCGATTGGCTTGGTCTGATTTGGGATCAACACCGAGGGGTGCGCCTATTGTGTGTCTTGCCTGTTTGGTGGGGTCGGCTCCATGGGCAGCCCTACCTCAAAGACCATGGGGTCCAAGGCAAGCTGTCGCTCAGTGTCGTTTACGGCAATGGGATGAATTCCCGGTTCAAGCTGGCACTGGTCTTGGCAAAGTATTTTGCTGCTTTTTTCTTCCTTTGCACCTTCCTACGATACCTCTAGCAAAGTATCCTTTTGCCCCGTGCTACCTGACGGCAATTCTGGCTGCCCGAGATTGCTAGAACTGCTCCGCGATTTGCGGTGATGACGTTGGTCGTCCAGCTCCCATGCACGCTGGCCCCGTTGTTGGGACCTCTCCGTCGACGACGCCTCAGTTGCATTGGAACCCCTGGATGCGGGGCCCGGTTCCTCGATGGAAGTGGTGCCTATCGGGGTTGCCGTTGTGGCCGCTGTCGCCGTCATCGGACTCCGTCGGCGAAGGCGGTGGCGACGGGTTGGCCGGGTCGAAGTCGTAAACGTTCCGGATATGCACGAGAACGCGGTAGCTGAGGACATCCTTCCGCCGGAGGTATGGAGGAAGGTTGTCGAAGTGGAGGTTGTTCGCCGTGGCACCCACGATCTCGTTCTCAGCGATGTACAACCACACCACCTTTGGGATGGCCCTTGGGTCGCACGTCCAAGCCGAGAGCTTATATGCGGAGAGGTCGGTCTTGTTGGCGGTGTGCGGATCGACGGACTAGAGCTAGCAGCTGGGGGCCAAGATTTTGGCCGCCGTGTCCTCGCCCCAGGCGTGTGGGGGGACTCCCTCGATCTCGATGGCGACCTTGAACTTCATCGTTGTTGTTTCCGCGTGAGCCAGCATGTCTCGGCCACATGCAACGGCGGCGCGGCCAGGATTCTGTCCCGGACCTGCATGGACTGGCACTGGACAAGGAAGTTCTCGGGGTAGAATGGAGCGACAGAGAATGAGCTCTCCGCCACACCGTTGATGCTCTAGATGGCCAGCGCCGCATCGGCGATGGACACTATGCGCGTCGCATCAGCCGCCATGGCCGTGAGAGCCAGCCGAAGACCTGCTTCGGCGTCGTCGATGACCGTGCTGCGCTGAATGATGACTGCGCTCTCCCACTGCCGCTCCTCTGGGTGACCAGGTGGTAGGGGCTCGCGGTCATCCGTGACTGAGCTGTCGGCACCCTTCGGAGGAGGGGTGCTGGCTGGGGTGGTGCCGGTCGCCTGGGAGCCGGCCGGAGTGCCAGGACTGTCCGAGCCGTGCCATGCCCTAACGAACCGCTCCTGTCCGCGATCACCGTCCCTGCTGGTGCCCTGCGCCAGCGACCTTGGCCGCTTGCACTCCCGTCCCAGGTGCCGGAATCCGCGGCACTTCTAACACCTCAGCGGCAATTGGCAAGTGACGAGCCGATGGGAGAAGGATAGGCAGTTGAGACTCCTGTCGCGCATGGTGTCGGGGATCTGTCGGCGGCGGGGAGCCTGATGGCCGGCGTTCGCAACCAACTGTTCATTGGTGATGGTGGTGCCGTGGTCGTCCGCTTACCTGGAGAGCACCTCCCTCCATCCGTCCGCATCCGGTGGCGAGATCCGTCCGCATCCGGACGCAGGGGCCGAGGCGAAGGTGTGCAGGTACGCGTTCAACGTCGGCGCCCAGGCGGTGGCGTGTCGGAACGCGCGCGCCGCCGTCGACCCGGCTGCCCAGTCGCTGCTGGGCGGGGATGCGCTGACCCATACCCGCCGGATGGGCGCCTGGGCTTCCGCTTGCCTCGGCCCCGCTTGTGACACGCCGGGTGGGCGCCGTCTTCCCGCACGGTCTCCACCGGCTGCGTCTCGACGGCACAGGTGTGCAGCTGGGAAGTGGTCCCTGCCTCCAGGCCTACCTGTGCCGGAGAGCCCCGGCGGACGACGTCGAAGAAGGATGGTTTCGCCGACGGCGCGGTTTCGGCCTCGCTCTCGTAATCGGAGTAGACGGCGTCGTCCGACCAATGCATGGTCTTGGAACGCCCTGGGTTGCCGCCGGGGAAGAAGGGTGGTGCGTGGGGAGAGAGGGAAGCCGGACCCTTACCTCTAGAGGTGGAGCGGGGGGTGGCGGTGGGGGGTTGGGTGGGGTGGGTGGGCTAGGTGGCCGGTGGCGCCGGGTTGGCGGCCGGCGGGCTGGTGGGTTCAGGGAGGGTGGGGGAGCGGAGGGACTCCATCTCGGACCCTATCCTGAAGTTTCGCTACATCTTATATTACAGCCGGTTGTTTCCAACATTGCTATGAAAATTTGATCTGTTCAGACTTTTTTTTGTAATATCTACATGAATTTATGGTGAACAGGTTGATCTGGAAAGCATGGGTTACCAACGCTGGATCAAATGGCTCAAAGAATACTTGCTTGTCTGCTGGACCCAAATCCTTCTCCGATATGAATTGTCTGGTCGACTCAAGAAAATTAATAGCAGGCTCAATCAGATCTCGGTCAACCAAAAGGAATACAAGATCGAGCATACACCATTAGCGACGCTGACATCTTCCACTACAGCCACTTCAGCATGGTATGGGACCTCCTATGTCAATCCTGTAATTATGAATTATCAGTGTTGCACTTTCAGAGAATACAAGGAACTGCTTTTCTTAATTATAACCTCCATTCCAAAATACTTAAGACAGCTTTGATGTTTACTGTTCAAACAGTGACTAATAATATTTGTCGATGATATTTAGTTAAGTAAAGTGAGGAAACTATCATTGAACTTGGTGTCAAAAGTACAAGCATGTCATGTATTTCTGGCTATTTATACAAATATTTACATAAAGACGAACTGTCAAACGTTGAACAGTAACCATAGTTGTCAATTGTTCTGAAACAAAGGCTGGGAGGCTGCTCGTGTGTGCTTGTGGTCTGCTGGATCCTCTTAACTGATCTCTGTGTCTAATATAGTGGAATATGATAATTTAAATAAATAATTGGTGTGGCCATGCGCAATAAAACAATAGGAACATAAGCACCAACCGATAGGTTATATTTTTAGAAAGCTTTTGGCACTAGTGCATATTTTTCTAATTTAAAATAAATTAGTTATGAATTTTTAGAGGTTAAACTAGATTTTTATTATTTTTTGACGCGGAAATAAACTCGGCGATAGTTGGATGGACAAAAATAGAGTTTTCCCTTGTTTAACACACATGCTTCTGTTCTATGTTTAATTTCCCATTTTACCTAAACACAGAATTTGTTTGCTTTTCCACGTATATATTACTGCTTTGCCTATGTGTGGAAATAATGGCGCATACTTCTCTTTTGTGTTATCAAAGATTCTGCTAGAGACATGTAATTTGGTGTTAATATGTGATTACATGTTTAAGGGGGTGAGCTTTAAATTGTTCATAGACTAAAAAAATACATTGCACTATATATCCTGCTGTATTGCCCTAGAGGAAGTTAGTCTTAGGTTGCTTTTCAGTATTTTGCTTAGATTGCCTACAATATGCTCTTTTTTTGTGTGTGCAGGTTTTGCTTTTATGCTGTGTATCCGATTTACCTAGATGGATTTTTAGTGGCTTAGCTCGCAACAGTTGTTTTGAGGTGTTATTTAGATTATTGCCTAACACGTTTGGCAAAGCCTTGCTTTAACCTTTTTTTACGATGCCTATATGAGAGTTATGGAAAACTTAACTTAAAACATGAGGCAGTTCAGTTTTCTGATAAAATTTTGTGCTTTCAATAATTTGGCCAAATGATGTGGGTAAAACTGTTTTTACATCAACAATTCAAGACAAAGCTGCCTAACCACCGAGTTAATTTTGTCTAATAAGAAATGAGACAATTTGCATTACTAACAGTACTCAATGGACAGGCGGGATGGTTATAAGAATGCTGTGGGTCTTGAAAAAGAAGTGGAGACACTTAAGGAAATGCTGCTTCATAAAGATCACCCCCAGCTAATGTTCATCTCCATACTTGGGGAGAGCGGTGTGGGAAAGAAAACACTGTCACGTATTCTCCTGCATGATATGAAGAATAACAACCATTTCGAGATTCGTGTTTGGTACAACATGCCGCCGGATTCCACCACAGAACATCTCCTCCAAACAATCTACGAGAGAGCACGCCAAGCCATTTCGCCAACACAAGGAGATCAGCCGGTCCAGGAAGGCTCTTGCGATGATATCGCTGGCATGCTCCGTCACCTCCTAGCCAACAAGAAGTATCTGCTGATTGTCGTTGGGATATCCTCCAAGACCATGCTCAACTGTGTGAGGGCAAGCCTACCAGATAACAACAATGGAAGTAGGGTAGTTCTCGTATTGGACATCGAGAATGAAGAGATAGCATGGCACGCTAATGCCATGAACAAGGGCATCAGCGACGGAATCCGCCACTTGAGCCGTTTGGATAAGGAAAAGAGTGTGAAGTTGTTCTGTTCGAGGGCCGTCAGGACAAATCTATCAGACGAAACTACGGGAAACAGCATGATGAGCATGTACAGCGAAGTTGTGTACAATATAACTTGGGGCTACCCTCTGGCTATAGTGGTTTTGGCCGGACCACTACGATTCAAGGAGAAGCCAGGGCAATGGATGGCAGTGCTGCAGCAGCTTAGGTCTGGACCAGCAATGGAAGAAGCACATCGGCAAGACGGCGAAGGCAATCAGATAACAGGACCTGCAATGTTCCAGGAGGATCGTATTGAGGAGAAGATGAGCCCCCCTACAACAGAAGCAGCCAATCTGTCCACAACAACGTCGATTGAGAGGGTCTTCTGGGCAAGCTTTGAAGACCTTCCCAACGATCTCAAGTCATGCTTCCTCTACTTGGCCGCTTTCCCCAAGGATACCTTTCTGTCTACCGAGAGTATAGTGCGGATGTGGATGGCCGAGGGATTCATCAGGCCACAGAAGGGCAAGACAATCGAGGAGCTGGGTCATCGTTCACAGGAGGCTCCATGGGTTCCTGCATTCAGAGGCTCGTGAGGCAGGCTTCATTGACGCCCATGACATGCATGACGTCTTCGTTCCGCCGTCGGTGCGCCGCCTCTCTTTCATGAGTTTTCAAGGCGGATATACCACGTTCACCAACAAGTTCTGTAAGTTGCATTCCTTCATATGCTGGGCCAAGGAGAAAGATCATCGTCCAAGCAGCAATGGCAGCGGCGGTGGAGGCGTGGACGACGAGCATTGGCATGATCTCAAGTTTCTGCAGGGTTCAGATTTACTTCGTGTGATCGACGTACGGGGACTAAGGATCAAGGAGTTGCCGAATGAGATTGACAACAAGATCCACTTGCGGTACCTTCGTGTAAACAGCGAGCACCTCAAGGAGCTCCCGTCCAGCATTCAGAGGCTGCTCAACCTGCAGACACTGGATATAAGGGATACTGAAGTCGCGGAGATTCACCCATCCTTCTGGAAGATAAAGACGCTGCGGCATGTGATTGCAAATAACCTCACGCTTCCATCATCCATCAACGAAGAACTGGGTGAGCTGCAAACGCTACATGGTGTAAAGCCTAGCAAAGGAGAATGGGATCAAGATAACTGTCCACTGCTCAAGATGGCCAAACTCCGGTCACTGGAGCTACACGGATTCATTGACGCTAGACATGGTGCTGCGCTGCACACTGCCCTCGGGCAGATGCATGTCCTTGGCCACTTGAAGCTGAAAGGTGATGAGATCTCTTCTTGCATCTTCACTGGACAGCGCCTTCGATATCTTCAGACTGTAGAGCTGGATGGCAGTGGCACTGTGCAATGGCCAGCTGTTGATGCGTTCAATGATCTTAGCTTCATCCTGTTAGCTTTTCGGTTTAGGCATATTCATCGGATCGGGATACTTAGCATTGTAGTAATAGATGTTCGGGTTTCACAGAGAGAGAGAGAGGTGATAGGTAGCAAACCATCGAATGTCGTAGTTGTTGAAGCTTCAGCCGGTGTTTCGTTGACGGACGCCATCTGCGCGCCGGCAGCGACGTTCGGTGGAGAGGGAGTCGGCGCTGTGGCGTCCTCGGCGGCGGCGTGTGTGTCGGTGTGGCGTTGCCGGCGTCGGTGGTACTTTCCGTCGCTGGCAGCGCCCCTTCTTTCGATCGGGTCTAGGGTTAGGATGTCGGTGGGGTGACTGGCGGCGCGGTGAACCTCATACCGCGAGCCCCGACACCCACCTTTCCTTTATAGCGCTGTGCGACGGGGGCCCACCAACCATGTAGGGTTGGGCGTCCCCGATCAGGGCGCGAGGACAAGGCCCAGTTAGGCCGTTGGGCCTAACTGGTGGGAGATCAATCCTAACATTCTTCCCCTTGATCTCTCATCTATTCTTCGTTCTTTAATTTCATACTCAAAACTTTTAATTCATATTTTTCTTGCTTTCATCCTATTTCATCACAGATTAGTGCATAGAACTGTCCCATCGTCACAGCAATTAGTGCCATTAGACTAACAGTCACAATACACTTCTCCGTTTTGAAATGTAAACTTTCTTTGGGCCTTTCGTATGTTCGGGAATCATAGGCTTTCCCTTAAACCCATGCCGGCTACGTGTTCTCTGAACACGTTGGGTGGTAAGCCCTTTGTGAGCGGATCCGCGAGCATTTTCTCTGTACTTATATGCTCAAGATTTATTATATGATCCCAAACTTTATCTTTCACAACATAATACTTTATGTCAATGTGTTTGGCAGCACCACTTGACCTATTGTTGTGAGCGTACTGTACCGCTGGATTGTTATCACAATACAATCTCAGTGGTTCATTTATATCATCAATCACTTTCAATCCGGGTATGAATTTCTTCAGCCAATTCACCTGTCCCGTTGCCTCATAGCATGCTACAAACTCGACATACATTGTCGAGGATGTAGTTATGGTTTGTTTGGAGCTTTTCCACGATATAGCCCCTCCTGCGAGAGTAAATACATATCCTGACGTGGATTTTCTTTCATCTCCCGCATAATCAGAATCTGAATACCTCTCTATCTGCAGGGTATCAGATCTTCTATACGTAAGCATGAGGTCTTTCGTACCCTGCAAATAACGCAGGACTTTCTTCACTAATTTCCAATGTTCAATTCCTGGATTCTTTTGATATCTGCCAAGTAACCCGGTAACAAAAGCTAAGTCAGGGCGTGTACACACTTGAGCATATTGTAAACTTTCAACAGCTGAAGCATACGGTACCGCTTTCATTCGGTCAATTTCATATTGGTTCTTGGGACACTGATGTTCCCCAAATCTATCGCCCTTGACTATAGGAGCAGATGAAGGACTGCACGCATGTATACTAAATTTCTTCAGGACCTTTTCTATGTATGCCTTTTGCGATAATCCTAGAACCCCTTTTTCTCCTGTCTCGGTGAATCTCTATTCCCAAAACGAACGAGGCCTCACCGAGATCTTTCATATCAAAGTTTGAGGACAAGAATTTCTTCGTTTCCATTAGTAGATTGATATCACTGTTAGCAAGCAAGATATCATCCACATACAAAATTAGGAATATATACTTTCCATTCCTGAACTTTGCATAAACGCAATTGTCCTCAAAATTTTCTTCAAACCCAAAACCTTTTATCGTTCTATCAAACTTCAAATACCACTGTCTTGAAGCTTGTTTCAATCCGTAGATTGATTTCTTCAGGCGGCATCCCATATTTTCCTTTCCTTTTACGACAAAACCTTTCGGTTGTGCCATATAGACATTTTCTTCTAAATCCCCGTTTAGGAATCTTTACATCCATTTGATGTAACTCCAAGTCATAGTGGGCTACAAGTGCCATTATAATTCTGAAGGAATCTTTACATAAGACTGGAGAAAATGTCTCATTGTAATCAATTCCTTCTCTTTGCGTGAAGCCTTTCGCCACAAGTCGCGCTTTAAATCTTTCTATATTCCCTTGGGAGTCATATTTCATTTTGTAGACCCATTTACAGCCTACTATTTTGGCTCCTTTAGGAATATTTTCTAAGTCCCAAACTTTATTAGTACTCATTGATTTCAATTCATCTTCCATGGCCTTAAGCCACTTTGATGAGTGGTTGCTTCTCATGGCTTCTTCAAATGAGGTGGGATCATCCCCCATCTGACATTTTTCTGATTCATAAACTTCATAGTCATCAGTAATAGCTGATCTTCTTATTCTTTGAGACCTTCTAGGTGCCTCCGGCACTTGTTCCACATTGGGCTGTTGTTGTTCTTCCTCATGTGCAACATTTGGTTCTATAGGTTCCTCAAGGATAGGCTCCTCAAGGATAGGTTCCTTATGTTCATTCATTGTCGCCACGGGAGAACTTGCAACAGGTGTTGGCACTACAGTGTCCTGCACTGTCGGTGCAACAGCAGCAGGTAGCGTGAAGAATGGTTCTTCAACCATCGGAGTGGGTACATGTACCCGCTTCTCCTGTAGGCTGATTTCTCGTGGTACCATGCTCCCCCTAATCATGTTGTCCTCCAAGAACACAGCGTGTCTTGTTTCTACAATCTTCGTATGTCTGTCAGGACAATAGAAGCGATATCCTTTCGATCTTTCTGGATAGCTAATAAAATGGTAGCTGACTGTCTTGGAGTCTAACTTTCCTATGTTTGGGTTAAACACTTTTGCCTCAGCTGGATAGCCCCACACACGCAAATGGTTAAGTGAGGGTTCCCTTCCTGTCCATAATTCATACGGTGTTTTAGGCACCGATTTACTTGGTACTCGATTAAGTATGTGAATGGCGGTTTTCAGTGCCTCCATCCTACTAATCGGTAATGTGGAGTAACTCATCATGCTTCTTACCATATCCATTAAGGTACGGTTACGTCTTTTAGCCACTCCATTCTGCTGAGGCTCCCCCGGTGTGGAGTACTGAGCAACTATGCCATTTTTCTGTAGAAACCTTGCGAATGGTCCAGGAATTTGGCCATATGGGGTATGTCGCCCATAGTACTCTCCACCTCGGTCTGATCGTACTATCTTGATTTTCTTGTTGTGCTGATTTTCAACTTCAGCTTTAAATATTTTGAATTTATCCAATGCTTTCGATCTTTCTTTAATTGGATAAATATTGCCATAACGAGAGTAGTCGTCTGTGAATGTTATAAACGAGTCATAACCATCCACACTTTTCACAGAAAAAGGACCACATATATCTGTGTGGATTATTTCTAAAATTCCTGTGCTTCATTTGGTATCTTTCTTAATTTTCTTAACATACTTTCCTTTGATGCAATCAATACATTGCTCTAAATCTAAAAATTCTAAGTGCGGGAGAATTGATTCCTTAACCAATCGTTCCATTCTCCCCCTCGAAATATGGCCCAAGCGACAATGCCATAATTTCGAAGAGACAGTATCAATTCTCTTTCGCTTCTTAGTTACATCCGCAGATGGGGAATCATTCACATTCTCATCACATACATTGTTCGCATTCTCAGCAAGAGATAATAAATAAAGCTTGTCTTGTCGGAAGGCAAGACCAACACATTTATTATTAACCAGTATCTTACACTTGCCATCACCAAAATGGCAATCAATTCCATCATCATCAAGTTTCAAAACACTTATCAAATTTCTATGCAAAGAGGGAACATAAAGTACTTCTTTAAGTCTAAGTACAAAACCATTATTCAATTCTAAAGAAAAATCTCCAATGGCTTCAACATTGGCTTGCAGTCCATTTGCAACTTTAATCATTCTTTCTCCTCTTTGTAAGGTTCTCGTCCCACTTAACCCCTGTAAAGAATTTGCAACAAGAGTAGTTGCTCCTGAATCAACCCACCAAGTGGATTTATCATAACATAAATACAAAGATTCATCTACAAATGTAATAAATTCATCACCTTTCTTTAGCAGAGATTTCAGGAAGTCTGGACAATCCCTCTTGTAGTGTCCCTTCTTGAAGCAGTGCTTGCACTGATCTTTTTCTGCTCCACCATACTGCTGATTCTCAGAATCCTAGGGTTTCTTTCCCTGTGAACTGGAGGAAGAGGTCTTATCCCACTTAGGTTTCCCTTGTGGTTTAGAATTTTTGCCATTAAAGTTTTTTCTTTTGTTGTCCTTCACAAAATGAGCAGATTCACCTTGTGAGGACTTTATCCTCTCCTCTTCTTGAGCACACATTGAGATGAGTCTTTCTATGCCCCATCTTTCAGGCTACATATTGTAGTTCACAATGAAGGTGTCATATTCTTTCGGCAAAGAAGCAAAAATCAAATGAATCAGTAAATCCTCCTCCTTCAAATTCATTTCTTTTAGCTTAGATGCCATAGTGTTCATCTTCAAAATGTGCTCTCTTATGCTACTACCAGTGAATTTCTCATTCACAAGCTTCTTAATCAGTGAACTTACTGTGGCCTTGGTAGACCCAGTAAACTGACTCTTGATTTTCTCAAGATATTCTTTGGCAGTAGCACATTCAAGGATTGAGCCCCTTATCTGTTCTTCTATGGTGGCTTTGGCTACCAATAGGGACTTGCGGTTGGAGAGAGTCCATTGCCTATGTTCAAGGTCATATTTCATTCTTATTTCAGCATGATCACGCTTTCGAGAAGCGAAATCAGCGTCAGATTCATTGTCACCTCTCACCGGGTCCTCTGGCTCAGTAGGACACGGTGAGGTGATGGCAAAATCGACCTCTCCCAACGCAAGTTCCAATTCATATTTCTCCCGCCACACACGGTGATTGGTTCCGTTGAGTGTCGGGATGTTGGCAATATTCACAATGCATTTGCCTCCTGAAATCACACCAGAGTAAGTAAGAAATATTTATACATAAAATTCCATGCTTTAACTCAACGTTGGTCAAATTAAAACTTATAATTCATCCATGCAAACATTTTACATCACCGTTGGGCAGAAGTAAAATTAATGCACAATTTCTCATGGATCAAAAATTATAATATTGTTATTAACAACGTTGGTCAGGAAATAACAATATCATAATCGCATCAAAATTATCAGAAATTCATTTCTCTTAAAATTAAATTATCCCGTTGGTTCAAATTTAATCAAAGAGAACAATAATTATCATGCACAGCGGAAACATTAATAATCTTTTCATATTATTATTTTCCAGAAGCACTAAAAATTTACTGTTTTTCTAAACAAAATATCGTTGGATAAAATTTGCACAGAAAAATTGCATCAAAATCATTCAAATTCATCAAAATATGCATTTAAATTACTCCTGAAAAATAATAACAAAATTTTCTTCTTCTTCTTTTCATTTTCAGCCTAGCGCGGCCCAAGACGCGCTAAAACCGGCTCGACCCGGCTTGCCTCACGCGCACAGGCCGCACCCAGGCCGCAACCTGGGCCTGGGCCGGCAAAACGCCGCGCGCGCTCATGCCCGCCTAGGCCGGCGAGTTGGCCCAGCGAATCACGGCCGTTTGTCTCGATCCGACGGCCGAGCGGCCGCTTTGCGCGGATCAAAAACATCGCCGCGGCCGACGCCCTGGAAACCCTAGCGCATTCTTCTCCTCCCCTTTCTCACTCTTCGCTCTTTCTCAGCCGCAGCGATGACCGCAGCCATCGAGCAGCCGCGAGCGAGGAAGGCAGAGCGGGCAGCCATGGTGAGCCTTGGCGCCGTCGCCGGCCCCCTCGCCGACGCGCGTGCTCCCCAATGGGTGAGCACGCCGTCGTCGAGTGGCCTGGCCGCGGCGCTTCCATGGTCGAGCCCGGCGAGCCAGCGCCCCCGGCTCGGCTTCTTCTCCAGCGCCGGCGAAAAAGCCGGTTCGGCTCTTCTTCTTCTTCCGTGCCGGTGGAGGTTCATCCGACGAACCCTAACCCTAACCCTAGTTTTCCCCATTCGGATAAAACCAAAAAGAACAAACTCAAAATCAGAAAGGGGAAAATTAGGGTTAGGGTTTGTCGAATGAACCTCCACCGGCGCGGAAGAAGAAGAAGAGCCGAACCGGCTTTTTCGCCGGCGCTGGAGAAGAAGCCGAGCCGGGGGCGCTGGCTCGCCGGGCTCAGCCATGGAAGCACCGTGGCCAGGCCGCTCGACGGCGGCGTGCTCACCCGTTGGGGAGCACGCGCGCCGGCGAGGGGGCCGACGACGGCGCCAAGGCTCGCCATGGCTGCCCGCTCTGCCTTCCTCGCTCGCGGCTGCTCGATGGCTGCAGTCATCGCTGCGGCTGAGAAAGAGCGAAGAGTGAGAAAGGGGAGGAGAAGAATGTGCTAGGGTTTCTAGGGCGTCGGCCGCGGCGACGTTTTTTATCCGCGCGAAACGGCCGCTCGGCCGTCGGATCGAGACGAACGGCCACGATTCGCTGAAACCGGCTCGGCCCGGCTTGCCTCACGCGCACAGGCCACACCCAGGCCGCAACCTGGGCCTAGGCCGGCAAAACACCGCGCGCGCTCGTGCCCGCCTGGGCTGGCGAGTTGGCCCAGCGAATCGCGGTCGTTCGTCTCGATCCGATGGCCGAGCGGCCATTTCGCGCGGATCAAAAACGTCGCCGCGGCCGACGCCTTGGAAACCCTAGCGCATTCTTCTCCTCCCCTTTCTCACTCTTCGCTCTTTCTCAGCCGCAGCGATGACCGCAGCCATCGAGCAGCCACGAGCGAGGAAGGTAGAGCGGGCAGCCATGGCGAGCCTTGGTGCCGTCGCCGGCCCCCTCGCCGGCGCGCGTGCTCCCCAACGGGTGAGCACGCCGCCGTCGAGGGGCCTGGCCGCGGCGCTTCCATGGCCGAGCCCGGCGAGCCAGCGCCCCCGGCTCGGCTTCTTCTCCAGCGCCGACGAAAAAGCCGGTTCGGCTCTTCTTCTTCTTCCGCGCCGGTGGAGGTTCATCCGACGAACCCTAACCCTAATTTTTCCCCTTTCTGATTTTGAGTTTGTTCTTTTCGGTTTTATCCGAATGGGGAAAACTAGGGTTAGGGTTAGGGTTCGTTCTTGCCGATTCGATTTCTTTGCTTTTTATTTCTTTCTTTTTGTTCATCCGAATGGAAAAACTGGGATTAGGGTTAGGGTTCGACCCTTCTTCTTTCTTCTTCCCCTTTTTCTCTCTTTCGGATTTGCGTCTAGGGTTCTCGGAATCCGACCCTCCCCTTTTCCCTTCTTCAATCCCTTCTTCAGATTTGATTTGGGGAATTAGGGTTAGGTCTTAGGGTTCAGTTTTCTATTTTTTTTCTTTCCCGATCCACATCAGATTGGTCGGATTCACTTCCCCGATCTGATTTCTCGTCGAACCACGGCTCTGGTACCATTGTTAGCTTTTCGGTTTAGGCATATTCATCGGATCGGGATACTTAGCATTGTAGTAATAGATGTTCGGGTTTCACAGAGAGAGAGAGAGAGGTGATAGGTAGCAAACCATCGAATGCCGTAGTTGTTGAAGCTCCGGCCGGTGTTTCGTTGACGGACGCCATCTGCGCGCCGGCAGCGACGTTCAGTGGAGAGGGAGTCGGCGCTGTGGCGTCCTCGGCGGCGGCGTGTGTGTCGGTGTGGCGTTGCCGGCGTCGGTGGTACTTCCCGTCGCTGGCAGCGCCCCTTCTTTCGATCGGGTCTAGGGTTAGGATTTCGGTGGGGTGACTGGCGGCGCGGTGAACCTCGTACCGCGAGCCCCGGCCCCCACCTTTCCTTTATAGCGCTGTGCGACGGGGGCCCACCAACCATGTAGGGTTGGGCGCCCCCGATCAGGGCGCGAGGACAAGGCCCAGTTAGGCCGTTGGGCCTAACTGGTGGGAGATCAATCCTAACACATCCGTCCAAACCTTGTTCAGATCAGCCTGACAAATGCAAATGATGCGCCGGAAGACATCCAAGAGGAACTGAGAAAGGCAGGCTTTATCTGCTCCCGCACGCCATTCCAACTAGTTTATCGGCTTTCATACAAACAAGGTGTGGCGAAACCGGAGCAGCAAGGTGAAGCAAGCTCCAGCAAAATGGAACAGCAGCACCATGGTGAGGAAGCTGAAGAGTGATGTGGTGCCCAGCTGGTTTTTATATCTCTAATTAAATGTTTCTATTTCGTGAGACAGTGCGTTTGTATTGTGTTGTAATATAATGACTTGTTTGCTTCGGATCTCTGTGTATGTTCATGTTCTGTTTCCCTTTGTTGTAATCGTGAACTATTATGTAAAAAAAAAAATGCTTTTGCATTCAGACTATGGGGTAACTTTGTATTCTATCTTGCCGAGTGGGAGAGAGAGTGAGACTGAAGAAAGTTTGTGGACGGTTGCAGCATTGTCTTGGAGAAGTCAGTGGCGAAGCTTGTCAATTTTCACACCTAGGACCATAATAAAAAATATGTATACCACTCGCGCAGGGTCTAATACCATCGGCATTGGATCTAATATGGATAGATAACAAAATAAACTCATAAATGCATAAGTTTATATTAGATGATATATATCTCAATTCCATGCTTAAATCCACAACATACCTGATGAAAATATGAAATTGGTATGAAAAAAAACTCAATTAATGACGATTTGGTTCCCCCTCGCATCTCATATACCATTTTAATATTATATATAATTTGTTTTGTGAACATAATGTTATATCCCTGTTATATATAATGGTCCCCTTCGTTGTATAATTCTACAATACTTAAAAATTTGACAAAGAGACCTACATTCATGAGAATTGTCAAATGGCAAGTGACATGAGGATTCCAGGATTAAGAAATTCAACATTGAAATAGAAAATGGGAATTTGGAATGTGGATTGGGAGATTTACCTTCTGTTGCTGCCTTGCTAGAGATTGGAGTTGGGCCTGCCGTAAAGTCGACCTGTCTTGGCCGCGTATTGGATGCTGGCTGCCGTCCGCCGAGCTGCACCTACACCTTGCTTCTGTGTGCGTGCGCCGAGTGCCGACCGGACCGGCGGCGGCCGCTGCCACCACGCCATGCCTAGGCGCTCGACTGTCCACCCCCATCTTGACACCCAACAGTAGCGCTGCCGTGGGCAAGGGGACGACTGCCAGTGCCAGGTCCCTTCTTTATCAGACGCTCCGGCGGCCTGCAGGGCGGCACATGGCTCGAGGCAGAACGACCAGTGGACCACAGGAGCCGGGAGGAGAAAGGAGAACGAGAGACTGAGGGAGCAACAGAGGCGGCGCTGCGGCGGCTTTGCGAGTCGCAGACGGCCGGTCAGCCAGGCAAGCAAGCGCTACATGCCTTGGGCATTTTTGCCTCAATGGGCTTTCAGCACAGGAGCCTGGGGCACTAGATTGAGCCAAAAAATTTAGAAGAGGGTATAAGAGGTTTTCTGGGTCACACCGAGGACCACAGCCCACAGGACCCTGTAGCTCTAGGTTGACATCCCGCCTGAGTAATCTGATCAGCCCTGTTAAATCTTGTCTTTGCAAAAATTATGTCTTCGCAAGGCATTGACCTTGGTACTACCAATGGAAAAGCATTCTCACCTTGGAAAAACTTGCTGCAACGCTCTCAACCACCCCTTCGATCAGCCTTGGGAAGTTTCTGCCTCCATCCTCGCTGCCAGTTTAACCGATCAAGCCCAACGGTCCTCCACCTTCCCACCAAGGTCGGGAAGCTGCGCCAGGCAGCCCCGTGGTCAGCCCCATCGTTCAGGTGGAAGGAATTGTCGGGAGAGAACAGGTCGAGATCCTCCTGTGGCTGATCGCCGAAGGAGTCGTAGAACCGCTGCCGCCACCAGATGTGAACAATGTAGCGCTTAGACGATACGTACCTACCATTCGTCGGCCCCAGGCTCGCTACGCCCCATCCCCCCGGCACCCAGGCCGTGCGCCCATCACTCACCGCCCCTGTGAGTCTCCAAGCAACACGGAACACTTACAGCATGAAACACTTTGCAACATACGAACATATGAAACATACACTTGCAACATATATATATGAAACATACACTTGCAACATATATATATATGAAACATATGCAACATCTAGATAAAACGCTTGCAACTTACAACATGAATGAAAACACTTGCTGCAACATAAGACTGAAACAGACATGGGCGGATACAGAGGGTATTCCCCGTATTCCCAGGAATACCCAACTATTTTAGCACACTTCTATGTATATATGTGTATATACTTGTATATGTATATGTATAATGCCATATTTTGTAGTATTTTCACTCATTGAAGCCCAAAATAGTAAAAAAACAGCCTCTCAAATTGGCTCATATTTTGTAGTATTTTCACTCATTGCAGTTAAAAACAACTGATTTTTTTTATTGACGTGGAAGTAGGAATACCCAAGTTTGTAATCCTGGCTCCGCCACTGGAAACAGATGAAACGTTTTGAACAAACGCTTGCAACATATCTCTGAAAAACTTGCAACATATCCAACATCACAATCTACTTTTGCAACATCTAGATGAAACACATGCAACATCCAGATGAAACACTTGAATATACACTTGCAACATGCGATTTCGGCACAATGTCACCTTGATGTTTGGATGAATGGAGGCTCGTTGCTGCGGAGGTCAGCGACGGTGCATGGAGCTCGCCGGTGCGGCAGCGGCGCGGGCAACACGCCGCATGGGACGGCGTCACATGAAGCTCCTCCCCTCGCCTGCTTGCTGGAGCTTCCGTCGTGGAGGCTCACCCGCTCGATGAAGGCGGCCGTGGCGAGCAGGCAACACGATGGAGGTGGTCGCGGCGGGCGGATGCCACGGTGCAGGCGAGTGGCACGGTGGAGCACGGAATGGGGAATGCAGGTTGCGTGGTGAAGGTGGAGTACGGAAGGCGGATGGCACGGTGGATGTGGAGCACAGTAGAAATATTTTTTTCGGAAGGGGCATGGATAGGAGCCGGCTGACAACGTGGTAGCGAGCACGGAAGCTGCGCCCGTCCGTTCAGATGCCCTCACGAGAGCATTACCGTTTCTATTATTATCACAAATGAAACTTAATTTGGTCTCCGGTGCAATAACAAGCGATCGATCTGGTACCTCACATACTCTCGGCCTTCATTTTGTTAATTTCATACAAGCACATCAAAATTTCTATACAACGTACATCAATGATTACTCTCTCTCTCTCTCAGCCATTACAAGTGCACATCAAAAAATTTATACAACGTTCAAATGGTTCATTCTTGTGAACTTTTACGATTCGAACTCCACCTATTTCTTCTCCGACATACTCCTTTCCGCAGCAGTATACTGACTTGTGCAAGTGTTCTACTCTTTTCGTCCTAAAAAGAATAACTTTATATATTTAGTCAAACTTAAATTATCATAAGTTTCACTAAATTTGTAGAGAAAAATATTAGTTTTATTTCACCAAATAGGTATAATGTAAAACTATATATATCACATGACAAATTCAAATAGTACTAATTTGTTATGATAAATATCGTATTATTTTTATAAATTAAATTTAGTCAAACTTATAACAGTTTCATTTTGACTAAACTTGTAAAGTTAATTTCTTGGATGGAGAGAGCAACTGCTATGACTTGTTTGACCTTTTCAACAAAGCACGCCTGTGTGTTTAGTTGCTCGAATGAGATTTTGTAGAGATGTATCGTATATCCCGGATGAGTGGAGACATGTTGAGTTGATGCAATGACCCAAAAAAGAAGCGTGTTTGGTTGGTTGTATCTGCGGATGCAGTAACCTATATCTATGGATGCAATGACTCTGTGAAGATGTTTAGTTCGTTGTATGAGCGGATACATAAACTATTCATCTAAGACTGACGTGTGGGCCAGTGACCCAGTGTTTTCTGTGCTGCATCCACTCAGCCAGGCTCCCAAGTGAAGCTCGAAATGGCCTTCTCTATGGAGCCAAGATGGAACCATATATTTGCATGGGTGGAGTTATCGTTAACGGTAAAAGCAAGCAAAGAAAACAAGCTTCTTTCTGGATTTATACGCACCGGCCAGCTAGCGGAGCCTAGACGGGGAAGAAGCGAGCAACCAAACACGCTTTGTGTGTCTCTCATGAGTCGCAAGAAGATTCATGTTCTCATAGAAAAGTATCTTTGTTCAGACATATTAGTATAATGCCATCCTAAACCTGTTTTTGAAGCACTGCCCTCTTGAAACATTATAGAGAAAAAAATATAAATATTGGACAAAAAAGACATTGCATTTGTGTGCGTATATGTGTGGGCAGATATATATATATATAGAAACTACTAATAACTAAAAATGGCAAGGGCGCGCAACAAATCACTAGTAGGTATATATCGTGTCAGAAGGTGGTCACTTGTTTCACGTGTAAAGTTATATTATTCCGGACAATCACACTAGATGCCCATGGTGATTGCATGAGTCTGCTTCACTTGTCTTTTCGGAGTATGGTTAGTTGTCACTAGATCAGATGTATATGGTTGATTGACTGATTGATTGAGACAACTAGGGAAGATTAGGCATTGTTATCGTGGCAGGCTGTGGAGTCTCACATGTTGTTTTGGAAGAACATCAGAGACATAGAAGGATATTATTTGTTACTACTACCTTTTAGAGCTCATTAGGACAACATTCAGCAATCAGCTATAGTTTCTTTGATACACGATTGTGCTTGTTTTTCATACATGACGACGTGCAGTTGCTCAAGTTTGAGAAACTTTATTTAATCACAGAATTTTTTTATTTATTTCTTGCAACAGATGGGTTAATTGTCATTACACCACGAGAAACCAGAATTACCTTGATGGCCGAAAACCGCCAAGAAAATGAAAACTAACCACAAACCGTGAAGCAAAATCTGTCAAGAATATAATAGAGGATAAGGGAAATATGTTTTGTTGGAAGTTTTGGCCCTCAAAGATGATTTCTTTGGAGGTTGACCAGCAAGAAAATTAGGACAACAACAAATTTGCAAAGCGACAAGGAAACACTTCAACGACGAAGTAAATAACTTTCCTTGGAGGCAAGGAACCACCAAGGAAATATTCTAGACCGTCAAGGTAAAAATTATTTCCTTGGCTGCCCTTATCTTCCAAAGAAATTGTAATTTTCCTTGACTACCATTAACCGCCAGGGCAATTGTGATTTCCGTTGGGGCTAGCCCTCAACGAAATGCATACTGCAAAGAAATTAAAAACCCTTACCATAACCAATAAATTCTAAGATTCATCTAGTCATTCCCAATTGACCAATGATGTCATGCATATATACATTTTATTATGGATTGCAACCATGATATTGACTTCATATATCAATAAGAACTCTACAAGTCCATTCATATTGTAATTTTCCTTGGCAAGGAAATTGCATATAACCCCAAAGAAATTACAATTTTTCTTGGCGGTTTAGAATAACACCCAAGGAAATTCTAATTTTCTTTCACAGTTTACAAATAACAATCTTAATTTCATTTGGTGGTGCATATAACCCTCCAAGGTACGTACATTTTCTTGGAAGTTGACTAACACCGGCAAGGAAACTATATATTTCTTGGCCCTGACCCTCAAGGTAGTAATTCGGATTTAGGACGGACCATGCAGATCAGAGTGATCGTATTAGCCTGAGATCACGACGTTTTTATTTATTTCATACATGGCACATACAGTACTTTGCATGAGATCTAACCAATAGTATCATGCATCTTGACGCCATTTTTTGGCTGACACAGCCTCAATAGCGGAGCCTAGAGGCCACACAGCTTCCACGTAGTACTCTCCATGCTTCACCTTGTCCACCACGGTGATCTCCTTGGTCACCTCCACACCTGCATTGCACGCAATTTCAGTAGTCAGAAATATGTATGAAATTAGTAGTTGTGTGAACCCCCCACATAACATTAGTATCATTGAATTCTACACAACCCTTGCATTGATGATCATTTACACTAACCAAAGCCATCTACTAGCAACGTATACTGGTAGGCAAGGTCCATGCATAGGTATGGCACATCGACATCGTTGGCGCTTGGGTATTCGATTTTGGCTTGTTCAACACTCATCTGGCAAGCCTTCTCCGCGGAAGCTCCGAATGCGCCAGGGGTAGTTTTTCCGCTTGGTGCATTGTCATCTATGATGCCGACCTTTTCAGAGGGAAGAAATGGGTTTAACTTCAAAGATCTTCAATTTTTATGCATGCGTAAAATCTATGCAGGTTAATAAGTAGATTAAGAAGCTAGTCGTTGCTATACCTCTGAGGCCACGTAGTAGAAGCTGGATGCAACATAGAGGTTATCTTGGCCTGCTCCGCCACCGCCATTCCATATGCCATTGAAGGTGCAGTTCTTTGTTTTCACATGGCGCGTTCAGGTTCAGTGCTTTGCCTATCTCTTCTCTGCACTTGCAGTAGACTGCTCCTTCTGGTGCGGCAGTTGCATCATACTGCTCCTCATTGTAGGCGTATTCACCTATAAAAAAAATAAAAAATGAAGAACACAAAGAGACTTGGATTTTAGGGTTATTGGAAAAGAAAACCAGTGTGAAGTATCTATCTATATGTATGTTACCGGAAACGTTAAATTTGTCGAGTGTTTTTATGTTTGCCGAGTGTATTCCCTTGGGCACTCGGCGAATAAGTTCTTTGCCGAGTGCTGCGCTAAAAACACTCGGCAAAAAAAAACACTCGGTAAAGAGGGGGTTTGCCGAGTGCAAAAAAAAACTCGGCAAAAGGGGGTTTGCTAAGTGTTTTATTTTTTTGCACTCGACAAAGAAATAAAAAAATTCTAGGAAAGAAGGAGAAGAAAAAAAATTAAAAAAAAACTTTGCCGAGTGCTCAGATCTAGGACACTCGGCAAAGGACAAAAATCCTAATTAATTCCCCCGCCCCTCCCCCTCTGAAAGTGCATCTAACCCTTTAGTGGGTTTTGGATGATTCAATGACAACGTGATTAAAGGTCTAACCCGTTTGCTAAGTGTGGATAGGTAATAGGTTATCTCATAGGTACTTAATGAAAGCCAAAATGATGTGTTGTTGTATAAACAATCTAGTTCAAGCACAAGACAACAATACAAATAGAATTCATACAAAGGTTTATTTATTGTGGGATTTTCATGTACTATGTGAAAGCAAGCTCGTAAGAATTAATTAATGGGATGTGAGGGATTGCATATTAAATGGTCTCATATTTGAAGCTTGCTAAATTGAGATGAAAAAGATAATAATACAAATGAATGGATGATTCAACACAAAGATGTGACTTGATGGCTTGAGATGGTGAAGATAGCAAGAAAAGGCTTCGAGGTACTAAGCAAGGGTGAAGGGCAAGCGACGGCTTGGCGACCGAAGAACCTAGTTAGGGTGAAAAAAGAAGTACTTGCATATAGTTGAGGTACTAATCAAGCTACGATGGTCATGTTAATATGAATGATCAAATCACTATTGGAGTGTTTGATGAAAGTGACTTGATACATTTGAGATTATTTAAATTTGATGAATGGAATCAAGTCACGTGCTCAAGATGGCTATGCTCAAGTGAAAAGATCAATATTAACATGTTGGCACCCTCACTTGATGAAGATTCAAATACACGGCTTCGGTTGAAAGAGCTCAACTCAAAAGGTTTAAATTCGTTATACTCTTTAAAATTGAGTTAATAGGAATGACTACTATTAAGAGGGATGCATCATGTTGATAGATAATGTTTCATAAGTGCTCAAGCCAACCCATGTGAGTTTTGAGTGTTTGAAAGACAAAATAGCTAACCTGTTTTTTTGCCGGTCTGGCAATACCGGACGTGTTCGGTATTGATACCGGACGTGTCCGGTATGTGCCCAGCCACGATAAAATTATTGATGTTCTTGGGTTGGTTCGTCGGGAGTTCCGACGTATGTCGAGAGTTCCAACGGTCGAGAGTTCCGGTAATGGTTAGGAGTTCCGACGTCGCACGCTTAAACTGACTTGGAGAGTTCATTGTCCTGGTCATATCGGACGTGTCCAGTATTCCAGTATGGACGGCCAGAGATCAACGGCTAGTCTTCAAAAGCCTTGAGGGTCAAGAGTTCCGACGTGTGTCGGGAGTTCCGGCATGCATCGGGAGTTCCGACACCTCACATACTTTAACTCAGTTACCGTGGTTTTCAAATGTGCTGAGGGTCGGGAGTTCCAACGTGAGTCGGGAGTTCCGACAGTCGGGAGTTCCAACAGTCGGGAGTTCTGGCATTCATTGGGAGTTCCGACGCCTCACAACGTTACTGTAACTCAGTTATCGCTGGCACAGTGTAAGTCATACCGGACGTGTCTGGTATGGCAACGGTGATAAAATGGCTAGTTTTTCAAGGGGGCTATAAATACCCCCAAGCCTCCACCTTTGGAGGCTGCTGATTCTGCTGATACACATACATGTTTTTGAGTCTTGCCAACTCTCCCAAACCCTCTCTTAGTGAGTGTGTGATCCAAATCGCAAAATCCATTTGTGGAATAAGAGAGAATTTGAAAAAGAGAGCAAGCCACCACTTGAGCACTTGTGCATATTGTCAATCTCGTGATTCGCATTTGTTACTCTTAGACTCTTCGGTCCTAGACGGTTAGGCGTCTCCGAAGAGCACCCAGGAGATTGTGGTGTGCCTCGAAAAGTTTATAACGGTCCATTCCATCACCTCAGAATTAACTAGTGGAAGGAGGAAAGGAGTTGGAAAAGACTCCGGTTAGAGTGACCTTCGTGGTACCCTCTAGGGCTGACCTTCGCTGGGTCGCCTGTAGCCCCCTCAACGGATAGTAGGACTCAAACGAGTCCAAACTTCAGTAAAATAAATATCGTGTCTCAATTCATATTTCATTAGATATTTGTGTTGCTCTAGCTCTTGTGTAGGTTCTCTGTGTATATTGTCATCTCCAGTAGATACCTGCAGTTTGGTTTGAAGATAGAAATAGAAAGGAGCAAGTTTGGGGCTGCTCTGCAGAAACCGTGCATACCGGACACGTCCGGTATACATACTGAACATGTCCGGTATTTCCTGCCTGTGCTGAATATATTCATTCTCTGTTCTAACTTTGTGTTGCAGGGTTGTAGCTTCTAGATATATTCTTTATACGTTATATACTCTGTGGCTAACTTGTGAGGGGTGGTATTACTCTTATTTAGAGTTTCTATTTTGGAAACTCCCTTTACTAATCGTTCTCCTCAATTGAAGGTGTTAATTTTCAAAAACGGCTATTCACCCCCTTCCCCTCTAGGCGGCATCCTAGGTCCTTTCAATTGATATCAGAGCCAGGTTCTCACCTAAAACTTCACCGCCATGAGAAAAGGATGTCGACGCCTATCGAGTTGGAGCCGGTGCTTCTCCAAAATGATGGTTCAAACTTTCTACCTTGGTCAATTCATGTACTCAATGCCTTTAGGGATATTAGTCCTCTTGTTGAGCGTATTGTGGATGCAAGCATACCTCTTCCTATAGTTGATTGGAGCAACTACAAAAATTTGTCAAAAGAGAAAGAGATATGCGTGCAACTCAATGCTCAAGCTATTAATGTCATATTGAGTACATTGAGTGCAGAGGTTCAAGATGAGACAATCTTCAATGGACAACCACCTCCGGAGAGTGCTCATCTCATTTGGACTAGACTTTTTGATTTATATGGAAAATCCAAATGTGATGATGCACTTGAGATCGAGTCAATAGAAAGTATGTCCATTGTGTCTTCATGAAGTGAAGAAGCCTCACAAGACCTCAAGAGCACTGAGACAGAGCAAGAAGTGTAAGCAACGCATGACATGCTGTCTGCATGCCTACCGGACGTGTCTGGTATGGCCGTGGCAGTAGGACAACAAGCTATCTGTGATGATGTGGCTCAAGCCCGGTGGCGACCAAGTGATGAATCAACCTTAATTTCCCATGATACTCATAACTTGTGTCTTATGGCCAAGAAAAGCAAGAAGAAGAGTAACAAGAAAGATCAAGAAAAGGAGAAAGCACAAGTAGATGATCAAGATGAGAGGGATGTTGAAGTTGAAGACAACTACAACCTTGATCATCTCAACCGCAAAGTCAAGTTCATCATCATGAAGATAGTTGAAAAGAATGATGGGCTTGAAGAAGAGATTGAGAAGCAAGAGCAATCACTTCAAAAGCAAGAATTGTTTCTCATCTCCAAGATGGAAGAACTAAAGACTCTAAGTGAAAGGTATGACAAATTGTCAAATGGGCATGCTTTAGTTACTAACTCCTCTTCTAGTGTTTCACAACTAGAAAAGGAAAACTTTGAGCTCAAGGCAAGGCTAGATGAACTATCAAGCAAGTATAATGTGCTATAAGCCAACTATGTTCATCTTAAGTGCTCACGTAAGGAATTAGTAGAATCAAGCATCATGCTTGAGGTAGCTCACGAGGTTGTAATCACATCAGTAAAATTTTCTCAACCTCTCACACATTCACTCACTAGTACACCATCTCAATTAAATATTTCTTGTACTAATGAGTGTGCTCCTCAAGCAAGCCAATCTTCGATTGAGCTAAATCTCATAGAAAACATAGAGCTCAAAGAAGAGGTAGAAAGATTAAAGAAAGATGTGATTCGGTTGAAGGGTAAGGAGAAAGCACAACCTTCTCAAGATAACCATGATAACATGGTGAAGAAGCTTGAGAAGGGTTCAAACCTTGCTTCCTCCAAAGCCCAACAAAAGAATCACATTTCAAGCATGGCCAACACAACCAAGAGCAAGAAACATGGAAAAAGGATGTGCTATGGTTGTGGATTGTATGGACATGAGTGGGCTATGTGTTCACACAAGAGTTGGACCGACAAGTGTGAAGCGGCTGAATAAAAGGCCTCAAACAAGTTGGCCAACCAAAAGAAAAGTGATGGACAAAGCGTGAATGAATTGTACTTACATGTTCTCATCACTGGGAACATCTAGCAATGCAGGCTTCTTCAACCGCCTACGTGAGGTTCTAGAACATTGCTCTAAGGGGACGTACTCCACCTTTGGGCCAAAGTTGCCAACGACCAAGGCCGTCCTGGTAGACGGCTTGCCATCAATAGGCTTGGGAGACTCCAGCGCCCTTGGCACTGTGAACAACTCGCGGTCAGCCAAATCAAACACAAGCCAAGGCCATAACTGGCCGAGGACGACCGATGTACCTGGCACCACTGATGCCTGCGCTCAGCACTGCCACTTCTTCTTTCTCTCGGGGGCTCTTTCCCCCTCGATGGTGCCTGTAGACTCCGCTACGGCTCTGCATCTCCTCATCTGCACACCCAAACCCGACGCAGTACGACTGGTATAGCTCGAGCAAGGTGTGAGGACAATGGCACTAAACTACTCACGAAGTTTGAAAATCTCACCATTATTAGTAGATACCTTCGCACGATCAATCCCCTTCCCCTAGACCTTGTCCAAGGGAGCCCTGGAGCAATAGTTCTGATGACCTTGCAACGTAGAATAGAATATGTGAAATTAGGATAGGCCGCCAACTAATCATCAACAAATGGCACCTTACCGAGCTCTCATCGTCCCTTGGCTTTGAACTCAGGGGCTCCACTAGACTATCTTTGCCTATAAGCTGAGATTTAGGACCTAGCACCTTGTTGGTCACTACAAGCACCTGAAGCGTGGTCATCGGCTTGATGGGCTCCCCTGATAGACTCACAGCATTGGGAGAGTCGTACATCAGGGATGCCCATTCCCTCAGGGGCTGGATCCACCTCTGAAAGAAGGCCGCCAGGCAAGCTTCACCAGTAACCCCTATTCTCCAATGATAATCCTGCAGGTCACTCTTGAGTTTGTCTGCTTCTTCTAGCTCGGATTCAAGAACTTCCTCCTTTTCTACTATGGGTAGAGGGGGGGGGGAAGCTTGTGGGAAAAGGCCAAAGCAGAGCAGTCATAAACATAAAACCACTTCTTCACCCAATTCGGGACGTTCGAAGGAAGATCAATGTGGAAGAATGGAGATTTGTTGGCCGCCTTGATCCGAAGGCTGTCGGAGACCTTTTGGTCCAATTGAGGAAGAACATCGAAGCATCGATAGAACAACGCCCAGTGGGGTTCAATCCCCACAAAATCCATGCAATAAGACATGAACATCGCCAAAAGCACAATCCCATTCCATGTTAGGTGATGTACATGCGCATCATGGTATTGGAGGAGATCTCGAATGAACCAGTGGATGGGCACCCCAAATCTACGACAAAAAAATTCGACGAAGACTATGATCTCGCTAGAATTGGGGGCAGGGACGTCCTTGCCGAGGGCACACCGGTAACCCAAAAGCTCTTTCGGCGCCAGAAATCCCCCAACCACAAGGCTTTTGATGTCCTCCTCTGTTGTTGTTGACACCTCCCACAGAGAACTAGGGATGGGACTCCATCCCCCGCGCTCTTTGAGCTCATATCTTCTTTTACTGAACTAATGGTTTTGGTTTTCTTAGCTAGGGCCTTTCTCGACGCTATTACTGCGACTGTCGAGAGCGGGATCTAGATGTGACGTCTTCTGCTAGGTCAAGGTAAGTAGAGGAGTGAGCACCACTGCTTTTGTCAGTGGCGGCAAAGGGATAGACCATCTCCACCCTCGCCTACTTATAAGGGTGGCTAAAACTAGTCAAAACCCTTATGGACCCTGGGCCCAAGGCCCAAAATTGCTAGTGAAACTGGGGGGGCAACATTTGGGCCCCACCAAAGCATGGCGTAACCCAAAAAAGCGACAGGCACAGTCGGTGGTTCTGGCCCAAAATCGCGAAAGCCAAACCCTGCCATTCTAGAGTGAGGGGGATGTTCGGGAGGGTCGCCAGCCAATCCTAAAACCTATGACCTCTAGGCTATGTAAATCTCTCAAATGTTCAAACAGGCTCAAAGTACCTTATTTCAGCGGATGTGTGCCTCTTTGTGGGAAACTGAAAAACTTGTCAGCTCATGGCTGTAACCAAAGTACGAGCTCCTGGAATCTAGAAAAAGAGTTTCATGATGTGCTTCAGCTGGTTAGGCTTTGTCCTACCGCTTCCTGATAGCCGACGATCAACTGTTCTACCCGTTATTAACTCAAAAGAATAGCATACGCTACAACCCTAGAGGTTTATGTGTTTGCTATTCGCCCAAGTGATCCTTGGGCATTCGGGATCACTGGCTTCTGAAGCCACGAACGCCGCACTTGGTTAGAGTAAATTTTTAGATTGGATCACCTGCATAACCCGTAGTTATACTAGCTACCCATCGGGTCGGGAAGGGGGCCCTGAAAAATGCAAGGTCGGTTCAACTGAACGAAAATCGTCAAAACACCCGATTTAATCGGGACACAGGTAGTAGTGTTCAAAATCAATAAAAGTCATTCTTTTCTGATTAAACTCTATCACACTTTACATTACAAGATATGTAATAACTCAAATCTATCAGAAACCGCTACAGTTATGATAGCCTTGTGAGTGCAGGATTTACTACGCACCCAGCAATGGACACCTCGTGAAGCGTAGAAGTCGGATGAAGGCGCACCATGACCTTCACCTCACCTTTAAATCTTCACGAGCAGGGACGACACCTAGAAGATGCCTTGGGGAGTCCCACCTCATGGAGCCTCCTCTAACATCCAAGAGGAGGAGGAGCCCCGAGAGGAGGTTGGCTCGTGCCATCTTTTGTGGCATCGGGGAGGAGCGAACAACATTGACTCGGTGGCCTCAAGCCTCTGAATCAATACACAAGAGATCCCAGGACCAGATCTATAGGGCAAAAGGTTTCCTGGCAATAGCATGATGCCCATTACCATCCAGCATTTCCTACAGATATTCTGACCTAGAGATCTCCCATGCACCGACCATCAACGAGCCCAGCCGTCATGCCCTCAATGGCCCGAGCCACCAATGGTATTGTTCCTCCCCATCTTTGTGAAACTTCCTCTAACACCCAAGGAGAACGGCCACCGCCAGAACACCGTGGAACCCGATCTTGAAAGCTTTCTCCTAGCAATGGCGAGATCATCGAAGAGCGTTGTGGACCATGTCGCACGAGTTGAATCGCCACCCTCTCACTCAGTCTATGGCTAGGGGAGTCAGGGAAGAAAGGAGGGGCGAGACTCGCTGGCATCCCTACTCGCTGCTTAAATAAGCACCCCGAGTATGGTGGTAGGGGAGTTGGTGGTTGGCATTAAAAGTGGACTCAGGCATCAAGAGGATTCCACAAAGTGAAAGCATGGGAAACGGAACGGTTTGAGTTCCCAGGCACCTCTATCCTTATCTTCTACAGGATTCAATGACGCACAAACGATGCATTCAAATGGGTGGGAAACTTCCACCCATATGGTTCTCGAAGCTCAGGAAGGCATTACTGCTAGTCAAGTGCAATGCTCATAGTAATCCCAATACTCGGGGCCCTTCTGGTTGTATTCAAACATCTCGGCACCCAAGAAATTATCATCGGGACCTACGGTGCCCGAAGACTATAGGAACTCATGGTACCTGAGGATTGTACAGCTCCATGAGCCCGTCATTAAATCCTACGGGGGCTACTGTCAGATATATGGGCCCAGGGTACCCTCACCGACCATGTATCTGGCCCATCAATGGGAGACGACCGAGGATGAAGCCCACGAGGACTAGGCACGACCACCAACTTGGAGATCACGATGTATCGAAGATATCTGCCGCCATCATAGCTATGGTAGGATAGAATTGATCTGTTGTAACAAACTAGGAATCTAATCTGTAGCGTTGATCACCCTCGTTGTAACCCTACCCCTCTGCCTATATAAAGAGGGTAAGGACTCAGCGATCATCACGTCTACCACGACACCGTCGCCTCATTCCAATCTACCTCGTAGCTAGGAGCAATAGCCACTGTAACTGAGCATACAAATACAAGAAGAGCAGTCGCACCACTGGAGTAGGGTTTAGCGTGCTACCGTGCCCCAAACCAGTATAAATCCTTATGTCCCATGTGCAATCATCTGGATCCATCTACGCGATCACATTGCTAGGCACTGCCAGAGCTAAATAATCCAACAAGAAGTGTAACCCCACCATTGCCTTCTCTTAATAGCTTGATATTAAGAATAACATTAGCCTCTCCCAAATCTTTCATCTCAAAATTATTTGATGAACATTCTTTAACCCCCTTGATCACATCGAGGCTGGTTCTAAAGATCAGTATGTCATCAACATATAAACATAAGATCACACCTTTGCCCCCACCATACTGATAATACACACATTTGTCAGCTTCATTCACAACAAAGCCGACAAATGTCAAAGTTCTATTGAACTTCTCATACCATTGCTTAGGAGCTTGTTTAAGGCCATACGAGGACTTCAATAATTTACACACCATGCCTTCTTGACCATTTGCTACAAATCCATCTGGCTGATCCATATAGATCTCCTCCTCTACCTCTCCGTTAAGGAAAGCTGTCTTAACATTCATTTGATGAACGAGAAGACTATGAGAGGCTGCCAGAGAAAGTAACACTTGAATTGTGGTCAATCGAGCAATAGGTGAATAAGTATCAAATAAATCTTCACCTTCTTTCTGGGTATAACCCTTGGCCATAAGACTTGCCTTGTACCTCTCAATAGTACCATCAGGCCTAAGCTTTTTCTTGAACACCCATTTGCATCCTATAGGCAGGGGCGGATGTAGTGCAGGTGCATGGGGGTACAGCTGTACCCCCAAAATTTTGGTAAAAAATATTAAGTATTATATCTATAAAATATTATATATCCATAACACTTTGTCAAATAACAATATCTCAAGTTCAAATGTTCATTCAAGAGGGAAAACAACCCGTAGCATACTAGCACTCTTTCTTCTTAAGCCTAGAAGCCTAAAATGAACCAATGCACACATGGCACAAGTACAAGATAAAAATCACAGAACGAGTTGTGAAAGATAAATATGTAAAGTTGACTCTTTTTTCCTTCCAAACCATGATTATAGTTTTTTTAGTTTGAATCTTGATCTTGTTTAATTATTTTTATTTTTTTAGAATGGTCAAGGCATCAAGACCTTGGCAATGACTACCTTTGTATGATGTTGATGAATTGTATCCTTAATCCATATACCTAACTATTTTATCGTCATCCGATCGTCATATTATATCATTAGCGAATTGCATAGGTTAGATCCGTACCCCCATGTTTGAAATCCTAGATCCGCCACTGCCTATAGGTTTACACCCATAAGGACGTTCAACAACTTCCCAAATTCCATTAGACATAATTGAATCCATCTCACTCCGTACTGCTTCCTTCCAAAGGTCAGCATCAAGAAAAGAATATGCCTCTTCAATGGTTCTTGGTGTGTCATCCACAAGGTACACAATGTAGTCATCACCAAAAGACTTTGCAGTCCTTTTTCTTACTCTTTCGAGTGACTACAATGTCATCCTCCTTAGGATTTTGCACATGAAGTTCCTCAAAATGTTTTATCGGAATAAATTGCTCATGGGGTATTATAGTTTCATGACTAGATGTGCTAGGTGTATTTTTCATAGGAAATTCACTTTCAAAAATGTAGCATCTCTGGACTCCATTATAGTACCAACTGTTGACACCGTTTTTTGCACGTGTCAAAATAATCGGAGTGGACTAATCGGCAAAGGGAAAGTTATTGAATACTTTGATAGCCGATGAAAGCCAGTTTGTAAAGATGGTTGCCGATAGCTGGTGATGGTCGATGGAAAGGTTGATTTGGACTCGGGCGTTGCCGATGAGGTTGGAGGTGTTATTGTCGATGCCGATGAAGGGAGGCTTGAGGACTACTGCCGATGAAACATGGAGTATGCCGATGAAGGAAGGCTTGAAGACTACTGCCGATGAAACAGGGAGTATGCCGATGAAGGAAGACTTGAAGACTACTGCCGATGAAATAGGGAGTATGCCGATGGGAAGGAGGACGGTGAGATTTCCATCATAATTGAGGCGGACAGGGAAATAGATAGGAGTTGATTTCCTTTTCTATATTTGTTAGGGTATGATTCATGTAAGAGTCACGTGTTTCCTTAGATATGGGATTGGTGTCCTAGTTGTGTTTGGTTGTGTCTCTTTAGATCAGGGTATAAATATGGAGTAAGGGGCAATGTAATAGATATATCAATCAATATCAAAACCAATTTTTACTCCTATTTACATCTACTTACTTTTCGGCGACTTCGTCAATTTGCATATTTTTCCTTTTTTTACGAGTTCTCATTGATTCGGCGAGCTGCATCGTTTCAGTGCGATCTTCGGCGATTCTCGAGTTCCGCGTGAGCACCTCTTGGCCGTGACTTCCGGGCGTATCGCTGTTGTCAGGACCAAAGTGTTCGTATCTTCATCCTTGTCGATTAGCAGGTCAAATCGACTGGCACGCTTTGGATATCGATTCGGGTATTAGCCCTTTGTGTTTACAGATCCACTTTTGCATCAACACATCTTTTGGCACGCTCGGTGGGACCAATCAATCAATATGTTCAATCCCGAGATCGATTCAGGGAACATTATCGCAGTATCAGAAGAAGATCTCAAGGAAGAACAGAGGCAGGCTATGGAAAAGGCTGTAGAAGAATACAAGCAGCTTTGTCTGAGATCGTTTAGCTTGAACAAGAGTGGACAAGTCATCCAGAAGCAAGATTTGCCGTTGCCTCGGCAGGTTACCTTTGACTCCAATCCTGGTAAACTTCAAGAGATGGTTAATTCTACAGTAAATCATGCTTTGATTAATCATTCCAATGTGCTGTCCAATACTGTTCATAATGCTGTGGTTCGAACTCTCAAAGAAGGACAAGCGGCACCACATTATGTTGGGCCTGCCTATCATCAACCAGAGCCGGCATCTGTCAAAACTCCATCGGCTCCTTCGGCCGTTGTGGGTACAGAAGTTACTTCCCCTCCAGTATTGGCAGGCTCACCTAATATTCAATCTACACCGATACAATCAGATCAGGTACTACCAGGAGGGCGAGTTCAGCTTAATACAGATCTATCGGCATCAGCTATGTCAGGCCCTGTGTCTCAGAATAGCCAGATTCCTACTAATTGGTGGGGATATGGCATGCCTCCAGAGTCATCTGCTTTCAATCCTAGATTACCTCAAGTGTTTGATGTAGTAGGAAGAGCGCCTATACCATCGGCCGTTTCGCCGATGGCTCAAGTGCCTCAATATGCCGCAACTACTTCTGTGCAACCAACTCCAGGAGGTTTCCAGATGCCTATGGTTCAAACATTCAATTCAAGTCCATCGGCGAGCTTACTGCCGATGCAGCAGAAAGCCCCTGCTATGAGTCAAACTGGGGTTCAGTTCATGCCTCAAACCAGTTATAATTATCCAACAATATCAGCAAATTACCAGCCATCGGTAAGTTTTGTACCGATGAGTTCTAATAATGATTGGTCAGGACAGTTACCTGTTCAACATACAGTTCAGCGAAATCAGCAGGTTGCAGGGATTCAACAAGGTCATATGTAAGCTGGTTTCCAGAATCAAGCATCGGCAGCCCAGCCGATGAATCCTTTCCAACAGGCTAATGGGCCACAAGTAACGGCAAATATGCCGATTGCTGGAGATCGTGGGCTACAAAGATATGTGGAGGGATGTCAGCAGGCACCTCCTGTAGAAATTCAACCAGTTCGTCAGCAGGAGGCTGATGCTTTTTGGGCCGATAAGATAGCAGAAATTGTGAAGGATCAGTTTGGGATAAAGCCCAAGGTCAATACTTATTCTTATCGGACTCCATACCCTCCTGCATACGATTTAATTCCTCTCCCAAATCGGTACAAGGTACCGGATTTCACTAAATTCTCTGGGCAAGATGATACATCAACAATGGAACATGTCAATCGCTTCATTATTCAATGTGGAGAGGCAGCTAACAGAGATGAATTAAGAGTTCGATTATTTTCATCATCTTTGTCTGGATCAGCATTTACATGGTTCATTTCATTACCACCAAATTCTATTATTACTTGGGTTGATCTAGAAAAACAATTCCATAAGTATTTCTTTGCTGGAATCCATGAAAAGAAGCTTACCGATTTAGTAAAATTGAGACAGCGTAATGATGAATCGGTAGAGAGCTTTGTACAAAGGCTACGAGATGTAAAAAATAAGTGCTACAGCCTGGTGCTGGATGATCGGCAGCTTGCCGATCTGGCTTTCCAAGGGTTATTGCCACATCTTAAAGACAGATATGCTTCTCAGGAGTTTGAAAGCCTCAGTCATCTTGTGCAAAGGATCTCTGATCAAGATACTAGGGTTTTTGAACCTAAAAAGAACTGGAGTAAAAAGGTATCATTTGTTGAAGAAGTAGGAGATTCTGACTCTGATGAAGAACCAGTTATCAGCTTAGCTGAGTGGGTTAAGAATAAAAAGCCGATATCATGTCCCTTTGGTCAAAAAGAGCCAGAAAAGTTTACCTTTGATATCACCAAGGCCGATAAAATATTTGATCTTCTGCTTCAAGAGGGCCAAATTAAGCTGTCACCTAATCATGTGATCCCATCGGCAGAAGAGTTGAAGAAGATTTTGTACTGCAAATGGCATAATGCAACTTCACACAGTACAAATGAGTGCAAGGTATTCAGGCAACAGTTACAATCGGCTATTGAATCTGGGAGAATTAAGTTTGGTACTTCCAAGGCCCAGAAGCCGATGAAAATTGATCAACACCCTTTTCCAGCAAATATGTTGGATGCCAAAGGAAAGACCAAGGTATTGACGTCAGAGGCTGCTGAGAAAAACGCGTCAGTGGACCCCCAACATCGGATAACTACCGATGATGCAAAGAGTAAGGGTTTGCTAGGAGAAAGCAGTAGTTCCAAAAATCCTCCTCGACCTGGCATTGTGATTACTCATCGAAGGCAGCAGGAGGGTTGGCATCAACGTAATGACCGATATCGACAACAGCAAGAAATGAGACGTCAGGAAGAATGGAATCGACATAAAGATCATTGGAGATGTCCGTTTTTCATCCATTGCTGGGAAGAAGGTATTAAATTGCCAACTGTTGAAAATTGCCCTGAGTGTAATGGTTATTACGGAGTCAATCGCTCAGAAAGGAGGTTTCAACTTGGTAATCAGGGTCTGTCTATCAATGAGCCGATCAGAGGCAGAGCATCAGTGCATGATCGGCTGGGGGGCAGACTTAGTGTACATGAGAGGCTTAGTAAACGCGCTGGATATTTTCCAAGGAATCAAGAGGAGCTTGAGGAGATGGCAAACGCAAGAGTTCCCGATGAGGAAATATTCTACAGGGACCCTAATATACGTCGTGTAGAACCAACTAGGACTTGTTATCAACCGGTTTGGAAAACCAAGTTTCCTCGATGGTGCCTAGAGGGTCTGACAAAGACGCAGAGAAGGAGGATGCAACGTGAGCGTCAGGAGGATTTATACCAAGAGGAAAATTCCTCCAATGAAAGGCCTGGTCATCAGTAGTGGCAGGTAAAACACAAAAATAAGGGTCCATCGGCAGATGTTAATATGGTATTCATGTTGCCGATGGAGTTTTTGGCACTATCTGATAATGAGGAAGAAGTTGTTCTCTCTGATCAAGTAGCTCAGTTAACACTAGATCCAATGATGGCTGTTTTTGAGAAACCTACCGATGACGAGAGACAGCATCTTAAGGCTTTATTTGTGAAGGGCAGAGTTGATGGGCAGCCTGTGTCTAAGGTACTTATTGATGGAGGGGCTGCGATTAATATTATGCCTTACATGATGTATCGGAAACTTGGTAAGGGAGATCAAGACTTGACCAAAACCGATATGATGTTGAAAGATTTTGAAGGCAATGTGTCACCGGCTAAAGGGGCAGTGTGCGTTGAATTGACCATCGGCAGCAAAACCTTGCCAACGACGTTCTTTGTTATCAACGGCAAGGGTGCATATAATCTGCTTCTAGGGAGGGATTGGATTCATGCTAATTGTTGTGTTCCTTCTACAATGCATCAATGCCTCGTACAGTGGATTGGGGATAAGATTGAGGTCGTCCCTGGTGATTCTTCTTATATCATCGCATCGGCAGAATCAGATACTTATGAGCGAACTAAATGCATATCAGGAGAAGCTTGGGAAAAAGAGTTCCTTAGAGTTGCTGATTATGAAATTCCACCGATCCAAGCAGTCGGTTCTGAAGAGGAGTTTTAATGGATAGGTTTGCCGATGATGGAAAATTAGGTCAAGGGTTCACATCGGCAGATGATTTAGTAGAAGTAGATATCGGTGATGGTGATAGGTCAAGACCTACTTTTATTAGTGCTAAGTTAGATTCCAAGTGTAAGCAGCGAATAACAGATTTGTTAAAAGAGTATAAAGATTGTTTTGCTTGGGATTATACTGAGATGCCTGGATTAGACCGATCGATAGTTGAACATCGGTTACCTATCAAATCTGGATTTCGGCCACATCAGCAGCCAGCGCGCCGATGCAACCCTAATGTACTTCCTGACATTAAGGCCGAAATAACTAAATTAATTGAAGCAAAGTTTATTCGGCAATGTCGATACGCAGAGTGGATCTCTAATGTGGTTCCTGTTTATAAGAAAAATGGAAAACTTCATGTCTGTATTGATTTCAGGAATCTCAACAAAGCCACACCGATGGATGGCTATCCAATGCCGATTGCTGATTTGTTGATTGATGCTGCGGCTGGACATCAAATTATCAGCTTCATGGATGATAATGCAGGTTACAATCAAATATTCATGGCTGAGGAAGATATTCCCAAGACTGCTTTCAGATGTCCAGGTCATGTGGGGTTGTTCGAGTGGATAGTCATGACGTTTGGTTTGAAAAATGCCGGTGCTACTTATCAAAGGGCTATGAACTTTATTTTTCATGAGTACATCGGCACATTAGTGGAGATCTACATTGATGATGTAGTGATTAAGTCTGGAGATATCACAGCACATTTAGCCGATCTGCGAAAGATACTGGAGTGCACAAGGAAGCATGGATTGAAGATGAATCCTAATAAATGTGCATTCGGTGTATCGGCAGGACAATTCTTGGGTTTTATGGTGCATCAGCGGGGCATTGAAATCAGTAGGAAGTCTATTGATGCAATTAACAAGGTGATTGCTCCTGCCAATAAGACTGAATTGCAATCTTTGATCGGTAAGATTAATTTCATTAGAAGATTCATATCTAATCTGTCGGGTAAGATCAAGGCTTTCAGCCCACTACTTAAATTGAAAGCTGATCAGGAATTTGTATGGGGAGTTGAACAGCAATTAGCCCTTGATGAAATTAAGAAATATTTATCAAATCCTCCAGTGCTAGTTCCACCTCAACATGGGAAGCCTTTCAGGTTATATTTGTCAGCTGATGATACAGTTATCGGTTCAGCTCTTATTCGAGAATTTGAAGGGAAAGAACGTGTTATTTATTATTTGAGCAGAAGATTAGTGGATGCTGAGACGAGGTATTCGGCCATCGAAAAATTGTGTCTGTGTTTATACTTTTCTTGTGTCAAATTAAGGCATTATTTGTTATCTGCCGAATGTACGGTCATATGCAAAGACGATGTGGTCAAGTATATGCTGTCGATGCCGATATTAAGTGGTAGAATCGGCAAATGGATTTTAGCATTATCAGAATTTGAACTACGCTACAAATCAACTAAGGCAGTTAAAGGGCAAGTGATGGCTGATTTTGTCACTCAGCATTGTAATACAGTGGACTCTCTGGGGATTGCTCCCTGGACACTTTTCTTCGATGGGTCCACATGTGGTGAAGGAGCAGGTATCGGCATTGTGTTAATTTCACCTCAAGGAAGAAAGTATGAGTTTTCATTGCCGATTGTTGCTACAGCGACAAACAATCAAGCTGAATACCAAGCCTTGATAAAAGGGTTAGAATTGCTAAAGGAGATACGTGCCGATGTTGTTGAAATCTTTGGTGATTCTATGCTAGTTATAAATCAATTGGCTGGAATTTATGAATGCCGAAGTGAAGCTTTGATTTCGTATTATGAAAGATGTTTGCGATTGTTGAAAGGATTTAGAGATTTTCATCTTGAACATATCTCTCGATTGCATAATGAGGAAGCTAATCGACTAGCTCAGCATGCTTCAGGGTATCAGCCTATTCAGGAAGTGCTAACATCGGCAGTTGATACCGATGACTGGAGGAAAGAGATTGTCGATTATTTAAAGGATCCATATAGAAAGGTTGAGAGACGTATAAGGTTCCAAGCTACCAAATATGTGCTCCTCGATGATGAATTATATTATCGAACTATAGATGGAGTTTTACTTAGATGTGTTAGCAATGATGAATCGAAAAGCTTGATGGGTGAAATTCATGAAGGAGTATGTGGGGCACATCAATCGGCTTTCAAGATGAAATGGATGATCAGAAGGAATGGGTACTATTGGCCAACTATTCTTGAAGATTGTTTTAAATATTTTAAGGGATGCCAGGGGTGTCAAAAGTTTGGTAATATTCAAAGAGCGCCTGCATCGGCTATGAATCCTATAATCAAACCATGGCCGTTCCGGGGATGGGCTATTGATCTCATTGGTCAGATTTATCCGCTATCGAGTAAAGGACATAAATTTATTCTGGTTGCTACCGATTATTTCACAAAGTGGGTTGAGGCAATTCCTTTAAAAAAGGTGACATCGGTCAATATGATTGATTTTGTGAAAGAGCATATTGTTTACCGATTTGGTATTCCTCAGACTATCACTACCGATCAGGGCACTATGTTTACATCAGGAGAATTTGATGAGTTTGCTGTAGGTATGGGAATTAAAATTTTAAATTCTTCTCCATATTATGCTCAAGCTAATGGTCAAGCTGAGGCTTCTAACAAAGGGATCATCAAACTCATTAAGCGCAAAATTAAAGAAAATCCTAGGAGGTGGCATACAGTATTAAATGAAGCCTTGTGGTCATATCGGATGTCATGTCATGGTGCAACCAAAGTAACGCCTTATCAGTTAGTATATGGACACGATGCAGTATTGCCTTGGGAAATTAAGGTTGGCTCTAGACGAATACGTTCTCAAAATCAGCTGACAGCCGATGATTATAATACTCTTATGAAGGATGAGTTGGAAGATGTGGCGGGTCATCGGTTAAGGGCTTTAGTTAGTATCGAAGAAAATAAGAAAAGAGTAGCTAGATGGTATGACAAGAAGGTGAAAGTAAAAGAGTTTACCGATGGAGATCTGGTCTGGAAATTGATTTTACCGATTGGGACTAAAAGTTCAAAGTTTGGAAAGTGGTCTCCTAATTGGGAAGGTCCATATCGGATAAATCAGTCTGTTCCTGGTAATGCATATATTTTAGAAACCCTCGAAGGGGTTGTGTTTCCCAGAGCGTTAAATGGAAAATATTTAAAGAAATATTACCCTAGTATCTGGATAGATGCATAAAAGTATAAGTGCCGATAACAGTACTATCGGCTAGAATTATGCAAGGATGTCAATGTCTCATAAAGTGCCGATACAATAAATAAGATTACACGTTCAACAAGGATTGGATAGCTAATATCACACGCAGGCGAATCTGGTCGGCTTCCTCCATTTCTTTGATATCGTCATCGGCAGCACCCTCCACAGGCTTGAGTTTTTTCTTCATGGCTAAAGCTTTGCGAGCTTGGATATCTCTTTCTTGCTGAAGGGCTTTGACGGCATTGGGTAGCTGGCTTTCTTCTTGTTGAGCGTGAGTTAAGGCTGCATTGATTTCTTTCAATTCAGCCAATAGAGCTATCTTCCTTGCTGATAGATCCAAGATTTTCTGCTTAAGTGCAGCACCCGAAGTCTGCAAGCTGACGATGCCCTTGTGCTTCTCATCAGCGATTTGTTTCAGTTGTAGCATCTCTTCTTTGAGTTGAGCTTGAGCTGCTCTATCGGCAATGCGCTGAGCAGCCCGTTGATATTGCAGTTGGCGGCTTTCTAAGTGAGCTGCTGGGAAGAGTACTTCTTCAACATCGGCAGGGACCTGGCCACGAATTGTTTTGAAAATTGCCTTTGCGGGGTCCGAGTCATCTACCAGTTGGGCGGTACCTTGCTGTAGCAAGTTCAGGAGGGTTTCCAACTTGGATTTAGTCTCTGCCGATATTGTTCCCAGTGCAAGGGAAGAACTTGTCTCCTCTCCATCGTCGTCAGAAATGTCAATGGCAAAGGAAAATAGGCTGTTCGGGGAATCTTGTTCCTGAGAGAGAGAAAAGGAGATCAGTTAGGGGTAAGTATGAGTATTGTAAAATCAGCTAGGTTGATCGGTTTACCTGTTTCAAGGCAATTTCCTGTGCTTGACTGGAGGAAGCAACCTGGAGTATGTCGTGTGGGGGATCGGCTGAGCTTGCCGATGGGATATCCTCTGTGACTTCATCGGTGGTGGGCTCTTGAGGTATGATGACCGATGACATTGGGGCAGATGAAGGGATCGGCATAGACCTTTGTCGTTTTGGCTGTGCTTCAGTATCTGTTAAAGCTTTGCGCTTTGCTTGGGCATCGGCAACGATTGGCTGGGGGGCATCAACACTTGTTGGTTGAGAAGCTTGGACATTTGGTACGTTTGCCGATGTACCCAATTGTTGCTGCAAAACAAGTGTAAGATATGATATTTAATAGATAAAATGTAAAGTCAAGAAGCTACCTCTGAAGGTTCATCGAAAGAAGTGGTGCTTGATATCGGCGGAATTGCCGATGACGATCCAGTAGCAGCTCTTACCCCCTGATGATTAAGGTTAATACAGTTTGTGATCGGCATAAGTGAAAATAAACAAGGTTGTTACCTTAAATGCTTTGACCAAGGTTGTAGCAGCGGCCGATGGAGTAGCCCTGGATGTAGCCAATTTGGACTTAGAAGTGATGGTCTTGGTACGAATCTTCTGGTGGGTCAAAGCGGCTAAGGTGGGAGCGTTGTAGCCGATCGGCGATGTTGGGGAAACAGGCCGGAGATTGAAGGGTTTCCCACTTTTGCTCACCGATGGTGCTGGGTTGTTAACCTGTTACAAGAGAATCAGTTACTGATATATGAAGGGAAAAGCAGAAGGGAGTTAAAGGAAACTTACCGCGTCGTCAGGGATGGCATATTCAGGGTCGATCATGTGCCGATATGTGTGAGCAGAAGTTGCGAACAGTTGTTCTTTCCACTCTCGCCACCATTGCTTATATGACTTGGTGATGAAAGATATTGGTGTCCAGGTGGATATATCAACATCTGTAGTATCGGCATCGGGGGAGAGTTGTACTACCTTGTTCCAATCTGTTCCGCAGGTGATTGTTTCCCTGGGTTTGATCACATCGGCAAAGCAGAGTTTGATTGGCAGTTGCCCAAAAGCCAATTGGCGGGATACTGCCGATGGGTTGTAAAATTCATATGTAATGTTGGTGTTTTTCCCGCTGCCGAATGTGTTTACTGGAATTGCCCTGGGAGTGATGATAGCCATCATGAGCTCATTATCTTGATTCAGAGTGTCATCGGCAAGGTTGAAAAGAAGGGGGAATTTGTTTTCTTCGTCAATATAAGGCACCCAGGCCCTATGATCACGAGAAAGACCATTGTAGAAGCTTTGAAAGAATCTACCGATTTGGTCTTCGTTGGCTTCTGTTCCAGGAAGGACAATTATGGCTTCACCAAAATTGAGGGGTGAGCGTGTTGCCGATTCATCATCCCCAAGCACATAGTCTTCAGCAATTTCTCGTGGGAATTGTTGAGCAAAAAAGTCTCATTGCAAACGTTTGTGCATATGGGCATTCAGCCACATGTTGATAAACCACCACGGGCCTCCCAGGTTGCCGATGGGTTCGCCAAGCAAAAGTTTCTGAGACACTTGATGAAGAAGATGATAAGTGGAGCTCAGAAGGTATCGGCCAAGAGGAAACCTTACGCCATTAGCCAAAAGTTCAGCTGCAGGGAGGAAGGCGTTGGTTGGTCCTACTGATCGACCACATAAGATAAATTTTTCTAACCACATATTCAGGAATGTGGCATGTTCCCTCTGGCTAAGTGTCCCGGTTTTCTGGTATTCTTGAATATATCCTGTCCAACCGCCGATGTTACGGGTATTCGCCCTATATTCAGACTTTCTACCATAGATGGAGCCTTCATCGGCAGTTGAGATGTCCAAGCCAGTAAGCATGTGGATATCGACAAGGGTAGGAGTAGCTGGGCCATGTCCAAACATAAAAGTATTGGTCGTGTCTGACCAGAAATAAGCAGCTACAATTATCATTGATTCATTTTTCTGCATATCGGCAATAGAGAGCCTAATGCATTGGTCTAACCTTCGTTCTGCCCAGTATACTTGCATCGATCTATTAACCCTCAAGTACCAATCTTTCCACCCTTTGGTGGTTTTGGGCCAAGATCGGAATGTGTCTTTCCACAAATTCAGAGAGAAATTTTGGGCTCTAAAGGGGATTCTGTTAACCTCTGCATTGATCAGATCGGTTGGATCAGGGTTGCCCATTGGTCCAAGGCATTGGACGTGCGGCTGATCGGTTGGGATAACTAATTTGTTGCGCAGTTCCTAAGGTTATGGAATCCAGAAGACAGAAGAAAGGAAAAATCACCAACTGAATGAATTTGCAAAAAGATCAAAGTAAAAGGTAATGGAAGTGGAGCGAACCGCGGGGACGTCGAAGTTGATGGCCATTGTCTTGAGGAAGGTGGAGGTACGAGCCGGAAACTTGAAGTTAGCGCCGGAGAAGGGTTCTTGTTGGTTGAGGTCGCGCGGTTGTTCGTCGGAGTCGCCGCCGGAGAGAGAGAATGCCAAGGATTGGAGGCTGAAGGTAGAAAATGAGGGTTCCGGAGAAATCTATTTATAAGCCGCCCAGAATAAGGGTATTTTGGACTTATCTCTATGTCGCGCGCATATAGGTCAAGGCGGTTCAGAGGGATATGGTAACTGTTCGCGCGATAATCAGGGGATTGTACAGATGAGTTGATGACAAGTAATCATGACTTGGAGGGGATATCGATACATGATATTTTAATTCTGAAAATGGCAGCATTATCATGTTAAGATCTTGCCGATGGGTTATTGTTTCGGTATCTTAACCATAATCAAGGCAAGAGTGGTTGGCGATTGTGCGATATTTACTGAAGTGCGTGAATCAAGATTAGATTTGATTGGATTTGATAACAAATCAAGTTTTGGCTTGGAGAATGAGTTACGGTAATCGGGCAAAGGCAAGCGTTATCTGGAGTAAATTTCGGAGCATTAATGGTTTTATACTCCGAAATTGGGGGGCATGTGTTGACACCATTTTTTGCACGTGTCAAAATAATCGGAGTGGACTAATCGGCAAGGGGAAAGTTATTGAATACTTTGATAGCCGATGAAAGCCAGTTTGTAAAGATGGTTGCCGATAGCTGGTGATGGTCGATGGAAAGGTTGATTTGGACTCGGGCGTTGCCGATGAGGTTGGAGGTGTTATTGTCGATGCCGATGAAGGGAGGCTTGAGGACTACTGCCGATGAAACATGGAGTATGCCGATGAAGGAAGGCTTGAAGACTACTGCCGATGAAACAGGGAGTATGCCGATGAAGGAAGACTTGAAGACTACTGCCGATGAAATAGGGAGTATGCCGATGGGAAGGAGGACGGTGAGATTTCCATCGTAATTGAGGCGGACAGGGAAATAGATAGGAGTTGATTTCCTTTTCTATATTTGTTAGGGTATGATTCATGTAAGAGTCACGTGTTTCCTTAGATATGGGATTGGTGTCCTAGTTGTGTTTGGTTGTGTCTCTTTAGATCAGGGTATAAATATGGAGTAAGGGGCAATGTAATAGATATATCAATCAATATCAAAACCAATTTTTACTCCTATTTGCATCTACTTACTTTTCGACGACTTCGTCAATTTGCATATTTTTCCTTTTTTTACGAGTTCTCATTGATTCGGCGAGCTGCATCGTTTCAGTGCGATCTTCGGCGATTCTCGAGTTCCGCGTGAGCACCTCTTGGCCGTGACTTCCAGGCGTATCGCTGTTGTCAGGACCAAAGTGTTCGTATCTTCATCCTTGTCGATTAGCAGGTCAAATCGACTGGCACGCTTTGGATATCGATTCGGGTATTAGCCCTTTGTATTTGCAGATCCACTTTTGCATCAACACCAACAAGCATGTCGGGTACTCTAGAATTTATTATTAAGAACATATATCCAATGTTGTGAATGGCATAACTAAGGAATACACAGTCAACAGTTTTAGGCCCAAGTTTGTGCTTCTTGTTAATTGGCATATTCACCTTGGCCAAACAACCCCAAGTGCGCAAATAAAAGAGATTTAATATTTTCTTCTCTCATTTCTCGAATGGTATGATTTCTTTATTCTTTGTAGAAACTCTATTCAGGACATGACATGTTGTCAAAATAGCCTCACCCCACCATTCCTTAGATAGTCCCGCTATCTCCAACATGGTGTTAACCAACTCAGTTAGAGTGTGGTTCTTTCTTTCGGCAATCCCATTAGACTATGGTAAGTATGACGGTGTCCTCTCATGAATAATTCCATGTTCTACGCATAATTCAGAAAATTCACTTAAAAAGTATTCTCCACCACTATTAGATCTTAACAGTTTAATTTTCCTCTCAAGTTGATTTTCTACTTCATCTTTATAGGTCTTAAAATAATGCAATGCTTCATCTTTTGATTTTAGCAAATACACATAGCAAAATCTAGTACAATCATCTATAAATGTCATGAAGCATCTTTTGCCACCTTTAGTCAATTTGCCATTCATTCGCATAGATCGGAATGAAGTAGTCCTAATGGCGCCAAGTTCCTCACCTCCGCAGCCTTGTGAGGCTTGCGACGTTGCTTAGATTGCACACACACACATGGCACTTGGAACCTTTGACTAAATTAAATTTTGGGATTAAATTTAGATTTGCTAGACACGATAGACAACCAAAATTAACATAACAAAGTCGTGAATGCCAAATATTTGACTCATCAGGGATAATAGCATTGTTCACAACCTTATTACACACATCATCATGTAAAGATAAACGAAACAAGCCTCCGCAATCATAACATTTTCCAACAAATGTCCCATACTTCGACATTACACATTTATTGGACTCGAATACAATTTTATAACCATCTCGATACAATTGAGAGCCGCTAACTAGATTCTTTTTTATGGATGTGACATGTTGCACGTTCTTCAACAGCACCGTCTTTCCTGAAGTAAACTTCAGAATGGACATAGCAACACCAAGAACACGTGCATGGGACCCGTTCCCCATCAGCAAGGCTCCAGTCCTGCTGACCTAATAAGAAGAAAACAAAAAAGCATCAGCACACACATTTATGTTAGCCCTAGTATCTATCCACCACTCAGGCGAATGACAGACTGAAAGAACAATAGGTAAAGAATTTCCAAACCCAGATTTTCCTCCTTCAGCCTTGCTAACAACCATGTTTGCTGATTTCTTTTCTTGCTTGAATTTGTGGTCTGGACACGCACTTGCCCAGTGCTCCTCACTCCCATAAACAAAGCAACCACCTTCTTTGTTTTTTTCTTCTTAAAAGTGGTTGTTTGCTTAAGCTTCGAGTTGTTCTCATACTTGTTCTTCCTTTTCTTGTTATGAGATGCATTGTTGCTTTTCTTCTGCACTATATTGGCTATAGAAGACTCAACTTCTTTTCCACGTGTATCCTTTGCACTCGCCCTCTCCTCAACATCAAGAGACCCAATTAGCTCAGCCACGCTAAACTGTTGTCACTTGTGCTTTAGAGAGGTAGCAAAATCCCTCCAAGAAGGTGGCAGCTTAGCGATAATCCCTATCGTGCATATGATGTAATTGTCCTCGTATTTGCTATGAAGAGCGCTAATCACGGCACATCGAAACAGGTTATCGACAGCCGTGAACTTTTGCTCCTCCTCAAAAGTAAATTATTCGAGCTTCCCCTGCGCGGCGTGATAGCAATTCATAGTAGTCAACCACATGACCATCTTAGCATGCCATCTCTTATAATTTGTGCCATCGAAATCATCCGACTTCAACGCGGAAGCAAAACCACTAACACAATATTGCCTAATATTAGTTTTTTGGATTGTTAGGAATTTAGGCATTTTCATGTTACATTTAATCTAGAAAATCCATAGCAAATTGGTGACAATATGTATGTGCACGTGAGTGATATTACTACTTGCACTAGTAGCAGATATGGACATGAACGACATACAGATCATAGCGAAAAAGATATTGAATTTAAGAAATTCAAGAATAGAATTATACCCAGCGGAGGGACCCATGCTCAAGGCACCGGCGGCTCCACACGCACTAGTCGATATAGTGCGTTGCTCGATGTCGTAGACCACAGTCGATGCAGAAACATATTCGCAGTGCAGTCCCTCGAACGTCCACCAGAAAGTAGACGATCCGAGGAAGAAGAAGAAGACGTTACCAGTCACCAGGAAGATGCGAGTAGTCGCGGAGACACTCCCCAAAAACCTGATCGCTCGTGTCGCTATGCGGATGGTGGTTCCGGAGGCCCGCTCTCCCAACTCTCCATGCACGTAGAGGATTGGGACGGGGAAACTCGAGAGCAACTCAGCAGAAGAATGATGGTGCTAAATATATGTTATCCCATCCGTGCGGTTGAAGGCAAGCGCTCCTTCTTATAAGCATGGAAGGCAGAAGATGAAGTGTAGAGGATGAACCTGAACGTCATGAAGTGTCATGAATTACTAGTAACATCTGCCATAAACATGGGGGTTACTAGTAACTACAACCATAATCATGGGAGTTACTAGTAACCGCAGTCATAACTATGACCGTTACAAGTTCAGCCAGAACTATATTTATACCACCATTTTATTGCGGCTAGCATCTAATATGGCCATAAAATTTATTTAATTTAATTATGAAATAAAATATGGGTCATACCCACATTAAATCTAACATGAGATACCACTGTCACGGATTGTGGAGGCCTCATGTGTCATAGACACAGTGATGGCAAGAAGTTTTCTTGCACTACTACAAAAACGATTTGTGACAACACCTTTTTTTGTGTGTAGGGGCGGCTCTATATTGAGTTGTCCTTACAAATCCATTTATAAGGGATGCTGGTGTTATCAGCCGCCCCTACAAATGATTCAATTTGTAGGGGCGGCTCTACATCTAGCCGCCCCTACAAGTCGGATTTATAGGGGCGGCTCAATATTGAGCCGCTTCTACAAATAGACGCCGAATATTAAAAACTAAGCATTGAAATTCGATTTTTTTTCAAACAACCTTGGATAGAGAAATTACTAAAATAAAAGTTGTAGATCTCGAAAAGTTATGGAACTTTGTTGTTTACAACTTTTTAATTTTAAATCATTTACTGTTTCAAAATATTGTTTGGAATTTAATTTTGAAATGGTCGAAGAACTCTGATTTCTCTTTTTAATCTCTTACTAAAACTTTCTCCCTCGTGCTAACTTCAATTTTGATGATTTTTTTCCTAAAAATTTCTAAAATCGTGCTCTATCAAATTATTGTGTTCTTACATCTATTATTTTATCCACCTTTTTATGTGACTGTGTTTTATCTATTTGAATTTTGAATTTCAAAAAATGGCAACTTCAAACGTTATTTTGAAATATTAAATGATTTCAGCTGAAAAAGCCATAAACATAAAAGTAGTAGAACTCATCAAGATCTACAACTTTTATTTTGTTCATTTCTTCATATGACAAAGTGATACTAACATTGTTCACAAAATTTACATATCTCTGTTATAGTTTCATAAACTATAAGAGAGATATGTAAAATTTGTTAACAATGTTACTACCACTATGTTGGATGGCAACTTCAAACGTTATTTTGAAATATTAAATGATTTCAGCTGAAAAAGCCATAAACATAAAAGTAGTAGAACTCATCAAGATCTACAACTTTTATTTTGTTCATTTCTTCATATGACAAAGTGATACTAACATTGTTCACAAAATTTACATATCTCTGTTATAGTTTCATAAACTATAAGAGAGATATGTAAAATTTGTTAACAATGTTACTACCACTATGTTGGATGAACAAATGATCAAAATAAAAGTTGTAGATCTTAAAAAGTTATGAAACTTTGTAGTTGACAACTTTTTGATTTGAAATCATCTTGTCAACAAAAACTACGTTTAAATTTTCAAACGTTTAAAAATTGAATTTTCTAAACGATCTCGGATGGAGAAACAACCAAAATAAAAGTTATAGATCTTGAAAAGTTATGAAACTTTGTAGTTGACAACTTTTTTATTTGAAGTCATCTTGTCATGAAAAACTACATTTGAATTTCTTAAATTTGAAATTCAAATTTTATAAACGACCTTGGATGGAGAAACTACCAAAATAAAAATTGTAGATCTTGAAAAGTTATAAAACTTTATAGTCGATAACTTTTTCATTTGAATTCATTTAGGACCTTAAATAATCAATTTATGCTCGGTTTAATATAATATGTGGGGAACCAAAATACAAGGGTACGCGCGAGGGGGAGTTCACGGGTTTGAATCCCGCCGGCCGCGAAGCGCGCGATTTTCGCGCGCAAAATGCCACGACTTGTGACTTTTTTCGCTATTTTTTGTGCCCAGAATCGTATGATTTCTGAAAATTGATTTGCAGAGGCGGCTGGATATAGAGCCGTCCCTACAAATCTTCAGTCGCCCCTACAAATGTGATTCCTAGGGGCGGCTGGCCAACCGCCCCTACTAATAGGAGATTTGTAGCCACCCCTTCGTAGGGGCGGTTGGCAAAACTGCCCCTATAAAGGGTTACGAGCTGCCCCTAAAAAACATTCCTGTAGTGGTGTTGGTGGTATTTAAGGAAATATCCAGTATATATAATTTGTTCAGGATTTGAAAGAGAAAATATAATGACAAACTCTCATCATGGTTCAACTTTTATTGTGTAAAAATTGTAAGCACTAAGATATGTAGACTAATCACTATAGATCATATCCTTCGAGGTACTCCGATCCTATGAAAGATTAAATAATGTTATTGCGGTGTAATTAAGTTAAGTTTAAACATAATATTGCTTAACCTGTAAATATAGAGGTTATAATCTTTCCCCTTGAGGTACTCCTTTGTAATGTATGGATCCTTCCCATCAGGCACAGCTGGAGCAGATGCAGCAGCATTCGTGGAGATGGCATAGGCCATTTGCACTGATCCACCCCCCATATCAATTACACCAACCGTTTTCGAGTAGTCCCCTCCCAACTTACCTAACAGATAATTCAAAGCAACCTACAACAAATGCACATGCATCACAGTTTGCAAATTGAGTACGTACAAGAGATACTATAGGTGGTTTTTTTTTTCTTTTAATGACCAAAAGTAGATAAGTAATGCACATACCCATAGGTAAGATCCTTCTTGGGATCCCTCGAGAACAGTGATATATTTGGGGTTGTACTGAAATTTGCTCTTGGTGTGGACAAGATCTCTGACCTGTATTAAGAAACAATTAAGTAAGCAGTCTTTGTTTGCATGTAGATTACACATATGAGACATAATTTGGTCCAGAATATTATAAAATGAATTAATATACCGCTTCAAGAATTTCTTTTGTCTTCTCATCTCCGGTTAATCCCAGACCATCAGTTCGGCTGGTGCCATATTTCCACTGCACACGGATGAAAGTCACTGTTTATGGCTTGTTTCCTCTCACAGATTCATCCAGAACCATCCAAGCGAACAGGGCCATGCAAGAAACACTTTAGTTTGAGAAGAAACTAGAGCCTTTCAACGAAACCGGCATGATATCCTTAATATTTAGCTTTATCATATCACCGTTAAGTGCTAGCTTATTATACACGTATTTAAAACATTAACAATTACATATCTACTCCCTGCTTTCGGAAAGAATGTATTTCTCATTTTGTTCATAAGTAATCAATTTTTAAGTTTCACCAAATACATAAAAAACATTACTAATATGTATGATGCATAATAAATAAACATCATTACATTAGTTATGTTAATACAAATGGTGATATTATTTTCTCTAAACCTAGTAAAATTAGAGAAAGATTGACTTAGCACAAACCTTTAAAGTTACATTATTTTTGGGATGGAAGTATTATATTGGGAAGGGGCATTCAGATATTCCTTTACTTGCCCGATGAACTTAGATGAAGGAAACAATTACCCCAAGTTTAAGCGGAGTATTTTACTGAAGCCGGCGAGGGACAATCTTCTTAGCTTGCTCAAGAAGGGGGAGTAGGCAGCTTGCAGCCTCTTTAGGTCGACCAGCATACGAGCTTAGCCCGGGCTTTACCTGGATCAATAAATTAAAAACATGCGTAGATATAAGCTTATCGGTGATCCAATCAGTAATTTTGCTTTACATAGGGCTCGTTTGGTACGGCTACAGCTTCGTCATCCATGTTGAATTTGTACTTTTAGGTTAAGATTTGAATATTTATATGTAGTCCAAAATATAAATAAAATTAACCATCTATATGCTCTTAAATCTTAATGCATCTCCAGTTTTAGGTCTAAGATTTTTAGAGCAACAAATACCACCTAGCTTGGTCTAAGATATTTGTTTTATGAAAAAGGTCTAAGATATTTATGTATTCAAAGATTTCGTGAAACTAGAGTTATATATGTCAGACAGTGACGTATAGGAATAGAAAAGACGGCTGAACACACTATGGTATTTAATTTATTATCCATCTGTGTTCCTTGTTGCTAAACTGATGAGGTGTGATCTTTGTTAATGGTCAAAGTAAAAAAATAATATAATAGACGGACTTATATTTATGGTGGGAATAAGTAAATAAAACTTTTTTATATGTCCTATTGCATAGGGGAAGGAAGCCCGGCCTATTGCCCTAAAATAAGTCACACACTTGCTTTTCTCCAAGCGTGTGGACAAGTGAACGGTTCTGTAATGGGCAAAGCATTCGGTATAGAGCTGCTTTGATCTCAAATTCAGTTTCGATCTGGCAGAAGAATTAATGGAAATACTCCATAATATACCTTGGCGAAGAACTCGATGTCATCGCCGATCTGGACGATATCGAGCTTCTTGTCGAACTTGAAGACGTGCACCCGGCTCCCCGTGCTCCCAGCGTCGAAGATCACGGCGTACCTCCCGGCCGACGAAGACCTGGAAGCAGCCGCGAGGTTGTTCTCGTTCTTCGCTGCCGGCTCGAGCTCGCCGTCGTCGTCGGCTGCGTGGCCGCCCTTCCGGCCAAGAGGCGAGACCGAGGCCGAGGCGAGGAGCAGGAGGAGAAGCAGGGCTGCAAGGCCGGCGGCGACGCGAGCCATTTGCCACTGCAGTGCCGGCCCTCTAGCTAGCATGCTAGCTGGCTATAGCAAAGTGCCAAAGTGGCCGGCCGGCCGACTGGCCACTCCCACTTCACTCTCGACTCGCTCTGAACTCGACCTGGATTGGGTGGACTGCACGTCTATATAGAGATAGAGACGAGTGGTCGAGTGGAGGAGTTTTCCACGTTTGTATACCTCAATAAAGTATCGTGTGATATGGTTTATCATGGCCAAAAAAGAGATGTGGGGTAGGCAGTGCAACTGCTGCTACCGTGTGAATTTGCCAGACTGATCGATGATGCCGATCTCGCCTCGAGAGTAGGGAAAAAACGACGAACCCTGCACTGCAGGTTTGTTGTTTTTTTTTTTTTTCCTTTCTCCTCGTGAAATCGTGTTACACGCGACTTGGACCTGTAGGTCCTCTTTTTTATTTAAAAAGGAAAGAAAAATTAAACCACTAACCCTTACTCCCTCTGTCATCCTAAAATAAGCTCCGCGCGGCAAGGACAGCTAGGCGCAGTCCGCCGGCTCCGAGGAAGAAAGAGTGGAGGTGGGGACGGTGGCTGGGGCTGGGTGCGAAGGGCCGAGGACTCTGCTGTTGTCTCTGCCTCGGGGAGAACACACGGATAAGAGATGAGAAGTAGCTTCGAAGACATAAAAGTACCGGTGTACCCTTCAAATTTAGTTAGAAATTAGTTCTGGGTCCACATATTTTTAATTTCGGACCACAACTTAAGGCCCGTTCGGTATCGCTCCGAGAGGTTTCGGCTCTTGCACTGTTTATACACTGTTGTGTGCCAGAACCGGAGCCGGAGGAGCTAGGAATTCGAGCTTCACCGGCTCCGTGAACAGTACCCACACTACAGTGAGAGAAAAGGGTGAGAGAAAAACAGCTCCGAGCTACAGTGCTGCTACAGTGTTCCATGCCAGATGATCAGCCGGAGCCGGAGCTGCCTGGAGCCATACCAAACGGCCCCTAAGTTTCTTTCACTTGTTTCTTCCTATTTTTATCTAACGAAACGGAGGGCTCACGTTATTTCAAAACGCCATAAATTTTCACTTTTTAATTTATATCTGTGTGTGCCAGCTATCCCGGCAAACTAAACTAGAGTAGTAGCATTTGCTACTCTGCTTTCGGCAGAGAGTTTATTATTTATACCTGAATGGTTGTGTTTTAAGCTAGCGAAAGGCAAAGATGCTGTGCTGAGTTTTTACTAGCGATACGACGGGCCGATGAGCGCACATTTGAAACTGAAACGAACACGAGGCATTTTATAAAATTCGAAGCGGGTTACGACAGAGATTTTACATTTCTAGTAGATACGTTGGAGAAGCATTGGATCGTTGGTTATTGTTCAGTTCAAACAGACGCTAAAGAAGCCGCATGATGGAGTCAACAGACCTTAAAAAACACTTTGAACTGAGCGATGTTGACAACAAGGATGGAGGGTGAGCTTGATCTGAGAACTCTGCTCCCCAACAGGAGGAACCAACACCTCCTGTCCTGTCGTAGTGTCGTTCCTACCAGCTTTGCGGGACCCACCGGGAGGGTTGCGTCACGGTTCACGAGGCGGGCCGGGCCGGGCCAGGCCAGGGGGCCAGTTGTCAGTGGCGAGTGCTGTTGCTACTATCCGGTGGGCCCATGCACCTTTCTGTGGGCCTTATCCGTTTTGGACGGAACTACGGAAGCAAGCGGGCAACGACACCCACCTGGTGCTGGTGGGCGCGCTGGCGCTGCACAATCTGGAGGTGAGGGGAGTAACAGTTGAGTTATCTCACTCACTCAAAATAAAATTAATTCTCAGGGTTATCTCAAGTTCATTTTTTAAAATATGACCAAATTTATAGAAGAAAAAAAATCAAAATTTATGAAACCAATACATCATAAAGTATATTGTATAATGTTTTCATTTTGTGTCACAAGCAATTGTGCTCTCTTCTGCAAATTCGATCAAACATAACAAAAAATGACTTGAGACAGCCCTAAAAATTGATTTATTAAGCGATGGAGGGAGTATATATCTTGTTTCTTCGAGAATAAATTGATTTTTAAGTTTAACTACTACCTACGTCTCCGAATAAATCCATTTCTAGAGCTTTCTTAAGTTATATTTTTTATATTTATGATTCCATATGAGCAAATTATGAAAATATATTTTACGGTGTGTCTAATGGTATTGATTTGATATCATAAATCTTGACGTCCTTTTCTATAAGCTCGGTCAAAGTTCAAACAACTCTAGGAGACGGAGGGAGTTGAAAATAACACCAACATTATATAATGAAAATATATTGCATAATCAATCGAGTAAATATATTATGAAAATATATTTATATAGTTTCCTCGTTTCAATGGCCACTTTTTTCCTTGTGACACGTTGGTCTGTCGGGCAATCATAGGATTGTTCAGGGAGAGGAAGGCCCTTTTTTTTCTTGCAGAATAGTTTCTTCCTGCTATGAAAATAAACTGATTTCTTTAAAAATACATATGGTTTCTTCGTTTCAAAGGGCCCTTTTCCTTGTTACACGTTGGTATGTTGGACAAGCATGGGATTGTTCAGGGGCACACTCGTAGTACTCCTTGTTCAATGGCGAATGCGACGGCGGGCCGGAGACAAGGCACCTCTGCTCCCCGACAGGAGGAAGCAGCGCCTCCTGTCGTCGCTGCCCACTGCAGACACTGCCTGCTGGGACCCCGCCCGGTGGCATGGGATGCCAGATTGCCAGTCGACAGGGATGGTGGGCGTCACTCTTTCAGCAGTTGACAAGTCGGGCCGTGGCCGTGGCCGTGGGCCCACTCGTCAGTAGCAGCTTTCTGTGGGCCTTATCCGCTTTTTTGGACGGTAGCGATGGTACGGAGCACAGCGCACATACCCATTCCTCTGCGGAGGCCGGCCTGTCAGTGACTGCGCCAACTCGGAGGTGTGTGTGCACGGCGCACAAGCGGGTGGTGGGCCCACCTACCCACTCAGCCGGACCCGGAGGCCGGAGGGTTTTTTTTTTCCTCTTATCTTAAGTAAAGCTGTAAAATCTGTTCGGATACAGACACACGCCACCACTACACACGTACTTCACACACACAGTATACGAACAAACCACGCCACCACTACACACGTAGTTCACACACACAATATACAAACAAACCTACAACTATACCTCGACAACGAACGCAGCTGAGAGGTACTTAAAGATCAACAAACTCCGAGCATGAAGGACACGGCATTTGACTATTGCGATACATCTGCGTGAGAGGCAACTGAAATTATTCAAGAAACTACTATTCTCGGGTAAGACGCCGGCGTCGAAGCCAGGCTTCGAACGCGGGCGGGCAGCGTGCTCACCTGCACGGCTTGCCAACTGAGCCAGAGCTCCTTCTCCCGGAGGCCGGAGGTGTGTGCATGTGAGGTGGGCAGTGTGGACTGACATGCCGCCTAACGTAACGCAGCACGGCAGAGTCAGAGCCAGACCCATGCAGGCGATTGTCCTTGACCATGTTTTTTCTTTTTTCTTTGAGGATTGTGCTTGAGCAATTGCCAGCAAGAGAGAGCGCGCGCAATTGCCTGCAATTTTTTCTCAGGGGTGTTTGGTTGCCCCTCCTAAATTTTAGTCGCTGTCCCATCGAATGTTTAGGTACATGTATGTAGTATTAAATATAAACTAATTACGAAACTAATTACATAGTTTGTGACTAATTTACGAGACAAATCTTTTAAGCCTAATTAGTCCATAATTTGATAATGTTTGCTACAGTAAACATGTGCTAATGACGGATTAATTAGCCTTAAAAAAATCGCCTCGTGGAGTACTGATGTATTATGTAATTTGTTTTTTTATTAGTATCTGAATACCCATGCAACATCCTCCCGACATACCTCCTAAATTTTAGTCACTGGATCCAAACACCCCTATACCCGTCGAGTAGACGAAATACCCATACCTACACACGGGTAAAAGAATCTATCCATACTTATACCCACACAGATAAAAATACAGATGGTAAACACACCTAAATGCATCTCACTATAGGAAACAAATAAAGAATATATATATATATATATATATATATATATATATATATATATATATATATATATATATATATATATATATATATATATATATATATATATATATAATATGGCGTCAAATATTTGTAAATGGTCTATAATGTCATACTGCTATATATATATCGTATTTGATAGTTGGGTTGGGCCTTTAGTGTGTTTTGGATACCTTTGGGCAGCCCATTAGCGTACCTGTGCATGGGTGAGGATACCTCTCTGTACCGTCCCATTACTAGGTAAAACCCGTCTCGCATCTTCAGGTTCCGGGTACTCATTGCCATCTCTATATATGCTTCAGGCAGCAGTGACTTCAGCTGATATGATACGAGCAACATCGTGGCAAGTTCGACGATGTTTTTCGAACAAAAAAGTAAATACGGATCCGCAAGAGACGATATATGCATCAATGAAATATTGAGGGACGAGGAGGGTTGGCCTTGGCAAGAAATGCTTACATACGTGAGCAGATCGGAGTGTGCCGGAAAAGAAAATTGGTACGTATTGAAAATATTTCGTCACGTAAAGAAAAACATAAAGTATTCCACACTTCGTTCCCCCGGTGCATTGGAGGCGAACAAAACAGACACTATCATTGTGCTTGTGCAAAAGCCACGAGTGTTATTGGAAGCTAGTACGATGCCGTGAGATTATTAGGACCCACAACGCCAAGCAAGAAATTAAACACGTGCTACCCAAAATAAATGACATTTTTATTTGTAGATCGTTAGGATTAATCTCATCCGACTTGATCCAATGATCGAGTCGGATCCCTTGACCGAGTCCTGATCGGGACGCTCAACCGACTTCTGATCGGCGAGTCTCTGTCACACAGAGCTATAAAAGAGAAAGGTGGGGAAAAGATTTGTAACACCATCGGTGTTACACCATAAATCATTTACTAAAACATGTCATGAGCATCATATTTATGTATTAATGCATGTAATAAGTGTGTAGAATAATTTTCGTAACTCAAAACGATCAACAAAAATGTGAAACGGAAGTTTATTCAATTGTCATGTTATATCACTTAAGGTTGAAAACTAATTTTTATTAAGCAAAAATGCTATAGAACATATATGTGTCACCTTAATAAAGTTGGAAGTACAAACTTTGTAGATGACAGTGAAATACTTGCGGTCGAAAAATAATATTACTAGCTAATATTTCCACTAGCTTAGAAATCGCAAATGGAAATCAAATTCAGCTAAAAAACTTAGAAATTTCCAAGTCTGTCAACAGCTAGACACTGCTATGTTTAGCAATTTATGGTGAGAGATTGGGTTAAAGGGTGGTGTAGTGTTATAACTTGAGTTGGTAGTCTCATGTGCCATCTTGAGCATGGTGAAGATGGTTTAGGTCCAGAAGCAACCGTTTGGTCGTGTTGAATGCTTTAAAATTCATATGCGTCACTGTCTCGGGTTGGTTGGCGCCGGGTGCGCGGTCACCGCGCGGCCTTCCCACTCCGTGCACATGGCCACGTCACGCGCGGTCAACCGTGCCGCCACGCTTGACCGGTCGAGCCGCCTAGGCTTGGCCGAGGCCTGCCGCAACGAGCCACTGGCCCCGCGCCCTGCTGCTCTGCCTCGTGCTGCTGTCTTGGGTGCCACCATGGTCGCGCTGTGCTGCCGTCGCGCCGCACTGCCGACACTCCTTGCGTCGTGACGCTACCGTTGTCGTCACATCATCGTCGTGTCCACGCCGATCTGTTGCACCTCTACGCTGTTGCCGGCCCTATGCGTGTCGCCTCTGCCGCGCACACATGGGCGAGCCGCCGTCGCCTTGTCATTCAAGGCGCTGTGGCCACGCGGGCCACGCCGGTCGGGAGCACGTGCGCCTGTCAGCTAGCGTCGGCATGTGGGTCTCCCGATCTCGCCGCACGCATCTCGCCTATGCGAGGATGAGCCAAGCCCACCTGTCGCGCCATTCTCTCTTCTCTCTCTGCTTTCCGTCATCGTCGTGTCGCGTCACGGGGAGCTAGAGAGCGGGCAACTCTCATTAATTCCTCGTACTCGTGTCTTTGCCTTCACGCCCCCTCTCTAGCTGCCCCCACCCCGCCTTGACTGCGGCTCAGCCGAGCTCCAATTTTGGAGCTTTGCCCGCCACCGTGCCGTTAAGGCCCGTCACCGCCCATGCTGTGGCTAGCCTCTACCACTTCACCCTGCGTAAATTCCTCTGCACCACTAGCTCGCATTCGCTCCCTCTCCACCATGCGCATGCCTGTGGGAGCGCTACCGCCTCTCCACTGCAGCTGATGTGTCGTGTCCATCGCGGCTTGTCACCGTACTCATCGCGCGCACGTGGCCAGCACTGCTCAGGTGGTGATCGGCCAAACCACCACTTTGGCCGGGTTCACGGTGTGCCCCTGGTGCTTATTCCCTACCCCTATCGTCCTGTTAACGTTGTGGCTCACCGGAACGCGGTTGCCGCCGTTATAGGTCGCCCGCTGCCTAGGAGAGCCCGCTCTGATTCACCCCCATTCATGCAACCATCGCCCATCATTGTGCGTCGGCCCATAGGTGAGCATCAGTCCCCTAGCTAGGTCTGCAAGGGTCTCAGGTGGCCGGCGTACTACCTAGTGACACCGCCCACCGTGTCGGCGAGCGCGGGTCGTCTCGGGGACCTCTTCGGTGCGAAGGTGAAAAGATCTGAGGGTTCCATTGCAAAGTCGCTATCTATAAAAATAGTATGTGTAGTGTTCGCGCTATTGTTTGATAACGCAAGGACGTTTTTGCAAGAGTGCAAGCGCGCGCGGGCTTCCTCGCCGAGGGCCGCCTCACGTGTGTGGGCCAGTGCCGATCTTTGGTAAATCATATAAAATCATATTGGTATCCAAAACTTATGAAACAAATTTTGTTAAGTTTCTAAAATTATGCTCTATCTGTTAGTATATTTAGTTCATATATATACATGTTGATACCAGGAGCTATTAAATTATTTGAGAATGCTCAATATTATTAAGTTAATTATTGTAGGAATTTTTGTGGTAGATTGGTGATAGCAAAAACCCTAAAATGTTTATAGTGGCTTCATTGTATTATTATGTGCTCACTGTAATTTTTCTAGCCTTAGTATAGGTTGAGAAATATGGTAGCTAAGTGCTCCTTGTTTTAGTATATATGAAATCATAAACAAAGTAAGAAATGCATTTTTGTCGCTAAGATAATACTTGAATGTTTCATGCCTGTTTAATGGAAAAGATGGGTAGCTTAGCACCTTAGTCATTAGAGTTAGTTTAGTAGCTTAGTGAATATATTCATAATTTTAGAGCTGATGTTGCAAAAATACTAAGTGTTACATCATTGCATGCATATAGAGAACGCATTGGTGGAGCTCATGACCATCGGAGAGCAGTCATATGAGGAGGTGATCAAGGAGTACAAGGACGAGGTTCTCATATAGGAGGGAGCCTCGGAGCCACCAGTGACTAACTTTGCTGACACCCCGCCTACCCAAGGCAAGCCCCAGTACATAACCCTTATTTTGAATAATCACTGGATATATATATGTGATGTGCATTTAAGTTACAGGCTTATTGTTGAAACTATATGCATAGATATACCTACCTATGAGTCCTACTAGCTTAGGTCGAGTAGCTGCTATGCTTAGGTTTTTCGGTAGTGTGAGTAACCCGCCGTTACTCACAATAGGAGATTATTATTATTACTCTCATGATAAAATGGTGAAAGGAAATGGAGACCGAGCAGGGATATGGTACGGGTATTGGTGGGTGTAATAGGTTGTGTCCCACGATCAACGGGGCATAGCTTGGTTACACTATTTTCCCTTTCCATGTCAGTTAAGGACCGGCCGTTGCATTGGATTCTAGTCAGGTCATAGACTTATTATCCTGAGCACATACTTGCTTATGGGAGCGGAAAGGCTCATTGCTCTCTTATCGTGGGTTCTGGCTCTTTTCGGACCGACTGATTGGAGGCAAGGATGGTGGAGGTCTAAGCAGCACACTAAGTCTGGGACTCAGGTGTGGGGGCTTGGAGTCTAAGTTTGGATGGGGACCTAGACCCCTTGACAGGAGAGTGATGGGTTAGTCCTGCTTATGCCTGGGGTACAAGCAGGGCGTGTGTTTCGGGATACCTAGTTGGGATACATTGGTTTGTGAATCACCGTGTGATACGGTATGACTTGTCTACGATCTAGCACCGTAGTAAGAACTGGAAGATAAAAGATGGCGAAATGGATCTGATTGCTCAACTCTTGCTTGAAAGTAGAACAGGTGCTTACATAGAATGGTTAACTAATGAACTAATCATGACTGCTAACAAAAACATTCTGTACTCAAAAAGGAAACCCAAAAAAACTTATCATATCCTTTGGAGTCAGGAAATTATTCTCACTAGTCGGGTAAGTCTTGCGAGTACATTCTGTACTCAAGGTTTATTTACCCCTATTGTAGGTGCAGCTTGAGGAGTAGCTGTTGTGTGGAGGATTCTTCTAGTGGGCACAGACGAATCCTTGTATCTTATTGTTAGATGTTTATTTTAATTCCGTTGTTTAAATTCTGCACTCTAAACTTGGTGTTGTAATAATGTATTTCTAAGAACTCTTGTTGTATAAAATAGACTAAGTAATGTAAGCTCGTTCTCATTATTAGATCCTAGATGAAAAACGTGGATTGTTTGAGTTCTTCCTTGGGGTATGCTCGATGGAACCGTCCGATATAGCTTGCTTTTGGGGGTGCTTAGTGTCTAGTGGAAGACGAGCGCCTTTGAAGGTGTGTTATTTCGAGCGGTTCTGCCACAATGAGGTTGGTTGATGCCACTAACCCACTGACAAACCCTTGAAGGCCCCATTCGATCGTGGGCGCGCTGTAGTCACGGGAAGTACAGCCGGCCGCGCCGCCATCCTCTAGATTCCATCGCTCCACATTGTGTCACCACTGCCATGGCGACTTCTTCCTCCTCTACCTCCTCTGCCAAGCTGAAGGTACGGGCCTCTCTCTCTCTAGGTTTCACATCTATGAACTATATGATGTTTATGCCAAATTAGTGAAGTCAACCCGCTAGACCTACTCCTAGTTGATTCCAAATTTTACTACAATGGTATCAGAAACAGGTTAGGGTATAGATCTAGATTAGGGAAGCAATTAGAAGGAGGTGATTTGAAGTTTTCAAATCATGAAACCCTATCCATAACCCTAGAGACTCACCCGGACATAATCCGCCTCTGAGAATACCGTCGTCGTGCGGGAAGAAACCGCGAGACGCCATCTCACCGATGCTCCATCACTGTCGTTGTGTGGGAGGTGATCCCGAGCCAAGTGCCATGCGCACGGGCTCAGAGACCGCCACAAAGTAGCTCGACGACGATGCACTTAGCCTTGGGTGAACGCGCACGCTAGCGAGGGGGCCTACAACGGTGCCACCACCTTTCTCCAGCCGCCACAGGTGGCTACATCTCGCACCCATTGCGAGGCTAAGAGAGAAGGCAGAGGAGGAAATGACTAAGGTTTCGGGCGAGCCGGCCGCCGTTTTGTTCCTACGAGGATGACAGACGGTCGTCGGATGAAACGAATGGCTGAAATCACTCGGGCTGGAAGCGGCCCAGGCGGGAAGACAGATTCCCAGCCTAGGCCCAGGTTACGGCCTAGACACAGGGGAGAGTCACGCGCGCTGGTGGCCCGCTGGCCATTTCTGTCGCTGGGCCACACGCGTGCAAGTAGGTCTCTGGGCCGAGCAGGCTTTGGGCCAAATGCACAGTAATTTTAGAATTTGTTTTATATTTTCAGAAGCATTTGTTTGATAATTCTATGTTGAGTTTGAAGTTCAATCTTTGTTCAAATTTTGAACCAACGAGAGAATTTGTTCAGAGAGTAGTTAAGTACATAGAAATGCTTCTGATAATATTAATTTAAAGATTATTTTTCATGTTTCCACTATAATCATGTTGATTATCTTCTAATTAAATTTAAACCAACGGGAGAATTTAATTTTGAAGAGTAGTTTTATGTTTTTCAAGTTAAGAACAATATTATAAGTTATTCATGAGTTTTTTTCAATGCATTAATTCCATTTCTGCCCAATGGTGATGTGGAATTAATATAGAAGAATATTGTATTTACGATATTGCTATTTTTCTGACCAAAGTTGATGATAGTGAAAGCATCTAGGCCCCTAGTTGGATTTTGATGATTAATAACGACATGAGATTACTATGACTAATGTGTGTTTTGTAGAGGCAATTTAAGTTAGGTCATGGTAATAGAAATTGATTGGGCAATTATGGTTTTCATGCCCCCGTCGATGGAATTCATTTCGGTTTTTAAAGGATGAACGGTAAGGTTAAGGACGGCTAGTTCTAGGTGTTATTTGGAGTTGAAGTGACACTTAGAGTAGTTTAGGACTTTGTTTTTCCTTTGGCCGTACTATTAAGTGGGGTATGGACTAGTAGCTTGACCTATGTGAGTCTAGTGGGTTAGGTGTGGTGCACACTTTTCAAACCTAGCACTAGGTAGCTCAAGAATAGCCCTAAGATCAATTGGAGTCAACTTTATTCACATAGGATTTTGAGTTGAAAGTGAATGGAGGGTCAAATGACTGACTGAACGCTGGTCTGGTTGTGACCAAACGCTGGAGGGTGAGTCCAGTGAGTTCATTTGATCAACTGCAGTCGTCTGGTACTGACCGAATGCTGGTTTGGTTGTGATCGAATGCTGGAGGGTGAGTCCGGTCAATTCATTTGATAAACTACAGTCTTCTGATACTGACCGGACGCTGAGTGGAGGAGCACCGGATGCTTGGGTGCCTGTGTCCGATCGACTCTAGAGAGGTTCTAGAGAGGCTTTTTCTTGACCGAATGCGTCCGGTGGGTGCTAACCGGACGCTCGTCAGAGTCCGGTCAGAGCTTGATGGCTCTCTCTGATATAGTGGTGGGCAGAACTGACCGGAGCGTCCGGTCACCCTGACTGGAGCGTTCGGTCAGCCCGTAGAGTGATGACTCGGCCTTCAAATGTTATGTTTTGAATGAGGGGGTATAAATACTTACTCCACTCGTCCATGGGAGGTCTCTTGCACATTTGTTCAACTGAGAAACATCTTTAGAGTACAAGGGAGAGCAAGAGCCTAGTGGGGTGATTGAGATTTGATAATCTAAGATTAAGGACCTCATTAGTGCATAGGGAGTAGCAAGTGTGCATCTACCTTTCTCATTAGGCTTGTCTTGGTTAAGTGAGAGTTTGTGCTTGTTACTCTTGGTAATCGCCATCACCTAGACGGCTCGATGGTGATTGGGAGCTTGGTGATCATCCGGTGGAGCTTGTGGATGACCCAAGTCATATTGTGAGTGGTTGTGGGCGATTCACCACGATGGAGTGTCAAAGAATCAGCCCATAGAGAGCACTTGATCCTTGCGCAGATCAAGGGGGAGCTACACCCTTGCGTGGGTGCTCCAACGAGGACTAGTGGGGAGTGACGACTCTCTGATACTTCGGAAAACATCACCGTATTCCTTTCCCTCTCTTTACTTTGAGCATTTACATTTAAGCAATTCATTTTATGTCTTTACATTCCTAGAATTGCCATACTAGAGTAGGATTGGAACCTAGGGTGCAAAACTTTTAAGCGGAAAAACAATAGAAACATTTTAGGCACAAGAGGTGAAATGGGCTAAGTGTAGGACTTAAGTATTGCAAAAATTTAGAATTAGCCCAATTTACCCCCCCCCCCCCCCTCTTGGGCATCTTGATCCTTTCAGATAGCAATATTATAATTTTTTATTTATAAGTTTTATGCATTAATTCTATTTTCTGCCCAACAGTGATGTAGAATTAATGCAGAAGCACCTTGTATGTTTTAATTTTAACCGGCAAGATCACTCAGCTATAAGCCAACGGGCTGCTCTGCTAGGCTATGTGAAGGAAAAGTTTTTGCGCCGTTATGCTTTTTGGTCAGTACGACAAATGTGAAAACGGAACTCAGCAGGCCCAAAATGAGTTGAGCCAATTTAGGGTTGTTTTGGGTCAAAATGAGTTTAGCAATTCTCTCACTTAAGTTTCCATGTTACTTAGTTTATTAATTTTCTGATTAAATTGGAACCCATGGAAAGATTTAATTAGAAAATCAAGTATAAGTGAATGTTTGAGTCGTCATGACTAAATTTTTCTAACTGTAAATAGTATATTTTTTCCATCATTGTGATAAGAGTTGCAAGATTAAACATGTGTGTTATAGAATTTTCGGATTTATTTCTGAATTTAATGTCTTGAATGTTCAAACACTTCCTGTGTCCTGAGAGCTAATTCCAGCATTTACGTCACATTTAGGGAATTATCCAGCATGGGGAGAAGTTTGACATAGTACTTATGATAGTCAATCTTGCATGGCAGGAGAAGTTTTGTGATGACTCATGTGTTTTTGTGTATCCCGCATAGCGAGAGAAGTTTGGGGTAGCTCTTATGCTATCCTAGTATTGAACATGGCACAATAAAAATGTACCATCATGGTAATACTAACCAAAAGATAAGAAAAACATACGAGCGTGACTTGCAGAAGTACTGCTAATAAAAGACCTTGTTGAGTTCTTAAAGTGGAATGAGAAACTATACTCCTATACGAATTAAGAAATAACTTTGTTTGCATGACATAATCATGTGAATGAAGTAAGTCATAAGTGTCTCCTCGTTCATAGGAGTTCGAAATAGTTCTCAAAATTATGGCAGTAAAGTTTATGGCATATTTCGAGTAGGAGAATTGTGAGATCAATTAAGAGTGAGATAAAGATTAAATAAGAAAGATATAATTAAGATCAATTAAGAAAAATACTCTCCATTAAGAGTGAGATAAAGATCAATTAAGAAAGATAAGATAAAGATCAATTAAGAAAATACACTTCATTAAGAGTGAGACAAAGATCAATTAAGATAAATGTGACCGTCGGAGAAGTATAACGGTCATAATAATGATACCCCTAAGCAGAGAAATAGCTAAATTCCTATACCTTTTATAGTTCAGATAGGAAGATAGCGTAGTCAGCCAAAATTCATACTAGAAAACCCTCAAAGATATTAAGGCAGTGCTTAAAGCTCCAATGAGGTTTTAACAGATTAAACCCAAATAAGAAATTTGAAGATACACTATGTTTATAGAAGATGGGATAATCTGGAGGAGCATGGTATGTAGAGACCTAAGACTTGAAGAGCAGCAGGACTGCGTGCCCACTCTAATGATTCAAAAACAACAAATTTCTCAAAAATTGTTGATGTTGTATGACTTACACAACACCTGTCGTTAGCTCTTCAAAGAAGATGAATAATGTAAATAAGGATCTTCTAATACAGGAGCATATAGAATCAATTGTCTCTTGGCAATGAAGAGCAACAACGGCCCCATATGAAAGCGGCAGTAGCTGAGGCCCCAGAAGGTCTCAAAGAGTTAGAAAACTAGCTTTTTCTGATGACTATGAAGTCTATGTTAGTGAAGAAATTCAAATAGAGGGTGATCCCACCTTATTTGAAGAAGCCATGAGAAGCGCTCACTCGTCTGAATGGCAAGAATCTATGGAAGCTAAAATAAATTCAAGGAATACCAACGATGTTTGGGACTTAGAAAAAATTTTAATAGAGCCAAAACAGTGGGCTGTAAATGAGTCTACAAGAAAAAATATGACTCCAAAGGGAATGTGGAAAGATATAAAGCACGACTTGTAGCAAAAGGCTATACACAAAGAGAATGAATAGATTACAATGAGAGATTTTTTCTTCAGTCTTATGCAAGGATTCTTTTAGAATCATAATAGCGTTAGTGGCACATTACGATTTAGAGTTACATCAGATGGATGTAAAGACGACATTCCTCAACGGGGATTTGTATGAAAAACATTTATATGTCACAACCCAAAGGTTTTGTCGGGGAAGCAAAAGAACGTATGGGATGCCACCTACAGAAATCCATTTATGGGTTAAAACAAGCCTCTAGATAGTAGTATTTGAAGTTGATGAAACAATAAGAAAGTTTGGGTTTAAAGAGAATGAGAAGGACAATAGCGTTTATGTAAAGTTCAAGAATAAAAAATTCATTTTCCATATCCTGTATATAGATGACATCTTACTCACTAGTAGTGATGTTAATCTGCCATTGTAGAAGAAGTTCTTGTCCTCAAGTTTCAATATGAATGATCTTGGTGAAGCACCATTGGTTCTAGGAATTGAAATTCACCGAGATAGAAGAAAATGGGTATTAAGACTATCGCAAAGGCATATTTAGAAAATATTCTAAAGAAATAAAGTATGCATGCGAATAAACCTACGCCTACTACTATAGTAAGGGTAATAGATTTAGGAACATTTAGTGTTCTAGGAACCAATATGAGATTGATCAAATGAACATGGTTCCATATGCTTTAGCTATTGGAAGCTTAATGAGTGTACAAGTAAGAACTTACCCTGACATAGCTCACGTATCCGGGATGTTTTAGCAGAAGTCCAGTCCAGATATAGATCGCTGAAATGGAGTTAAGAATGTCTTGCAACTTTGCGAAGTATTATAGGCCTCATGCTGAGTAAGACAGAACAAGTACTCTCAAATAGTTGTGGGTATATATATTAAGATTTGGCGAGATGTGTAGTGAAATTCACAGTAGTTGCTAACACTCGCAGTTAGAGTTTTATTGTGGAAAAGCTTCAAAGAAATAATTGTGGTATCATCAATGATGCATACCCATAGTATAGCTTGTTATGAGGCTTTAGGGACAGGCAAAAGTGGTTAAGGGAATTTATACCCAGAATTAACAATGGTAGACAACAACAATAACCATTTAAAGTAGTTCACTCATATGACAACAGGTCAAGTGTGCTGTCAAACACATTGACATTAAGTTATATGTTGTAAATGAGAAAATCCAAAATCATTTTGAAAGCATTGAGCATATAAGTATCAAGCAAGTACTTACGGATCCACTTACCAAAGGCTTACCACCCAGTGTGTTCAGGGAACACACAGTCGACATGGGTTTACGGAAAAATCTATGATTTCTGGATAATAAAGGCCTAGAATAAGTTAAAGATTTGTTTCAAAATAAAAAGGTGTATTGGACACTGTTAATCTGATAGTGCTGACTATGTTGACGAGGCATGCTCTATACACTAATTTATAACGAAATGGGTGCCAAGTTAAGTATTCTAAGTTTAAGACTAAGCTTAAAGTATAAGATGAGATCAAGGGGGAGAATGTTAGGATTGATATCATCCGACTTGATCCAACGATCGAGTCGGACCCTTTGGCCGCGTCCTGATCGGGGGCGCTCAACCGACTCCTGATCGACGGGTCCCTGTCACACAACGCTATAAAAGAGAAAGGTGGGGGAACGAGGTTGGTTGACGCCACTAACCCACTGACAAACCCTAGAAGGCCCCATCCGATCGCGGGCGCGCTGAAGTGACGGGAAGTACCGCCGACCGCGCCACCGTCCTCTGGATTCCACCGCTTCACATTGCGTCGCCACTGCCATGGCGACTTCTTCCTCCTCTACCTCCTCTGCCAAGCCGAAGGTACAGGCATCTCTCTCTAGGTTTCACATCGATGAACTATATGATGTTTATGTCAAATTAGTGAAGTCAAACCGCTAGATCTACTCCTAGTTGATTCTAAATTTTATTACATAAATTTCTTGTTTGACCATTCATTTTATTTAAATTTATTTTATAAATATTATTTACTTTGTTATGACTTATTTTATTATTAGAGAATGATCTCTTTATTTTATTATTTGTAAAAAATTTGAATACGACTGACGGTCAAAACAAGAAGTTCACAGATCTAAGCGCGTGTTTAGTTTCAGGAAGCTGGAATTTGGGGGCTACTGTAGTACTTTTGTTTTTATTTGGTAATTAGTGTTTAATCATGGACTAATTAGGCTCAAAACGTTCGTCTCGCAATTTCCCATCAAACTGTGCAATTAGTTTTTTTTTGTCTATATTTAATGCTCCATGTACGGGCCACAAACATTCGATGTGATAGGTACTGTAGCACTTTTTGAGAATTTAGGTGAAACTAAGCCCTTGTTTAGTTCGCGAAATTTGGATTTTGGGGCTACTGTAGCATCTTCGTTTTTATTTGGCAAATAGTATCCAAACATTGACTAATTAGGCTTAAAACGTTCGTCTCGCAATTTCCCACCAAACTGTGCAATTAGTTTTTTTTTCGTCTACATTTAATACTCCATGCACAGGCCACAAATATTCGATGTGATAGATACTGTAGCAATTTTTTGGATTTTGGGATTCAACTAAAGAAGGCCTAAACAAGGCGTAAAACGCATTTTGGGTGGGACAGAGGCTGTGCGTGCGAGGCAGGCGGCAGTAGTGTGTTGATGATGGCTTGCTGCAAGCAGCCTTTTGTTGTCGGCTTTGGAAACAGAGTTTTGGCACGCAGCGACTCACGCGCTACCAGCATACAGGTCCCAAATTAAAGGCTGTGTGGCTGTGTATGCAGTGACGCACACGAGTGCCGTTTCGTGTGAGCTCACGTACGCATGCACCAACGCATCGACCTCTCGCTCGACGTGCTGCTGCTGCAGCTAGCATCCGTTCGACCAAGACCAAGACACGCCGGCCATCCAGGCATGAAGCTCCAAGTTGAGGCCAAGACAGTTTTGTTTCTTTGCAAGCCAGCTCGGAACTGAAAGCATCATGCAGTGATGCAAGGACCTACTACTACCAGCCACAACTGACCATCGTCAGTTCCTCACTGTAACAAGCTTCAGGTTCTAACATAGATCTTGCGATTGCTAAAGGAGGTTTCAAGTTTTAACAAAGAGCTTACTACCGCTCCGGTCACAAGAAGTTCAGAGTGTGTGTGTGTGTGTGTGTGTGTGTGTGTGTGTGTTTGCGACGAGAAGTTCAGAGTTGAGACAGGAGTCACAGGACGAAGTAAGGCGTTTTTTTGTTTTGGTTCCCTGATGATCAAAATGCCAATAAGTTCAGTTGACTGCATGGATCCGGAGGTGTACGTGCATGCATTGTAAAGGCTCCAGTTGTCACTATACATGGATCTGTCGAACGACAGCGATTTAGGCTTGGACTTGGAGAGATGATGAGGCATGCACTGCACTGGTGGTCATTGATGTGGATGTACACATCCAAACAGGCAAAACAGCAGGAACTAAATTTTAGTCCATGTCACATCCAAATAGGGGATGTTTGGTTCCATGGACTAAATTTTAGTCCATGTCACATCGGACGTTCGGATGCTATTTAGGAGAACTAAATATGAGTTAATTATAAAACTAATTACATAGATGGAGACTAATTTACGAGACGAATTTATTAAGCCTAATTAATCCGCCATTAGCACATATTTACTGTAGCACCACATTGTCAAATCATTGCCTAATTAGGCTTAAAAAATTCGTCTCGCAAATTAGCCATAATCTGTGTAATTAGTTATTTTTTCATCTATATTTAATACTTCATACATGTATCTAAACATCCGATGAGACATAAACTAAAATTTTCCTGTAGTAACAAACACCCCCTTAATAAGCACACGTACGTATAGTAGTATGGCCGGGGAGAAAGGAAGCTCGATGCCATGGTATAGTACTAGCTAGCATATATACTACTGGAGTAGTACTGGTTTTGATGGTAGGATAGGAGCAAGCAAAGCAATTGCTCTGCTCGGTACTTGGCACGTGGCACCAGTGGCAGTGGTAGTGTGTAGTGTGTAGTGTAGAGAGGAAAGGTGGCAATGGCATGCATGCATCCTTGCTTTCGCACAACGGCACAAAGCGCGCAGTGATGACAGCAAGGACAAGACAAAAAGGCAGATGTTTCTTAACATTTACTGTAGCTCCTAATGCGGCCATTTTAGGATGCGTTTGGTGGGTTGGATTTCCACGGATGGGATGCAACCATCCATGGATCGGTAGTGTGTGTGGTTTGCTGGATCACAGGGACGAGGAAATTCGTGTATAAGCATGTCTTCTAATCTCTGTCATTAGTAAATAAATTAAGGATTATTAGTATGTTATATTATTACTTAGTAATTATGATGGTAGGATAAGTTTTGATAAGTGCTAATACATTGATTAGTGCATGTTTGTGTGCTAATTAGGATATTAGTGGTGCTAATTAACATATTTAATTTTAAATTAGTGATTATCATGACAAAATTAGGATTAATGCATATTTATCACAGTCTAATTAGTTGTTATTATTTTTAAATAATAGATATAATTAGTGAACTATTTTTATCCCATCTACTTTCATCCATCCAACCAAACAGAAAAATGACACATCCCATCCATCCAACCAAACATGCATCGTGGATATCCTTATCTAAAATCCATGGATCGCCATATCCCATTCAACGTCATTCTCGAACCAAATGCACCCTTAGATTTCTTAACTTTCGTGTGTTTCAGGAGAAGAGAAGAACGAGCATTCCACGCAAGACACAATACCCATGTCACTAAAGGCAGATTGTTTCTTAACAGGTAGCTCCTAAGGCCTTCTCCGACGTCATGCTTTTACTTGTAGCCCCAAATGACACTTAGGATCGAATAAAAAAAGTAGGTGCTCTACATTTGTCATAGTGCCTTGCAGAAGCTATATATGCTTGGGGAGAAAGAAGGTGGTCCATGCTAAAAGAGAAGAGGGAGAGGAAATAAAAGTTGAGGTATGATGGAAGGAAAAAATTTCTTTGCAAACCACAAGTAACGATAGTTTGCATTGTGTGAATAATAGTATCAACATTTCATAGTATACGTGGATCACTTTATTTATATTAGAAACACCAAGAGTGTTAGCCTTTATTAATGGTGCCCTAATACGGCCATTCCTATACTTGATTTCTGACCATATGCTAATTTGTACTTGCATGAAGAAAAGGCCGTAGGTTGCTCGAACCGTGGCTGAGCCATGTCACATGCCTACGCCAACTATTAGTAACCAGCCTGTTCGGTAGCATGTAACTGTCTATATCTGGCTTGGTTTATCAGTCAGTTAATAGTGTTTTTTTTTCATATCAAACCAGCCAGCAGTACTTCAGCCGATGGCTTATAAGCCAATCCATCCGAAACGAACAGGGTAAACGCACGGAAAAGGCTGCACACTACTACTCAAAACAAATCCATGTACACCAACTAATAGCAACGTTAGGTAATCATAACTACTACTAAACACCAAAAGATGATCATTATTACTCTCTCCGTTCTAAATTCATTTGTATTTCATTTCTCGATCTGTTTTGCATTCGCATTCCTATCCTGCTCATGTGCTTTTCATATTTTTTTCTCCTGCGTTCCAAATGGAATCTTTCGTAGGAATAAGTGTTTAGACCAACCGCAGAAAAAAAAACACAGGAAACAAGAAAAATAAGGTTTTTTCTCATCTTTTCCTATGAAATCAAATATAAAGGAAGGTTTCGTATGCACTATGTTTTTCCTTTAGGTAATTCTTGTGAACTAAAGGATGCTATAGTAACTCAATCTAGAGGAATGAGAATTCTACAATTTTTCTTTTGTTTTCCCTACGGTCTAAAGAGAGCCTTAGCCATGTCACATACATACACCAACTAACTAGAGTAACCCACGAAAAGGTTGTAGACTACTCAAAACCAGGTCATATACGCCAACTCGGAGCAACGTTAGGTAATCATACATATAACTACAAAACACCAAAGAATAATGACAACTATAAAATACCAAAGAGAAAAACCAGAAGCACCATGCCCGTGGTTTCATATTTTAGATTTGCAAAACTTAGTTGACACAAAATTGATTGTTAGGCAGATATTAATACCAAAAACTGAACGCCCTGTATGATCCCCCTCTGCCCAAGTTCTGAATCACTATATCTTCTCTCTTGCCTCTGATTTGCCACTTACTTGCAATCAAGGTTATTCTGTTCAACGAGTGCCTAGAATGCAAATGGTCTGGCTTTGTTCTAGTTAAATTTAATATTCCTGACTGCACAATATTTAAACTCTAATTTTCTTTATGGTAAATTGACATGGGATTTTTCTACATGGCTTCGGTTGAAACAATTCAACATCACTTCAGTATATCTAGGTAATAATGAAATATATAATTGTGGGGAAAGCATTAAAAATGAAAGAATACTGGCGCTCGATAAACAACATGGCGGGTTGGATTCATGTGCTCTGCCATTGTGTATGTAATGGTAGATGCGGGTGGTAGCATAACTCTTTTTTCACATTTAACACTATATATGAATTCCGAATTCAAAAAATGGTAGCAAATAATGTAAAGCATACTTCAGTTACTTAAACTCACTATACAGAAAACATGTGTAAGTATGTTGTTGAACAAAAGGAGGCATCATAACATCTAGTGTTCATTGGCAAATAGATCCTATGGATAAGGAAAATGGCTGTAAGGCATGAGGTGGTAGCCTCATGTATGTTTTCACATTCAACCGTTCAATCATGAAAAATGGATTCCAAATTCTAATAATGGGTCACATACAATGTGAATCATGCAATGTTTACTTAGTTTAAACTAACTCTACCACGAAAAAAAAGTAAAACATGATGTCGAACATAAGAAGGTGGCATAAGTTATTAGTGTATTTGTTAGCATGCAGTTCCTACTAAAAAGGCTACACATGGTTATAAGGCCATATGCATATTATCATGTATTTTCCATGGGGAAAAGATGTGAGGCTTGGCAAGAGCTTCCTATGGATGACTTTAGGCAAAGGAAATTATATAACTGTGGAAAAAAGGCTCCAACTCGTTACACTTTGGGTTATCCGGATCCATCGTTGTTTACCACTTAACGTATGGTTGAGGTAATAAGAAAAATAATACACAAAAATCTTACATATACAGATCCCATTTATACGAGAATTGGTAACCACTAATGTCTTTATTCACATTATGAGGTGAGTACTAATACCACCTAACATCACGAGGCGTAGCCGCCTATATTTCACCTACCTTGGATCCCATTTCGCGACGAAATCCTCGCCAACTCTCTAATTTATTGCACTTTTTCTCGGGATACCATTTCTACTCCTACGGAAAAATAGTTGTAGATTGCTCAGATCCAAGCCATACATGCCAGCTTGCAGCGACGACAATGCACGAAAAGCGTGTGACTAGTCAAATTCAAGTCGTATATGCCAAATCGATAGGTAGTCAGGTAATGTCGAGCAATTACGACTGCCAGATACAACCACAACTCGCTTTTTCATGGCTGATTTAAATTTCCAGCTCTTCGCACGGATGAAGTGTTCTGCTACTACTAATACGAAGTATTTTACAATCTGTAGAACCACATCTCGGTTTTTTTCGTTGCCGATTTCAAGCCGTATACGCCAAATTGACAGGTAACGCGGGGCAACTACGACTGCCAGACAAAACCACACCCCGCCGATTTCAATGTATAGAACCACATCTCGGTTTTTTCCTCGCCGATTTCAATTTCAAAGTCTTATGCACACACGGAGTGTTTTGTGTAAGCAATACTACTTCTACTACTAGCTTACAATCTACATTACCAAAACTTGATAATAAAAAAATCGATCAAAACCAAAACTTGGTACTCTATGTCCAACTTTTAACACCTAGGCCTTGTTTAGATCACCTCCAAATTCCAAGTTTTTTCACTCTCTCTCCATCACATCAATTTTTGGACATATGCATGGAGCATTAAATGTAGGTAAAAAAAATAACTAATTGCACAATTTAGTTGGAAATCACGAGATGAATCTTTTGAGCTTAGTTGGTCCACGATTGGACAATATTTACCAAATAAGACGAAAGTGCTACTATTTATCGGGTTGAAAAAATCTTCAATCTAAACAAGGCCCTAGAGTAAATTTGAACACACCATGATCACTCAACCCAAGTTTGAAACCGAGGTGTCTCTCTCTTGGCTCTTAGTTCTTCACTCCTTTGTCACGCAAGCAAAGCAAAAGTAAAACAAGCGCCAATTCAATTTCGTCACCAAATTTTTTCCCCCAAACGTTGATGGAGGGAAACTTTTCGTCTGCATCGTCTCCAACAGTCCAACTCGCCTACAACCCAAAGCCCAGCCAGCAGCCAGCAGCCAGCAGCCAGCAGCAGGCTATTTAATTCACTGTGCTGCTGTCCAGAGCTTTTTTACAAGCGTGCCCCCACACCGCACCCCGCTCCTCCCCCTCCCTCTCGGTAAAACTCCGCCGCTTTTCACCTCCCCTTCCCTTCCTCCTCCGCTGCCCCTTGAGAGCAGCAGACCCCCACCTGATAAGAGCGGACTGCTCCGCTCCGCTCCTGTCCTGCGATCCGCGCACGCCATGGACGCCTGGGAGGCCACCAAGGTGGTGTTCGACCGGGTGCGGGCGCTGGACCCGGAGAATGCCCCCAAGATGATGGGCCTGCTGCTCATCCAGGACAACAGCGACAAGGAGCTCATCCGCCTCGCCTTCGGCCCGGAGCACCTGCTCCACGCCTTCGTCGCCACCGCGCGCGCTGAGCTCGCCGGCAAGCCCGCGTCCCCGCCGTCGCCCGTGCTCGGCCCGCTCCAGACCGGCCCGCCCTGGGGCCTCCCGAGCCCCGGCGCCGACCACCACCGCCACTCGCCCTTCGCCGCCGACCAGCTCGGGTACGACGGCGGCGCCGACGCGTTCTACGCCGACGACTACGACGTCTGGTCCCCCGCGGGCGGTGCCGGCTCCCACCGCCGGAGCTTCTCGCTCAGCGACGCCGAGGCGGCGGCCGCGTCGTGGAGGCCGTGCATGTACTACGCGCGCGGGTACTGCAAGAACGGCTCCTCCTGCCGCTTCCTCCACGGCGTGCCCGAGGACGACGCCGCGGAGCGGGAGATGGCCGTCATGCGCGCCAAGGCCCTGGCCGCCGCGCCGCCGCAGCTCATGGCGTCCGCGTACCCCTTCTCGCCGTCGCCCAAAGGAGGCGTCAGCCTCAGCTTCCTGCTCCAGCAGCATCAGCAGCAGAGCGAGACCCAAAGGTGCCATTTTTACCCCGCCGCGCCACAAAAGGTTTGCATTTTGGTTCCGGTCTCATGCCCATTTTATTTTCTGCGTGTTTGCTGCTCCAGGGCGGCGGCGGGCATGCTGCTCGGCGGCGAGGACATGCACAGGTTCCCGGTGCGCTCCCCCCGGATGGACCGCGGCGACCTCATCGCCAGCCCCGCCGCGCGGCAGATCTACCTCACCTTCCCGGCCGACTCCACCTTCAGCGAAGAGGACGTGTCCAACTACTTCAGGTACCCAGCACAGCACGCCGCCATTATTGGCCTCTGCTCCGTTCTGTGTCGTTTCCACTAGCAGTCCAATAATGGGCGAGCGAAACCGACTGATCGTCCTGGTTGCCATGGATCGAGCAGCATGTTCGGGCCGGTGCAGGACGTGCGCATCCCGTACCAGCAGAAGCGCATGTTCGGCTTCGTCACCTTCGTCTACGCCGAGACGGTGAAGGTCATCCTCAGCAAGGGCAACCCGCATTTCGTGTGCGACGCGCGCGTGCTCGTCAAGCCCTACAAGGAGAAGGGCAAGGTCCCCGACAGGTTCAGGTCCGTCCCTTCTCCCTTGCCTTGCCTGCACTGCATCTAATCCTGATCCATCCTTCTCTTCACATTGCACTGCACGCAGGTTGCTTGTTTGTTTCAACAGCTTTTGTTCGGTTCATACCTTAAAAAAACTTTTTTTTTCCTAGCTTTATTTATCGTTTTGTTTGGTTGCAGGAAGCTGCAGCACGCGCACCATGGCGCCGAGTTCGCCGGTTGCACGTCGCCCACCAGATTGCTGGATTCCAGGGACCCCTACGATCTCCAGCAGCCCCAGATCGGTGAGTAGTAACTGAAGGTGCACCTGCACCTGCACTGCCTGCATGTGTTCTTGTCTTCCAGCATTCCATTCTGTTGCTGCAGATTGCATTGCAGGTGTTTTATTCAATCTAACATGCTGGTTTTGGGGTTGTTTAGGACCAAGGATGATGTACGGGAACATGGCTAACCATGAGGCGTTCCTGAGGAGGAAGCTGGAGGAGCAGCAGCAGGCGGCCGAGCTGCAGCAAGCCATTGAGCTGGAGGGGCGCCGCTTCATGGGGCTGCAGCTCCTTGACCTCAAGAGCAGGGGTCACCATCTCGGGCTCGGCTCCCCAGTTGGTTCAGGCTCGCCCATGTCTCTGGGGCAAGCTGATGCCAAAGGCAGCGGCAACAACGGGAATGGCAATGCCGCCCATTTGGAGGATGTCACCGGCATCCAAGGTCCACTCCTTGACCCTGACAAGTTCTTGGCTCTTGCAGTACTGTACATTGCAGGGCTGTGAGTTTTGGATCCATGCTTTCCTGATTGCAGATAAGAAGATGAGCAGTACTAGCCTTGCAATGAGTGCTCCTGCTGCTGCCTCTGCAACTGCTGATGCAGAAGGCAAGCACGAGGAGCACCAGGGAGAGGGTGGTGATGGCAGCCCCAAGCAGGCTGTCAACCCTGGGGAAGAGGAGAAGGTGGAATCTGGTCCTGTGACAGCAACACCCAATGCTGCTTGTGGATTCCAAGAAAGGTAAGATTGTTGTTGTGGAGTAAAATATTTGCAAAATGGGCACTGATATTTCTTTCTTTTTGGGGAAAGGGATGGGAAAAAAAAGGCAGCATGGAGAAACAAAGCAGAGTGCCTTGGCTTTTGTTTTCTTTGGGCATGTTTGTGGCTGATAAATATATAACTATAGGCAAGCCATAGTTTTCTTAGCAAGGGCACGCCACAGTTTCTTGCTTGGATGAATGCTTCTGCTACACTTTTGCCACACCTGGACTAAAAAGAATTGCATGGTAGGAGTATAGAACAAATTGCTGCTTTACCTTATGCTGTTATGCATGGTTATATGGTTTGACAAAGAGGGGGTGCCAATCTGTGATAGGAATCAAGCATGCCTTTTGTCTATGTGCTCTGTTTATTCTCTGGCATGGACGTGGGGCCGTGGGGGTGTGTAGGCTGCGCTGATCATAGGTGGTCATGATTGAAAGTAACAAAAGGGGAAAAGAAATGCACTGTCAAAGGGTGTAGGGGAAAGGAGAAAAGATACTTATGACCACAAACTAATGGCTATTGGCCCTGTTTGGATACTCTAGCACAGCTAGAGGTTAGAGTTAGTTTCTAGTTCAGGACTAGCCCTGAACTAACTCTAGCCTAAGAGATGTTTGGATACAAGGGTTAAAACGATAATAAATGTGCTTTCCAAATCATTGGTGCGGGTGAAAGTAGAGAGAAAACAGTGGACCCCACCTCAAATAGCCCCAACTAGCCCAAATAATCACCTCTTTGGGGAGATAGTTTTTTAGGGTGGCCTAGTTGCAAATAACCTACTCTAGCCCTCCTGTTTGGCTACTTTAGGGCTAGTTGAGCTCCAACTAGCCCAAACTAGCTCTAACCCATGGATCCAAACAGGGCCATTGTCAAGCAGTATCTTGGTGCAAGTTGTCCCCTTTCTTTAGGGTTTGGTCTTGATCTTTTCCATTCGGGACTGATACGTTTCTTGCTCGTTTGAATTGTAGTGGCGTGGTGGAGCACATTCTGCCTGACAGCCCCTTTGCATCCCCCACCAAGGCCTCCATTGATACTATTACTACTGCAACTGCTCAGAATGGTAGCATCAGCAACAGCAGCCCTCATCATGTGGCTTCATCCCTTTTCCCAGCTGCATCCACCCTTGAGCTGCCCCCATACAGCTCCTGCTTTTTTCAGGTGCCCAGGTAAACATTCTCAGTAACTTTGTTCATTGGTGTGTGTAGTAGTCTTGGTGCCTGTTTAGTTGCACTTCATTTTGCCAAATTTTTCAAGATTCCCCGTCACATCGAATTTTTGGACGCATGTATGAAGCATTAAATATAAATAAAAAATAAAACTAATTACACAGTTTAGACGAAATTCATGAGACGAATCTTTTAAGCTTAATTAGATTATGATTGGACACTAATTGCTAAATAACAACCCAAAAAATTTGCAAACTAAACAGAGCCTTGGCTTGTGTGCCTTAAGTATTTTGTGGTGGTCCAATTAGTGCTACATCGGTACTAGTCTAGAACTCTAGATAAGGTAGGGCAAACCTGTTTAGTTTCAGTACATTGGTAGTAGTTATAAATGTGTAATAGAGCTGCTATGTATATATGGGCTCACCTCATGTAGCTTTGGGCTAGAAAAGGATTTTCTACACAGGGGTGTTACTTATTATCTAAAAGAAGTTACAACATGATGTTTTCTTATTGCAGTTCATGTGGTAAGAGATAGTTTTACATCTGTTTCTTCTTCAGGTTTTCTCCTGGGCATGAAGCCATTGGGCTGTGAATAGAGAGCAAAAAGGGGTCTCCTTCCTCTAATCTGGGAGTAAGTATCAACAGAACTTGTCTGTCTTTTTGAGAGTGCTGTAACAATCAGCTGCTCAATCATGATGCATACTGTATAAAATTAGCCTCCACTAACCCTCCTGAATCCTGATGGTTATAATTGTCTATTCATTCATGTGTTGTGTGCAGGGGACTATGATGGCCCCATCAAGTCAAGCGTAGAAAAGCTTTAACAAATACTTTGGAGGTGTATCTTCTTCAGAGTGAAGGGAACAGCAACAGCAACAGAAGAAACAAGTCTAGGTTGTTTTAGCTCTAGGCCTATAGGAAGTATGATAGTTAAGTACTAGTCATAAATAATAGTAGAACTAGTCGTTTAGTAGCTCCTACCAGTATCAAGGAGACGATGAAAGGTCCATCTCGTCGTATGCTCGTTTGTGGCATGGATCTCACTGTTATGATGATACTGGTAATTAAAAACCGTAGTAGATGGTGTAAACTCTACTCCTGGCAGCCAGTTGTAGTGAAGTGACGTGGCTGCATACAGACATCCAAAAGAAAGAAAATAAAGGGTACTGTACTCTCTTAGTCCTGGACAAAAGCCAGACAGAGCAGGAGGAAAAAAAGTGATGAGGTGAGAGGGGGGTACTGCTTGCTGGGACCAGAGAGCAGAGCACTCACGGGTGCAGTGCAGAGAAGAGAACCTCCAAAGTGGAATCACCTCCTTAGAGAGCCAGAGACGAGAGACCACCCCCTCTGGCCCTCTCTGTGTCCTATTTTGCCCATGCCTCTTGTCATGGATGCAGGCATGCGGGCCTGTTTAGTTGCACCCTGAAATGTTAAATTTTTTAAGATTTTTTGTCACATCGAATCTTTAAACGCATGTATGAAGTATTAAATATAAATAAAAAATAAAACTAATTACACAGTTTAGACGAAATCCACAGTTTAGATGAAATCCACAAGACGAATCTTTTAAGTTTAATTACACTATAATTGAATACTAATTACTAAATAACAACGAAAACACTACAGTAGCGTTTTGCCAAAAAAATTGGCATCCAAACTGGCCCCAGCTTTGTTGCATCCTTGGGCCTGTCATGGATACAGGCATGCGGCACTCCCTTGTAGAACATCAGAAGGTAGCCGACATAGAAATGGAGAAGTAATTACCAGGCATATTTACCTCGGTTTATTTATCCTCTGTGTTTTACTTACTGCTACTAGGCGGCACTTCTGCTTGATCAGATTTAGGGCATGTTTGGCGCAGCTATGCTTCACCGGTAGACAGCTTGTTCGGCTGAGGCTGAAGCGATGGTGGATTATTACTGTTGGCTGGTTTAGTATGAGAGAAAAATATTGTTCTGGTTGAAAATTTATGATCGTTTACGACCAAGCGAACCGGTAGACAACGTGTTCGGCTGAGGCAGCAGCTTATGGCACATAAAAATGGTGAAATATCCATAATATTTTTTTTCCTTTTATCTTCCTTTACTTATTTTATTATCTCCCTTGTCGATGTTTCGGACCGGGGGGTCCTCAACCAACCAGTAAATTTGTTCTGTGTGCTCCCGATTCAGGATGGTGATGCAAAGAGACACAAGGTTTATACTGGTTCAGGCAATCGAGGCCCTACGTCCAGTCTGAGAGGTCGATCTTGTATTCCTTGCACCGAAGTGCTCGTAGTAGGGGGTTACAAGCCAAGGGAGAGAGGGAGCTGGTCCCAGGTCTCGGCAGGGTGTCATGCGGGCCGCTTGAGGCGTTGCTCTCAGGCGGCAGGGATGTGCGCGTGTGTGTGTGTTACAAGGTGTTCTCCTCCCGTCTCTCAAAACGGCCCAAGTCCTCTCCTTTTATAGCCTGAAGGGAGGACAAGGACGGTACATGAGCTAACTATACGGTGTCGTGTGAACAGAGGCGGCGTGTCCGGGCCCTGTAGTCTGTTCCTGTGGCGGCGTGGTCATCGGAGTGGTTCGTCCTTGGAGCGCTGGAGCGGCGTGGTCGTCCCATCAGATTCTGTGCGTCGTGGGAACCCCGGGACTACCTCGGAGTGGGTGCGGTGGTGAACATGCAAGCCACTGTGGATGGACTATGCGCGAGGCCGAGGCTTGGTCGGTGCCGAGGCTGCCCCGCGGTGGAGGGGTCTCGGCAGGCGCGAACCCCAAGATCGCCGAGACCTTGGTGTACAGTGCCGAGGTCTCGAGCGGGCGGCTGATCGTGGGCACAGCGTTAGGACACAGTGGCCGGTAATCCCCGCCGTACCCTGTCCCAGCCGGTATGGCGCTGATCGTGGACACAGTGTTAGGACACAGTGGCTGGTAATTCCCGCCGTACCCTGTCCCAGCCGGTATGGCGCTGATCGTGGACACAGTGTTAGGACACAGTGGCCGGTAATCCCCGCCGTGCCCTGTCCCAGCCGGTATGGCGCTGATGCGACCTCGGGTTGCGTCGGCCATTCTGTGGCGTTGAGCCGTCGTCCGGCTGAGATTGCGGGAGTGGTTGAAGTATTAATGAGACATGACGCGCTGTCTGTAGGGTCGGTCGAGGCGGGGGGTGATGGGCCGCTGACAACCCGGTCTCGAGCGATACGGAGAATGAGGCCTCGCGCGAGACGGAGATCGGGCTCCCTGCCGAGGCCTCGCACGAGACGCCTCGCGCGATACGGAGAATGCACCCCCTACCGAGGCCTTCCGTGGAGAGCCTCGGGTGAGGCGGAGACGGCGTTCCCTGCCGAGACCTTCCCTGGAGAGCATCGCGCGAGGCGGAGTTAGTGTCAGGATGCCGAGACCTCCTGCTCGAGGCTCGAGGCAAGGAGGAGGAGGACCCAGTGGGCTCGGTCGTGGCGGGTGAGGGGCCCACGGCTTACCTTCTAGCTTTATTCTTTAGATGGGACTTTAGCGACCCATTTGAGGTTTGCTTGGGGTACCCCGTTCTAAGGTACCCGACAGTAGCCCCCGAGCCTCGGGGGGAGTGCGTGCACTCTCCCTGAGGGTTTGCCGAGGCTGGGTTTATACTTGCTCCGTAGGTATTGGGTTTTGTTTTTTGAGGTTCCGGTGGGTGCGCGCGAGCGCACCCGCCGGGTGTAGCCCCCGAGCCCCTGGAGGAGTGAAGTTACTCCTCAAAGGGCTTTCTCCATTTTCGCGTTTGAGCGAGTAGTTCTTACTGCATTTGCCGAGCCCATAAGCGCAAGTTCGGGTTGCGGGGGTCTCGGCGAGGCTGCAGGAAAAAGCCCTCTAGCCTCCGCACGAAGCGAGAGGTTCGTCAGGGCCCCCCCTGACTCTGGGTATGACCCTCACGCTTCCTTTCACTCGGAAGGAGGGGTGGAATGTGCCAGGCTACCCTCGATGGGCGTGAGCGTGGACACTTCCGGTGAGCTGTTATCGGGTAGTTCGAGTGGAGGCCCGAGCCCTGTTCGCTAGGGGACGGCTAGCGGTCCAGAGACGCACTCCAAAAGTACCAGTGGATTTCTCTAGTGGGTGCTGAGGCCGTTCGCTGGGCCTCGGTGGCTCGGTGCCTCCCTACGGTGGGATCCCATTCGGATACTTTCCTGTCGGTCTCGGACACGACTTAGGACGCCCCGAGCGACTGTTCGCTCAGGCCTAGGCCATTCGTAGGCTCGCCCCGAAGTCATCCCTGACTCTGTTGCCCTGGGGCGGCTGTCGAAACCTCTTGGAGGCCCAGCCTTCGAACCCCTGGACCGTAACGGGCTCGGTGCCCTTTATCGTGTTTGTAGCGAAACCTCTAGCGCGGTTTTAGACCGTTTGTCTTTGTCTTGGGTGTCCTGGCCCTTTCATCTGACCTTCGCATGTCCTTTTCGTTCGGACGGAGGGTTTGTTTGCCAGGCCTATTCTGGTCTCGGCAAGGTTGCAGGAAGAGCCTCTAGCCTCTATGTGAGAGGGCCGTCGGGAGTTCCTCTGGCTTTTTATACGCCCCTCGTGCATGAGGGTTTGTTTGCCGAGGCCCCTTTGGGTGTGAGCCCGGGTTGTGGGGTCTCGGCATGTTTGCAGGAGGAGCCCCCTAGCCTCTGCATAGGGCAAGAAGGCCATCGGGGATTCCCCTGACTTTTTATGCGACCCTCGCGCTTCCTTTTCGCTCAGAAGAAGGGGTGGAATGTGCCTCGCTACCCTCGATGGGCACAAGCGGTGGCACTTCCGGTGAGCTGTTATCGGTAGTCCAAGTGGAGGCCCGAACCCCGTTCGCTAAGGGTCGGCTAGCGGTCCGGAGACGCACTCTAAGAGTACCAGAGGATTTCTCTAGTGGGTGCCGAGGCCGTTCGCTGGGCCTCGGTGGCTCGGTGCCTCCCTACGGTGGGATCCCATTCGGATACTTTCCTGCCGGTCTCAGACACGACTTTGGGCGTCCCAAGCGTTTCGCTTGCTTGGGCCTCGGCCCCATATAGGCTCGCCCGCGGTCGCCCCTGACTCTGTTATCCTGGGGCGGCTATCGAAACCCCTTGGGGTCCAGCCTTCGAACCCCTAGATCGTAATAGGATCAGAGCCTGGTTCCTTCATACAAAAGGAATAGGCCGCGGGGAATATCTTCCCTATTGGCTCGACAGCGGGTGGCGCGCTTTTTGAGGCAGTTTCATGGGGAGGCGAAACAACGCCTGCTGCCGTAGTGGCCGAGCGTGACATGGTGGATGGGATGTAACTGTCCTCGCATTTAATGCGGGAAACATGGGCGCGTGGGCCGATGAAATCGGCTCGAGGTTAACTGCGCCGGACGGGGGGAAAACTTCCCCGATTTCATCGCCCGTTCGTTTCGCCTCCTCCCTGCATAAATACTCGAGGAGTCTCGCCCCTCCTCGTCTTACCTTGCCTGCATTAGCGCCGCCTTCGTCGAGCCATCGCTAGAGCAGTGGGTGCCGGGAAGAAGAGGAGAGAAGAGCGAGCCTAGGGAGAAAGCGAGAAAAAAGCGAGAGCGTGGGAGGGAGAGAAGAAACTCACCGCCGCACCTGATTTCTCCATCGCACCCATGGCCGGCGACATCATCGTTGTCGAGGCGGACCCCTGGGATCCGTCAGACGTCACCGAGGAGATGCTCCAGTCGCTTGTCGACGGTGGCCTCCTCCGCCCGGTGACAGACCCCACTAGGCCGGAGTGGATTGCTCCGTACGGCGAGCCGGAGCCGAGGCCTCGCGACGGCTACGTCGTAAGCTTCGTCTCCTTCCACGAGCGTGGCCTCGGCGTCCTGGTGGACCGGTTCATGCGGGCGCTCCCGTACTACTATGGCGTGGAGCTTCACAATTTTAACCCCAACTCCATCGCTCAGGCGGCTATCTTTGTTGCCGTCTGCGAGGGGTATTTAGGGATCGCTCCCCATTGGGAGTTGTGGCTCCATCTGTTCCGGGCGGGGCATACTACCAAGCCGACGGGCATGTCGGGTAAGAGGAAGGCGGTGCGGGCCAGAGGCTGCACTCTCCAAGTGCGTCAGGACCGCCTGCACCTCTACATCCCGGCCCAACTCGCGTCCTCCAACCGCCGGTGGTACACGAGTGGTTTTA